>NC_081428.1:34054910-34376993 GCF_949786415.1 Peromyscus eremicus
TTTAATAGAATCAATAGCTACAAGAGATCAATACATGGAAACTTTGATTTTGTTATCATGGCAATTTCTCTAGTCACTAATTAAAAATTGAGAATGAAACCTATCTTAACTATTTCGAAAGAACACCAGTAAACCAGCAGGTTCCCCTTCATGGGAATGCCAGAGTGGGGAATATGTAACTCAGATTGCTCAGCTGTGGGTCCTGAGGAAGACAGTTTTCTTGCTTACTGCTTGTCATCACATTCCTGCCAGCCTTCATCCCCAGCATTAAATGGGTTCAGATCAATTGTTCGGTTCCTGTCTAATAGAATTTCTATGTCTCCCTCATAGATTGTGTAGCTCCCAAATGCCAAATTTTCCATTTGTGCTATAATTCCAAATAAAACGGGGTGCTTAGAAGTGCTTAATCTTTGTCTCAGAATAAGGCACATTAGTTTTCAACTTTTATGTGGGTTTCTGATCCTGTATTCACTAACACATTCAGTTTCTTTTCAAAAAATACATTTTAAAAATTTGTATGTATGTGTTTGAACTTGTATATGATCCTGTCCACATGCAGGAGAAAGAGTCAGATCCTTTGAAGTCAGAGTTACAGTTGATAGTGAGCTTCCCAATGTGGGTACTGGAAATCAAACTTAGGTCTTCTGCCAGAGCAGCAAGCACTCCTAACTGCCGAGCCATGTCTTTTCTCAGTAGATCCACTTCTCATCTGCTCATGATGGTTCTCTCTAGACATATGCTCCCTTCATTGAATTATACATAGATTCTCTTATGTTATCTTTAAGCATCTCATTGTGTTCTACACTAAATACAATTTTGGGACTCAGAAAAGTTTAAAATGTAGTTCCTGCTCATCAGATTTTACTATATATCTATTCACAACCACATGCAACAATAACTATTATATATCATATATGAGTATATTTACCTATCTATTTGTCTATACAGCAATAATAATTAAAGATGCCATGAAGGAATTGGAAGAGGTTGGAAGGAGAAACTGGAGTAGAGAAATGGTGTAATTGTATTTTAATTAAATTAAAAAATTAAATTTACTTATATTATCTTTCAACATGAGTCTATGCGTTAAAAAATCCTCTTACATCATTTAGTCTATTTATATACTAAGTGTTCATAATCTTGCACTTTGAAATAAGTACTATTGGTCTTGATTGTCACTCTCTAAATTATGTTTTTCTAGTAATACATAAGGAGTTCAGAATATGTTTTAGAGACATATTGGAGTTGTGACTTCATTGTTAAAATTTGAGCAGTGATTGTTCAAATAGATTCTAGGGCAGCTTCTTCATTGAGCTGCTGTGGTGGTAGGTCACAGGAGGCTAGTGGAAAGACTGAAGTTTGAGATGATTAAACTGCTGACAATTCTGATAGTGTTTCCCCATTCCTATTGCATTTCCTACTGTTAATGGAAGAGTGGTCTTCTTATGTCTTTGCTAATAATTTACCTGTGAAGAAATGGCTTCATAGGTTTTCACTCACTACATTTCTATATTTAATTTTTGATTGAAGTATGACAGAAAGCTCAATAAAAATAGTACTTTACTGTAGTTCATGTTTATGACAGAAAACATCCTTAAAGACCACACATACTTCACTGAACCTCTGTGCCCTGTTTGAAAAATCACAACCAAATCTGCCCAGTTCCATCCCAGAACAGTGAGGTAGCATCAGGGGGCTTCCTCTGGCTTCAGTAGCTTTTCTGATCTTCCAACTTGGAAGCAGTGCAAATGACAGATGACAACTGTTAACAGGCTTCAGAAGAGATGAAATATTTGAGGGAAATGAGGTAATATATGTTGACTGCTGTGTGACAATTTCAGTTCACACTAATGGCATGGCTTCTTAGAAATCACTCTCTGCTTTCAAAGAAAGGGACTGTGTACCATGTCTTACAGAGTACTTCATGGATGGTTGGAGGAGCAGATCATCTGATTGCTGTTTTGGTGGCAGATCACTTTTTTTTCCTTTTGAGAGTCAAAACAAAATTGGATGTTTATTTTGGGTGTTCACATGTAACTTTCCATGTGAAAGCATTGCCTTCCTTTTTTTTTTTTTTTTTTTTTTTTGGTTTTTCGAGACAGGGTTTCTCTGTGTAGCTTTGTGCCTTTTTTGGAACTCACTTTGTAGACCAGGCTGGCCTCGAACTCACAGAGATCCGCCTGCCTCTGCCTCCCGAGTTCTGGGATTAAAGGCGTGCGCCACCATCGCCCGGCAGCATTGCCTTCTTAATCTGAGTAATGAAATAACTAATTTTAAAAAGGAAGAGATAATTTGCACTTATGTAGATCAATATATAAATGTATTGCAGAAATATATAAACCCCACACCAAACTCTGTATCGGAGCTTCAGAAGAATCATCAATGAGAATGTGGATACTGACTGTAATCTCCTGTTTACATTGTTTGCTTGTGGTCCTCTATTTACGTATTTTTCACCAGCACCACAAAAATGCCAACATTGTATTCATAGTGTCTAATGTATTTTCCATATTGCATATGCATAGCACCCATCCCTGAGCTATCCCAGCTATAAAGACTCTGTGTTCATTCTGCACCTGCTCTCTTTGCTCCACTTCTTGAAAAACTTAGATTTCACAGCAACTAAAATCTCTAGTTGTTTATGTCCCACTAAAGATCAACCTCTACTTTTTTAAAATTAACTTTTCAGGTTTGCATACACAGTAATAGGTTTGCAGTCTGACATCTCCACATACACATCATTACAGTGTGTTCTCTCATTTTTCTCCTCCTCCACTGACCTCCCTACCACCTGTCTTCAACTAAGTTCCTTTCTTCCCTTGCTTAGGTTCCTTTGTGCTTTCCTATCATGTGTACTCAATTACCTCATTTCCATCTTTGCAAAAAAAATTCCTCCTCCCCTCTCATAATCTCTCCTGTAATTTCATGATCTACTCATGCACATATAAATCAACACACATATCTGCACTTATATATTAGTTACTTTTCTCGTTGTGATAAAATTGTCTTGTGAAAGCAGTTTAAGATGGGAAGGGTTTACTTTGTTTTGCAGGTCAAGGGCATGTGGTGGGAAATCCCAGTTCTAGGAGGTTGAGGAGGCTGGTTACAACGCATCTGTAGTCAGGAAACAGAGAAAGGTGGATACTCAAGCTCATGTAGCCTTGTCTTTTTATACAGTGCAAAATTCAAGCCCAGGAAATGGTGCTACTCACTTTCAAGGTGTATCTTCTTGCCTCAGTTAACCCAATCAAGATAATCTCTCACTGCTTGCCCTTAGGCTAGTCTCTTTGACCTATCTAGCTGACAATACTAATCATCACAATACACATACACTTATGCTGTTAAGTTTAAGTTCTGTATGTAAGGAGAAATGTTGTATTCATCTTTCTGAGTCGAGCTTATTTCAGTTAGTGCAATGATTTCCAGTTGCATACATTTTTCTAAATGCCACGATTTCATTTTTTCATGGATATATCGAATTCCAGGAGCCACATTTTATTTATGTATTATCTCGTGTGGTCTAATTTCTCATACAGATATTTTCCCTCTTCTGGGACTTCACTTTTTTTTTTTAAACACCTAACTTGAACATTCCTCATTGTTCTTGAATTCCTACTTAGATGGTATGTTTAACACTTCTCTTAGGGTCCTTCCTGACTTGTTTTGTAGGAGGAGTTTCAGTGAAATGTTATCTGGTTTTTAAACTCTCAGGCCACTTAAAACATTCTGTCTCAAATTCTTTTATTGCTGCCTGGCCTTCGTTTGTGCATATCTTCTGTGATACTGGATGATCGAATTGGGAGAAGTACCTTTTACCTCCACTTAACTGATTAATAACTGTTGGCTATTTATTACTGAACCTGTAACTGAGTAGAATAGAAAAATCCTTCAGTCTTAGCTTATTCTGTGCTTCAATAACAGAACACATGGGACTAATTAATTCATAAGGTTATTTAGCTCAGAGTTCTAGAGCCTGGGAATACCCAAATCACAGTACCTGCATTTCACAAGCATCTTCTTGCTAGGTCATCCCATGGAGAAAAGTAGAAGAGGAAAGAATGTATGTGAAGCTGAGTGAGCAAGATGGTACATGTGTTTACAGTAACTATCCCACCCTCTGATAGGGCATTCATTGATTAATGATAGCAGAGCTCTCATGACATAGTCACCTCTTTGTCGACCCCCTCACCTCTGAATACTGTTCAACTGGGGACTGAGTTTCCAATATAGGAACTTTAGAGGACTCATTTAGACCACAGTGTCTTCAAAGTAATTTCCAGATTAATACTCTGAAAAAAATGACCTTTTCTGGAATATAATACTACTCCTTGAGTATGACGGTTTCACTTCACACATTTTATTTGATGATCCTCTTGGTATTTCTAGTGGTTGATATACATATATTACACATTATATACAATATATATATGTGTGTGAATCAAAATTAACATGTAATAAGATATTTACACATCCAATTTTATTGTGACATTCTTATAATAATGAAATTATACAACCAGTCTCTAGTGGTTGTTGTCCATCAACAGAGGGATTAATAATGAAAATATGGTACAAATACAAATGGAATATTCTTCAACTATAAAGATAGATCAAAATATGCCCTTTGTAGGAGAATGGTAGGAACATGAGGTTTTCATGTAAAGAGAACCCAAACTCCAAAAGGCAAATATTACATGTTTTCTCTAACATGTAAGAATATATATTATTTTAAAGATGTGGAAGTCAAAGTGAGATTATTTGAGGTAAGGAAATCCAGCAGGAGGGGCCCAAAAGAGGGGGGATAGACATGAATATAGTAAAAAATACATTGGATTTATGTGTGAAAACCTTATAATGAAATCCATGACTTTGTGCAATTAATGTACATATATTAAAACAAAATTTCTTTGATAATTGGTCGGGCCCACATGAAGTGTAATAGAGTAAGCTAAGACTATTTTGTTATATCCATATTTTGAGACTGATGTACTGTATGATTCAATGGATAGTTCTGTATGACTCAGATGGTTCCATGTTTTAAAAAATAGCTTCAATTTTTTTTTATTAAGTACTGTAAGAAGGAGTTGGAGTGAATTTCATAGTTGTTTTGACTTTGAGATGGCTACAGTTCGGGTAAAACTGACACAAGGAGACTAACTCCTTCCTGAGACGATATTCTGGGTTTCAACACCGTACTTTGCTTTTCCAGCTCATCCATTACCATGTTGTAAAATTACTTCACAAGTGACCTATAGTTCAAGGTTACAAGAATCCAGTCTGCTTCCCATGTGCAGTTCTGCATTGTAATTTTTTTCCCTTTAGATACAGACACACAATCCAAATAGTTGCAAAACATCCCATGGCTATCAGAATTTTTCCCTTCCTCCTCATGTTTCCCTCCATCTTTAATCCCTCCCTTCCTTTCTCCCTTTGTTACTACTTTCTTGGTGAATAAAATGTCTGACACAGCTAGCCTTTTAAAGAGCATGTCCCCAAGGATCTCTGTGGAGTCAAGAGTGGTGGTGGCAGTCAGATGTTACCACTGACTGATGTTAATAAAGAACATGGTTTTCTTCAGAACAAATTCATTCCCAAGCCTTGGATATGCCTCCCAGGAGCTCACCACTGGCTTGACAGACAGGTGTCAACTCTGAAGAGACACGTATAACCGCAGAGCCAGTAAGGATGGAGGCTGCTGTAGTCCAATTCAGGGGATAAGAAAGGAACAGGGAAGCTTGTGTCAGCTTCACAACACCTTCCAAGAGAAATCAGTAGGTTAAAAAGAAAGGCTTCTGGAAAAGAATGGTCTTCACCGCTTGTCATTCAACCCCTGGGCCGATCCTTTCAACATAGTGATAGCGAGCATCTTTGACGATTATCCTGAGAGGTGCACTTCCTGGATTAAAGTCAGGTAGTGGTATGAATGACTTCAAATTGATTTTTCTGGAGGAAGGCTTTTGCAAAAGAGGGAGGAGATATGGCAAATGAGAGACAAGAAATGTGGGGACGGAACGACCCACACAGGTGGGTAGGAAGACAAAGAGTGGCACTGGTATTATATACAAAGACAAAGCCTACCTATTTAAATGCTCCCGGGCCAGAGTGCTCCATTTACAAATATACTTAAAGAATTGCCCAGGGTGAATCAGCTTGACAGAGGACTCTGCCATTGAACTGTGACAATGATCCCTTAGAGGAGATGACATTGTGCCTATACATCCTTGAAATTGGCAACGAGGAGAGTAGAGAAAACTGTGAGAAGGTAAGACAGAAGTGCTGTGTCACAAAATACATCCAAATGAGAGTTAGAGATTTTAGAAAAAGATCATCAGTACGCTTTAAGATTATGGGTCAACAAAAATAGTACTGAAGACTCACAGAGTCTGCTTTGGGCTTAAGTTTGAACTTATAATTTCCTTTATCTTTATTATTTTTGTTGTTGTTGGCTGTAAGTATAATATATAGCATTCTTTTCAGACTCTGGTCTATACATGGTGACAATTCCAGAGCTGGCCAGATTCCTCCTGAAAATCAAATTAGCAACTTATAATATTTTCCCACGAAGTTCTTTTCCTTTCACATATTACTCTGTACTTTTTACAATGTGAAAAAATCCCTTTATTTTATTCCTAGTCACTAGTAACTTATATATTTTTTTCCTGCTGATGCATGTAACTAATAAAGCATCACACTACACAGAATACAGACAGGGTTCTTTACAGTTCTGATAGTTAAAACTTGAATAGTCAATAATAAAAATACTGCATGCATTTTTTAGCAGCAGCCGTGAGCACCATACTGCCCTCTGAGTAACTGCATTTCTGACTGTGATCTGATTTGCTTAATGTCATTCGGTGACAAATAATAACAAAAAAAATCATTCAGGGCAACCCCTCTTGTGGTTCAATGAGATCATAAGCTCCACTTTTTATAGAATTTATTATAAAAATGAGTATCTGATATCTATTCTAAAAAATTCTGCAAAAGAAATAATACATTTTCGCCCAAATGTCTACTAATGACAACACGTACTTATAACCCTGGGTTCCCTCTTCTCTGGTCTGTGGATCCATTTAGACATTGTTGTAGTTGTCAAAAGAGTCAATTCTTGCAAGTTTTTCAGCATTGATGCATAATTTTCCATCTACTAATTCCTATAAATCTATCAATTAAAGTCCTTCGTTATTATTAACTGAT
Organism: Peromyscus eremicus; assembly: GCF_949786415.1. NCBI lineage: Eukaryota > Metazoa > Chordata > Mammalia > Rodentia > Cricetidae > Peromyscus > Peromyscus eremicus. The sequence goes on from NC_081428.1 coordinate 34,062,105, forward strand.
TATAATTGAACAAACTGTAGCAGAAACTTCCCATTAAGGATATTATAGCTTCCTGCTTGAGCTCTAGATGACATGATTTCCCACCCCTTTGGCAGGACCTTGATCCATATTTGGAGAAGGGAATAAAAGTGCCAGTATCTCAGCAACGGGGAGTATTGTGTGTGCTGTCATTCTGATGGGTCTGGAACAGGAGCTGCATGGGTAAGGCTGCCTTTGAACAATCAGGCAGGCAGAATTCCTTTCTGCTCTCCAAAGGCACCTCGCTCATTACTGTGAATAATGATTAGAAAATGAGCTTGGAGGTCGGAGAGAGTCTGCAGATCTTTCAAGACTCCTGTTCAGGTTCCTCCTCCATTGTTAAACTTTCCAGTTAATTCCAAGCCCCTGTAAGCTCCATGCTCTGAATGCCTGTACCACTTATTAGTGTTATCTCATTGTGACTTCTACTAAGGTGCAGTCTCCAACATGATGTAAGTGTTGCTGTCCTGTGCTGCAGTGTTCACTGGGAGTCGGAACGCATCCCCCTTTTTTCAACTCCTCTTGTCTCGATTATGGGATCTCTTAAAGGCTAGTCCATAGATTTCAGCCTTGTTGAACAAATGAATTATAACCATTACCAAATGTTTACAAAGAGCTTCAAATTAATGTGATGTCTTAATTAGCACAAAGACCAAATGAGCTGATTATTAACCACCTGATGGAATGGACATTGCATTACATAGAGCATACTACTTAAACTTGAAGCCTATGAAATAGGTATTGTCAACACAGCAACTTTTTGGTGTTTAGTGTTACTTTTCCTCATAAGTTTGTTTTCTCTGAAGCCTTTGAATACAGTGATTGACTGTTGTTCAGTGTGCTCAGGAATGAGACAAAGGAACAAGGCAATGCCCCAAGGAGTGAGATAATATGTAACTGTTTGCTGAGAAAACCCAAACCAATCTAAAACAGGCAAGAGTGAAATTGTAGCTTTATCAACAGACAAAAAGTATCCCATAATGACACACCAGGACAACCTCACAAGGTGTCGTCTACTGAATGGGAAATTAGAAAAGAAATTTTCTGTCCTCAAATGGAGCATCAGTTGAGTACAGTGTTGCTGGCATCTAGTGATGTCACCTATGTCTGTATACTTATACTCTTTCCCTTCAAATGAACTCAACACTTTCTGCTTGTTCATTTATTCATTCATTCAAGGATTTTTTTTTGCAGGGCCCATTTTATTCTAGGAACTTTTTAAGGAGCTAGATGATTTAGCATGAAGCAACAAGACAAAATTCTAGCTCTTAAGGGTATTATTATAGTACACATAGTTGGTTTTTTTTGCATGTGTTTGTGTGTGTGTGTGTGTGTGTATGTTTGTGTGTGTGTGTGTGTGTGTGTGTGTGTGTGTGTGTGTGTGTGTGTTTTGGGGAATGGTTAAGTGTAAAAGTGCATAAAGTATAGAATGTGAACATTCTTTAGCAGCGCTATTTTTACTGCCATGTACCAAGAACTTTCTTTGCATTATTTCTCACAATATATTAGTCTATATTTTTTATTTTTTTATTTAATTTTTTAAATTTTACATACCAACCACAGTTTCTCTTCCCTCCCTTCCTTCTGCTACCCAGTCTTCCTCCCCACTACCACACCCCTCCATCCACTCCTCAGAGTCAACAAAGCCTGGCATATCAAATTGAGGCAGGACCAAGCCCCTCCCCACTTCATCATTCCATAGGGAATGGACTCCAAAAAGCTGGTTCATGCACCAGGGATAAATCCTGGTCCCACTGCCAGAGGCCCCACCAACTGCCCAAGCCACACAACTGTCACCCACATTCAGAGGGCCTGGTTCGTTACCAGGCAGGCTCCCCAGCTTTCAGTCCATTAGTACATATTTTAAGCATTAGAAAAGAAAGGAATTGGCATGGTAGGAATTGCTATTCAGAAATGCATAAGTGACACAGCCTAACTTAACTATTCACTCATAATAAGTGTTACTTGTTAACAGTTTCTTGACATTGCTCTTCACAGTGTGTGTTACTGTCAGACTTGTACCGGGTACAGGCACTTTAGGAATGATATAATTCAATGTATGTTAAATATGGATGCTCCTGGGCACATGATGAATGAATTTGATGATCTTTCAGCTTTACTATGTCAGGAAAGCAATAGGAATTCATTTGAGAATGTATCTCAGATTTTGAGTTTTGATCTTTTCCTGTCCTAATGATTCCACATGCCAGAAAGCTTTTGTGATACAAGACAGAAATCATGGAGCTATCACCTGCATCCAGAGCAAGATCTCATAGTCATAGCTAAACAGTTGCTATTCTACAATGTGCTGATGCAAAGGTGTGTTTGGTTGCTAGGTTAAGTACTCTGCATATTGTACTATTTTTGATGTTTTCAGCTTAACATGAGTTTATGGGAATACAACTACATTGTAAGTTAAGGAGGAGCTCTATGAGTTGCTGTGGAAGTAAATACATGTTGTTCCTGTTGGTTAATATATGAAGCTGCTTTGGTATGGTAAGGCAGGATAAGAGCCAAGCTTCCAAATGATAATACAGAGAGAAGAAGGGAAGAGTCAGGGAGAGTGAAGCCTGCCGCCCAAGGAGCAACATGTCGTCACCAGTCCGGTAACAGAACAGCCATGTGGCAAAACATAGATCAATAAAAATGGGCTGAGCTAAGTTATAAGAGCTAGCTAGCAAGAAGCCTGAGCCATAGACCCAAACAGTTTGTGGTTAATATTAAACCTCTGAGTAATTATTTTATAAGTGGCTACGAACCATGGGTGGGAGAGATTCGTCTGGACCTTGGGGCTGGGCAGGACTGGAGAAACTTCTGTCTACAATGAGTATTATAATGATCAGCTGTTTTTGTTTATATTTTATTATGCAAGTTGTCTTATTGTCAATTCACATCCTCTTTGCCAAGTTAGTCTTTTAAAAAATGTCTTCTGTGTTCCGTGTGTGTGTGTGTGTGTGTGTGTGTGTGTATTTAGTGCTCATGATTTCATGTGTCCATATGCATATGTGTAGGAGCATGCTTGTATGTTTGTGTGAGAGCTTGTAGATGCCCAGGATTGATGTCACAAATTGTCTTTGATTGTTCTTTCCACCTCATTCATTGATGCAATTTCTTTCAACCACAAAGCTTCTCAGCTTCCACTGACGATCCTCTTTCTCTGCCTTTCAAGGCTGAAATTACAAGTGACCACCCCACATTCCCATGGGCTTCTGGGGACTCTGACACCAGTCTTCATGTTGCACAGCACACACTTTAAATTCGGAGCCATCTCCATAACACCTGAGTCAGTCTGTTAAGGAAGAGAAATGCATTCCGTGCCCCCAAAGACTTGTTTTTATCATGAAAGGCTCAAGTGATACATGTTTAGCTGAGGTATTGGTGGAAATAAGGCTGCTAACTAATTGTTCAATTGGTTCTCCTGGCCAGATTTTCTCGTCTCAGTGAGGTGTGCTCACATGGGCAGTAGCATTCAATTTCATGTGTGGGAGGTTCTGCTAGCTCTCCAGGGTTCTGCTAGGCATCCCAATTTTCTTCTGCCTCAATCACATGATCTTTAAACCACTTTTGCAGAATTGTGAAAGGTGCCTCTGGTTTCTCTGATCATTTAGCTATTCTTTGCTACATTATCCACTCATATAATGATAAAAACATTCCACATGATTGCAGATGCAAACGGGTGACTATTGTGTGTGTAATGAGCTATAAGTGAATTTCCTCTTGCTGCAGAAAGTCCTTCAGAGGAAGTATGGAACAGGTATGGGGAGGGTCATTCTTTATATTATTACTCAGATAATTCTTTTTTTTTTTTTTTTTTTTTTGGTTTTTCGAGACAGGGTTTCTCTGTGTAGCTTTGCGCCTTTCCTGGGACTCACTTGGTAGCCCAGGTTGGCCTCGAACTCACAGAGATCCACCTGGCTCTGCCTCCCGAGTGCTGGGATTAAAGGCGTGCGCCACCACCGCCCGGCTCAGATAATTCTTATTGATAATCATTAATTCTTAGTTAACAATCTGATATATGATGAGCAAAATAGTATGTGTTTAAATAAAAATGACAGGGATGGGGTGTAAATCAGTTGGAAGAGTGATGATCTAGCATGCATGAACCCCTAGGTTAATGTCTGAAACTCCAGTACCTGGGAGACTGAGGCAGGAGAATCAGAAGTTTAGTGTTACTCTTGGCTATACAGCAATTTTAAAGTCAGCCTGGGCTACGTGAGACCCTGTCACAATAAATAATAATTTAACAAACAAATAAATAACAATAGTTTAAACTGATGAATTAAGGTTCTACTATGTAAAATAGACTTTGAGGTATTATATTTTTATGTATATTTGATAAACATCCCTTAGAGGTCAGTGTATGATGCAAATACTTGAAAAGCTGAAAACATATTTGGATGCTATGTAAAATGTTCTATAAAGCAATAGCTTGCTTTTGTTCACTTTTGTAAGATTTTGGCTCCTAGGATATGGCATATGCTGGGTCTTTGATACGCTTCTGTGAAGTGAGTAAAGCATTGGATTTCACATCTGTGAATATTAATGAGCACAAGAATGGCAGCAATCAGTCCTCTAGAAGCCCAAGTGAAAGAGATAAATCCAGGCCTAGAAAACCTTACAGCTAATAATACCATCTAAGTGTTGTTGCAGAAGGCTTGATATTTTGCACGTATCGTTTCGTTTTTGAACTTAATATTCCTGGGAGAAAGGCAGTAGACAGGTGTCACTCACCTTATAGATGAACTGGCAACAAGAGATCAATAAAACTTTCCCAAGTGCTTTAGCTAGTGCTTGGCAAAGCAGGAACTCAGACTTCTGGCCCTGTGTCCTTTCTCAAGTAGAATTGTGTCACTCTCCACTTCCCATTAGCAACCCTGTCTCACCAAATTATCGCAGGTTACTTAAGATACACATTGCCTTTGTTTGTTTTCCTAGAAGCTGAAGGATCATCTTCAGATCACTGTGCCCATCATTCAGGAGGTGTCTGTGACCCCCTCATGGTTTCAACACTCATCCGAGGTGACATCAGCTCTCTAGATGACATTGTGGCGTTGAGACTCAGTGTACATGGATTGTGTGTATCTGTGGATGAAAAGGAAGAAACAGAGCAGTAATACAAAACCAGGCAGGGGAACACACCAGTGACCAGTCACTCACTTACAAATGGTTCTTGGACAGTGAACGTACAAGCTATAAAGAGGGATAGGATGCGAAGTCTGCTCTGGTTAGCTTGCCGATAAAAATTGTCTCTTAAGTGTGTTTTAGTCCATATGGTAGAGCTCATTTCTGGCACGAGTGCTTTCTAAACAGCAGGCTTCCTTGTAGGGACTGGAACAGATTTCACAGGTGATAACCCGTCTGTGCCCTAGAGCAAGTGCATTATTCTGCAACAAGAAGCTGATGCTTAACCTTTGCCTGGCCTCAGAAGCCCTCCGAGGCAGAAGCCAAGTAATTTCAGATATTTCAAGTTAATGTACCTTCAAGTCTCCAGACTGCTCTGGTCTGCCTTGAATATTATCTATTTTGTGAAAAGTCAAGCCCCTTAATAGGCAGGTAAAGTCTTTAAGGAAGTGGACCAACGGAGCTGCCATGGTCTCTCTGTGACCCCTGGGCTGCTCTTCTCAAGCTGCCAGATGGAGGGTCGTGTGTCTTCAGCCTATGCTAGTCTTGAGGAATTGTCTCTGTTGCCTTGTGCTGTATAACTTCTCCCTGCGCAACTAAAAAGGCAAAATAATGTGCAGCAGATTTGTGGGTATGGGGTTTGGACCCCAGATCTGGAACTTTCTAGAGGAAAGATGCTGATTTGCTGATGAGGGCAGGTCCTTTGTTTCTGTATAATTTGACTCCAAGCTCTCTAAAAGAACAGACCTTTGCCTCATGTGTCCCTCAAATCATCTCAAATTAGATTTCTGAGAGTAGTCTGCCTTTTGTGATGATAGATATATCATGACATTCCTGATATCACAGTTAAAGAAACTCTAAAAATCATCGAAAGGCCACATGGTTAGGCCATGATGCTCATTTTTGAAATATCCCTTGAGGCAGTGAAAGCTGAACCTTTCTGGCATAGCTTGGGAATTCCCTTGGAATCATGCAGGCCACCCTGATGGGAAATCTGCTTTTTGTTTGTCAGCCCATTAAAAGATCCATTTCATATTTGCCATAGTTTTTGATATTTAAAACCTTGTATATTTTCATTGATATGGTGATATCATATCATCCTACTGGCATTTCAGCATTTCATACATACAACTGTTTTTCATTCCACGTGTGTTAGACCTACTTTCCAAATGAAAATACAAGGTATTCGGTAGGAATCATCCTAGGCATCTGTCTGCAGGACAGGTACAGATCTACATGATGTTAAGGGATTCTTCTTAGGCCCGGGTCTCTTCCGCCATAACTAAGAAAAGTGAAGGCTGGATGAAGGGTTAGTATCTTGTTCAAGATGTTTTAATGAGCTGGAGGCAAAATTAAAATGATTCAGCCAGTTCCTGGGTAATTTGTGCATCGGCCCACTGTCCTTTTACCAAATTTACACATCATGTAAGTACTTGAAGTGTATGTATTGACTTGTATGATGCTTATTCAGATAGCTTGAAGAAGCTCTTTTTGTTTTCTTGCAGGGGTAAAGATCTAATCCAAAGCCTTGTGCAAGTTGAGTAAATAGGCTGCAACTGAGCTACATCCTCAGCCTTTTGGAGCAGTTATTCTTGATGGCTAGCCTTAGTGTTGGGCAGTTGATACTCCAGTAGGTATATTAATGTGAATTCATCTGTATACACATACGTATGTATCTGTCTGTATAGATTATAAAATACAGGTTTGGAACTTTATGACATGTGAAAATGATACTCAGTTATGAGGAATTGCTGCATTTTAATAAAACAGCAATCATTTTCTCATGCTAAGTAGTAAGGAATCATGAAAATGATAAAGTCGACTAGGAAAATGATCTGGAAGGTGTCTACATTAAGAGGTAATAAAAGTAAAAATTTAATAGGTTTGGGAGATGGCTGGATCTCCAGAACTCATGTAAAAACTGGACAAAGCAAAGTGTCTCTATGAGTGGAAGGGCAGGATCATGATTGTCCATCTAGCCTAGCTGAACTGGTGAGCTACCAGTTCAGTGAAAGATCTTTAAGGTGAAAGACAATTGACAAAAGTATCTGATATTACACACACACACACACACACACACACACACACACACACACACACACCAGTCAACATTCAGATGGAAGTTTTTTTTTTTTTTTTTTTTTTTTTTTTTCCGAGACAGGGTTTCTCTGTGTAGCTTTGTGCCTTTCCTGGATCTCGCTCTGTAGACCAGGCTGGCCTCGAACTCACAAAGATCCGCCTGCCTCTGCCTCCCAAGAGCTGGGATTAAAGGCATGCACCACCACTGCCTGGCCCAGATGGAAGTTTTATTAACTTCATATAATTTTGCTTCAGTTGGTAAACTTCAGTTACAACAGATCAAGGGCTGGAGAGATGGCTCAGAGGTTAAGAATAGTGGCTGTCCTTCCAGAGGTCCTGAGTTCAATTCCCAGCACCCACATGGTGCTGTAATGAGATCTGGCTCCCTCTTCTGGACTGCAGATCAAGAGTAAGGATTCTTTCGGAGCTGTGGGTTGGATTCCTAGTCATTGAGCAAACACATGGACATAGAGGTGCATCCTTTATTCCATGCATTGTGACAACATGAGCAGAGGTTCTAGGGTCAAAGGTTATTTTTATCTGTGCCTTTATCTTTACAGTCTCTTTATTCAGAACAGAACAGCATTTTACAACTAGTGAGATCCATTTTTTTTTTTTACTTTTATTGACTGTTACAAATTTTTTTAATTGCATCCACACTCTAATGTAGATAGCTTGGCACTGATTATAGCTGAAGTTGACAATTTTATTTATAAAATAGTTTACTTATTAAACATTTTCCTGTCCTCTATTGTCCAGTTTTGCAAACAATCTTGAAATAAGTTCCAAGAGATTTGTATTTTCGCAGCTGTAATTTTTAAAAAATCATTTATTTTTTGAGATTATACTATAAATACATCATTTCCCCCTTCTTTTCCCTCCTTTATAAACTTCTTGCTCTCCTTTGAAGTAATGGCCCATTCTTTTCAATAATTTTGTTACATGTATACACATCTATATTCCTAAATACATAAATGCACCCTACTCAGTCTGTATAAAGTTACTCGTGTGGCCGGGTGGTGGTGGCGCACACCTTTAATCCCAGCACTCGGGAGGCAGAGCCAGGCGGATCTCTGTGATTTCGAGGCCAGCCTGGGCTACCAAGTGAGTCCCAGGAAAGGCGCAAAGCTACACAGAGAAACCCTGTCTCGAAAAACCAAAAAAAAAAAAAAAAAAAAAAGTTACTCGTGTGTATGTTTTCAGGGCTGACCCCTTGGTATTAGATAATAAATTGGAGTTCTCCTCTCTATATTCTTATTAGCTAACATGAGTAACTTTCACAAAACTATTCTTTTCTTATTGCATTATTTATTAGTGTGTATGCATGCAATGTCTACTCTCAGCACAAATGTGTGTCTACTTCATACCTGCTGCTGAATGTCCTGGTTAATCAAAGCAGAATATTAAAAAGGTTTTCCCAAAGCATCTATTTATTACAGCAGTTCTCATCCTGTGGGTCACAACCCCTTTGGGAAGCACAGATATTTACATTATGATTCATAAAAAAAGCAAAATTATAGTTGTGAAGCAGCAATGAAAATAATTTTATGGTTGGGGGTCACCACAACATGAGGAACTGTATTAAAGGGTTTCAGCATTAGAAAGGTTGAGAAACATTGATTTATTAGAATGCCTTGGTGCTTCAAAAGAAAATATCATGATTCTTTCACTTCATTAAAATATTTACATCACGTTGAGAACAGAGGACCAGTTCTGGGACACAGGCAACTCAGGCAACATCTAAATGGCTGTGTTTGGAGTTTTCCTAAAGTTGTAGAACCACCTTGTAATTTATTCATACGAGATTTGCACAATCTACATTAAACCAGTATTTCAAGAAACTGAATAGAGTGGTCAGCGTTAAATATGCTGTAAACAGAGAAGTAAATTACACCTAACAAGTCCTAGATTAGTACTCAAACTGTATTGTCTCCAGTGTATCTGTATTTTAAAACTATACCTAAAATGATTTTCAAGTTTTGTTTTGACTATTTGATAATGACTGAGTGGGAATCTTTTCTCAATGAGGTGATGCTCTTGGATGTGGTGCAGATTGCTGTTTATTTCAGTGCAGGGTGATGGAGATATTTAGAACAGTTACAGGGCTGTACAGGCTTGAGATAATCAATGAAGGTGTTTCAGATTTGAGGAACATCCTCTTAAGTAAGAAGCTATTTTGATAATTAGCACTGCACTGTACAAAAGGAAATTACAGAGCATATTAAGTTAACATATCCAAAGAACACATATCACTCCTAAAAAGCACAGCCCCTTGAGGCAGGCATAAACAATTAGCAGTGAGGTCACTCTCGGGTTAATAGTGTATTTGGATTATAAGGCTTGGGGTTTAGAGAGAAGGGTTCATTGCCCCAGAGTAAGTTAACCAGTCTTACACAAGAAAGCAACAGAACTTCTGCCATCAAACAGTGCTTTTCAGCTCCAAATAATGACCTTTTTCTACATTAAGGGAGCCCTGAGAAAAAGCTTGCTCTGAGGAAAAGCTCTTGACAGTTCCTGAGAACTCACATACACTAACTTATTTGTAAGGAGCTCTCTTTTTTTGATATAATGATCTTCTTACTTATCAGAGGTCTACTACATTTTACAGACTGGCTGAAAAGAGAAATCATCTCACAGTTCAGACCAGGACAGCTGGGATTCAAAAGGATTTGCATTCCCTGGGATTCAGGGGTAGGGTCTAGATTTCTCTGTGAACTCAGAGCTCAGGAGGATTGAAAAAAGTTCACTGACTAATATAAGATGTTAATCATATGGAATATACTAGAATATCCTTTAAGTGATTTGATTTTTTTTTTGGGATGGGGGAGTGTAATCTCTGTGACAGTTGGGGAAAATGCAAGTTTGCTTTCATTTATTTGTTTTTCATTATTATATGCTATCAATTAAAGTTGACATAGCTTGTGATGCCATTTAATTTGATCTAGTTTTGTAAATTAATGCACATTTGAGCCATCCCTTTGCAAATTAACGTTTCATGTGTTACAAAAATAACTCACTGCAGTCTTAGAATTTTTTGTTCCAATAAATTCTAGACACTTCCTAATTCTTCTCCTGGCTTCTCTTGCTAGCATTCTGCAGTTTTTCAACAAGAACACTGAATGGTAGTTTTAGGATGTCTGCTTCTTCCACAAAGTTTCCTGGGAGTCTTACCCCTATAGTCTTCCATCACATTGTGAAATCTGCTTCTGTCTGACATGTTTGCCATTATTCCCTCAGCTATTCATTTCTCCTGTGTGCTCCTTCATCTTAATCATGAAAATAGAGAACTCAATGAAATTGTAAATTGTAGATTAATAATAGGTGGATCTGGGGGAAAATTACAAATGTTGGCTTTACATCACTCAAAGTCAAATCCAGGTCCCTCTCTGGGAATATTTTTGATATATGCTTCCCCCTTGACTTGACAGTACTTGAGTGTGCCAACTGGTTCTTGCTCTAATGATCGTTTTCTTTTTTTTTTTCTTTTTTTTTTAATTTTTATTTTGCAATACAATTCAGTTCTACATGTCAGCCACAGATTCCCTTGTTCTCCCCTCTCCCGCCCCCCCTCACCTTCCCCCCAGCCCGCCCCCCATTCCAATCTCCTCCAGGGCAAAGCCTTCCCCACAGACTGAGATCAACCTGGTGGACTCAGTCCAGGTAGGTCCAGTCCCCTCCTCCCATGCCGAGCCAAGGGACCCTGCATAGGCCCCAGGTTTCAAACAGCCAACTCATGCAATGAGCACAGGACCCGGTCCCACTGCCTGGATGCCTCCCAAACAGATCAGGCCAATCAACTGTCTCACCCACTCTGAGGGCCTGATCCAGTTGGTGACCCCTCAGCCATTGGTTCATATTTCATGTGTTTCCGTTTGTTTGGCTATTTGTCTCTGTGCTTTATCCGACCTTGGTCTCAACAATTCTCGCTCATATAAACCCTCCTCATTCTCGCTAATTGGACTCCCAGAGATCCACCTGGGGCCTAGTCATGGATCTCTGCATCCAGATCCCTCAGTAGTTGGATGAGGTTTCTAGCACGACAATTAGGGTGTTTGGCCATCCCATCACCAGAGTAGGTCAATTCGGACTGTCTCTCGACCATTGCCAGCAGTCTGTTGTGGGGGTATCTTTGTGGATTTCTGTGGGCCTCTCTAGCACTTTGTTTCTTCCTATTCTCATGTGGTCTTCATTTACCATGGTCTCTTATTCCTTGTTCTCCCTCTCTGTTGTTGATCCAGCTGGGATCTCCCACTCACCCAAGCTCTCTTTCCCTCGACCCTCGCCCTTCACTACCCCCACTCATGTCCAGGCTGTTCATGCAGATCTCATTCCATTTCTCTGTCGTTGGGCGATCCCTGTGTCTTTCTTGGGGTCCTGTTTTCCAGGTAGCCTGCCTGGTGATGTGAGTAGCAGTCCAGTCATCCTTGTTCCACATCTAGTATCCTGTTATGAGTGAGTACATACCATATTTGTCTTTCTGAGTCTGGGATACCTCACTCAGGATGATTTTTTCTAGATCCATCCATTTGTCTGCAAACCTCATGATGTCATTGTTTTTCTCTGCTGAGTAGTATTCCATTGTGTATATGTACCACATTTTGTTTATCCATTCTTCAGTTGAAGGGCATCTAGGTTGTTTCCATGTTCTGGCTATTACAAACAACGCTGATATGAACATAGCTGAACAAGTGCTCTTGTGGTGTGGTTGAGCATTCCTTGGGTATATGCCCAAGAGTGGTATAGCTGGATCTTGGGGGAGATGGATTCCCAATTTTCTAAGAAATCGCCATATTGATTTCCAAAGTGGTTTTCTTTAGCATGACTGTACTTCCACCCAACCACGGAGCTCAGAATAGAAATGATTCAATCACTACTTTTAGGGGAAATACTTGCTAAGTTCTGTTTCCATCCTTGAATTGACATTGTCAAAGTAATGTTAATAATGATACTTGCATGAATTTGAAGCGAATATCTTCAATGTGTTGTGGCATTCACGGTTCCTTCCTTTCTCCACTAACAACTGCATCAGCTTGACACGAGTTAATTAGTTACAGATAACAATACATGCTGGGTAACAACTATTCAATCCACATTCCACCATCAAACTCAACTCAACTCCACTTTACTGTGGTTGCTCAGATATCTGCAACCTTTCCCATCTCAGACTGAGTCTTCCAAACTACCTCATGGAGAAATATACACATATATCTTGGATTTGTACATTTTTATGAACACATACATGGACATTTGTCAACATTCCTCATAACAAAGTGTTATTTATTTTTCCAGTTAAACAATGAAGTCCTCATAGTCAATTCATGAACAAAATTATCAAATGGGGTACTATATTCCTTAGTATGGTGTACCTGCCTGCGCTGTGCAAACACATACTCCCTGCAGCTCTCAAATGAAGGCTGTGTCAGCTCACTAGTCAAAGACTGATGAAAACATATTTCTGGAATTTATAGTCAGTTTTCTATCTACTTTGTCCTCACAACCACATATTTGTTGTTTTATGATTAAAAAACACTTTGGAAGTCTGTGCAGTGACATTATTCCTAATATCTTCAGTTTTAAAATAGGCGTTCTTCTTTATTTTATTTATAGTGCTTTTTTTTTTTACTGAAAATAAATTTTTCCATAAAATACATTCTGATCACAGTTTCTCCTACCCCAACTTCTTCCAGATTCTCCCCATCAACCAGTAAATTCTATTATCTGCAGTCACATCTACAAATTCAAGCCTTTATTGTTTTATTTTCAGCTTAGAAACTCATTGGATGGCTATAGTCACCTTAAAAGGAATGGTCACCCACCACGTTGGCAAGAAAGAACAGCTTTAGCAAATTCTAGGTCATGATGATAATAATAATTTCTAAGTGTATAACTTTCTAATAAAACTATTTGACAGCTTAACATCTTTGTGGTTTTTTTTATTGCAAATGTCAACACTTACAATAGACATCCTTTAAACACAAAATATTTCTTATCCCTTTATTTTTTAGTTGAGCAAGTTTTTATTCCATTTATATTCCTTTCCCAAATTAGTGGCAATTTCTTAGAGCTAACATGATGATATGTTTCTAGGAGATTCAATCATCACACAGAAAAAAAAATAACCCTACTCACCAAAGTGTTCTGCAGACATTCTGATAATTAAAGAAATTACAGCTGTCATGTCCAAGACATTTCAGTGAGAAGAAACTTATCTCTAACAGTCTGACTTCATATCACTATTTAAATTTGTGCTACATTCTATTTAAATGAATGTAGCTATATATTTCAAAATTCACTTTATCATTTCACAGTTTTATACATTTATACAATGAATTTTAGTCCTTTTTACTCCCTCTCTCATTACCTTCCTCTCCGACTGAACCCCTTCTCCTTTCCAGGAAGTGCCCACCTGATATTCACCTCTTTGTGTTTGTTCCATTGAGTTTAATTAGTTTCCTGTCCACACATGGGTGGGAGATTATTTACTGCAACAAATTCAAGTCATCAGTAGGCATATCACTACTAAATAAAATAATAAAATGATGCCATCTCTCCCAATAACCATTAATTGACAAGAGTCTTCGAAGGGTAGAGTCAATAAATTATATTTTAAAATGCTTTTATTTCAGTCTAGAAAAGATAACACAGAATAAGGACTATTTTTGTCATAATTTTGCTAAACAAAATTCCTAATATTCAGTAATCAAATAAATTTGAAAATGAAAGTCATATAAATATTCAAGTATAAATATAAATGTATCAGTGTATGGTAGCTTGTGTAGCACCAACTACTTGTCATCTCTCACAAATTCATCTTGTATAAGATGGGTGAGATGGCACATTGTGCCTTTTCCCATTTTCCCTTGCACATTCAGATGTATTATATTGGAGTAAGAAGTCTATTTACTGGGTGGGATAGAGTGAGGAGTCATATTTAGGGCTGCATTGTGTTTTTCAAAAATATGAGAAAATTTGCATGGATAAAATAATTGATGACTTGAGCCATGAAGGAATATATAAAGCTAATTATCTTTGTAGTCTTAACTGTGTTATAGATTTTTCATTTTTTTGTAGCAAATAAATACATAAAATACATGTGTCAGTGAAACTGAAAAATCCAATGGGAAGTTCCACAGTTTCAGAATGACTATTCAAAAATGGTTAGAAGTCACTGAGCTATATAGATTTGGGTCTGGTTAATTTCACTGAATGATTTTTTTTTAGTTGTATGTTTTTTATAATAAAGTTTTAATAAACTAAAAAAATAGAAAAGTCATATTTCCTGCCATAGTAAAATAAGTGATAAATGATACATATATTTACTCATTCATTTCCTATAAGTTCTAAGCCTCAGCCCCTATAGCCAACTTGAGACATTGCTGAAGAGCGAGGAACAGTGGCTGCTCAGGTCCACCCATCTACTCTGCAACCTGCTTTAAGAGGGAACTCTGGGATATGCAAGCATCCATTCTGCAACCTGCTTTAAGAGGGGACTCGGGGACATGCAGACACCACTGAGCTGGGTCTGGCCAACATCTGATTTTTTTAAAAAATAGAATTTATACAGATATATTTTTAACCTTAAACATTGTATATTTTCGTAGATTCATAATGTATATTTGTTAACATCTATACACTAAATGATTATAAACATGGAAGGTAAGGTACATACATTTTTAAAAATTTAGGTATGTTTGCATATTTTGCAATTTAGGTATGTGCTTCCTCATCTGAGGGTTGGAGTGCCTCACTCCACTCTTCAAACTTATTTCACTCACACATTGCCCTGGCGGAAAATTCAGGTCTATAAGGACTTTCTCTCAATCAGTATCAAACTTTTCTTTTTCTGTATCATGTTAGAAATCCTTAAATAATCAAACTAAATTCAGGACATTTCTAAAAATGAAGTCCTTATCAATATTCTCAGTGATTAGAAAAGGTGTCATGAATTGTGTCCACCATCAATGATTCCACAGGCAGGTGTCATTTCCTCTGTAAATACAAGTTTCTCTTCCTTTGGTGAGCAACACGTGCCTCAAGTGGCTGAAGACACCCTTTGCTCAAGGTTGCTGCTGGATTTTTAGACTTCTGTGAAATCCACCTAAAATAAGACCTATGGGAAAGTGAAACTAATAACCAGCAATTTCATGTTCAAGGTCACATGACTTATGCTATGTTTGTCCTCATCTGCAAGTAGACATGACAATATCCAATTTGGTAACCTTATAGATTTGCTATGAGTATTAACTCCAGTAAGACTGTTGCCTATATGTAGATATATATACACAAGCTGCATTTCCAATGTCTCCAGGATGGGCTGTAATCTTCTCAAGGTCTTCACCAGGAAAGGGAATTCTGACATACAGTAGTCAGTATTTGGCAGGAGGTGGGAGATGAGAAGGGCTTCCTTCACTCAGGGCTCACAGAATCTACTGCTTTCTTAGCTGTTTCCTGATTCTTCAGATTGTGCATGTGCTTTTGTCTGTGTGCTATCCTTTTAAAAGTAAAGTTGATCCAAATTTGTGATTGGGTAATTTAATTATTTAAAATTTTTAAATGTGTGAGTCTGGTGAGGATATAAACTCTCTGAGACCTTTACTACTTAATAAACTATGAGCTAAAACAGAATAAAATGATATAGAATCAGGAAGTCACCAATTTCATGGGAAGGAGAATCATAAAACTTCTTATAAAAGAATCATAAAACTTTTTATAAAAATTGTAGTCTTTGTATACAAGCCTGGTAGATTCCACTTTTGTTTTCTGGCTCTCCCAGAGGGCTCTGATGTGAACCATCAAGGGATCTCTTATGCTGTACATGTGGCAAGGGGTGCATTTCTTTTTTTTATTTTATAATTAATTTAATTTTACATATCAGCCACAGAGTCCCCTGTTCTCCCTCCTCCCACCCCTCAGCCTTCTCCCTCCCCAATACTCCCCCCATTCCCACCTCCTCCAAGGCAAGGTCTCCCCTGGGGATTCAGCTTGGCCTGGTAGATTCAGTTGAGGCAGGTCCAGTCCCCGCCTCCCTGCACCAAGGCTGAGCAAAATGTCTCAGCATAGGCTCTATGTTCCAGAAAGCCAGCTATGGGAACCATGGCAGCCCTCAGTGATGTAAGGGAAGCAGAGGCACCTTCCAGACACACCAGAGAGGAAACCCTCTGCAAATGCACTCTGTGGGCAGGCAGATTAGCCCTTCATTCAGCTCAGGGCACAGCCATTACAATTTTGACTTTCGAAGGGATAGAAAATGAGGCTTCCTAAGGACGCAGTTTGGCAGGCCACGGCTGTGCTGAGTCTCTGGGCATTGGATGCCTGCCAGAAGCATTTGCCCAGCACTAATTGCAGAGCACCTGAACTTTTATCCATCATCTGTTCTGCTGCACAAAACTTGAACACTCTGATGAATGCTTTGTATTCTTCCCAGCATCTCCAGGAGAGAGGAGAATCCTTTCATTTAATTAGGTTATTATTTTCCATTTTGAAGCTTCAATAGAGATTAGAAACAGGTGCCAATTTCTCTTCAGCCTCTAGGCCCAAGAAATCAGAATAAATGCTATTGAGGAAGGAGAGAAGATAAGGCCCCATCAGCAAGGCCATTAACTTGCCTCTACCTCTGTAGCTCAGAAACAGATGTTAATTACCCAACAATACAGCCCTAACTGAAAACAGCTTAATCAATGCCTGTGCTTTTGTTCATTGCCCATTAATGCTTTCCTTACTACCCAGGAACACGCCCTCTCTTCTTTTTGCTCTTATCTCTCTCATTTCTCCGTATCTGTTTTAATATTGGAGTCTGTGTTTGCTTTTAAAAATTCCCGACATTTCTGGTGTTCTCTTTTCTTAGTTTGTTTGGAATGCTATAACACAAATATGATAAACCAGATGACTTATAAATGAAATACATGCACACATACAGACACACACACACACACACACACACACACACACACACACACACACACATATGATTGAACTTGATTAGGGTATTTGTGGAAAGCCTGCTTTCTGGGTCACATGTGGCACCTTTCAGTTGCATTCTCACATAGAGGAATGTATTTCTTTTATAAAGGCTCTAATACCACTCACCAAGGATTCACTTTACTCATCTAATCAGCTTTCAAAGATCCTACCTCCTAAAATTATGATATTGTTGGATATGACTCATGGAGACTTTGGAGGCCATTCAGAGCCTCTCCTCCCTGTACAGAGAGTAGCATTCAGAAGATTTAGCTTTACCAAGGTCATTGTCTGTAGCAGAGGTCCTTGATACCGTTCACATTGCATTTGTGAGGTAGGATTCTTTTCTGATACAAGACCTTCCCTTTCCCTCTCTACCCAAAGTTTATAAGATTATTCCTAGCAAGCCAGACAAAAGAAAAATAAGCTTTTCGGACATTTACTTGAAAAATTCAATTTAAAACTAATTTTATTAAACAACAGGAGGCTTGTTTTGTTTTTTTACAACATGTTTTAGTCTTGAGACATAAAGACCCTGAGAGGAAACTAAACATATTTTGTGGGACTAAAGACTACTATAATAGATTGTTTTGATTATGGTATTTGTGAAGGATCTAATTAATACATTGATTGGTCTTAAGCCATCTTACATCTTTGTTAAAAAAAAATTGTTACAATTGTGTTAACTTAGTTGGTGCTGGGGAGGGGCACGGGTGTTCTATGACATATGTGTGGACACACGTACTTTCAGGACTTTGTTTCTTCTTCTCCCATGTTGGTCCCAGGAACTAAAGTCAGAATGTTAAGCATGGAAGTGTAAGATCATAGAGAAGGCAAAAAGGAGAGGGAGTGATGAAAAACTCAGTGGCAACACAGGCTTTCTTCTGGCAAGAGACTTCTAGAGGGAGTTTCTAGATTCAGTACCAAAGGCAAGAAAAAGAAGAATGAAATATTTCCCTTCTAGTTGTAGTGTTGCTAGGCATAACTAGCTAAATACAGTGTATAGTGGATTAAAGAATGTTGGGCAACCACTAAATATTTTCCTGGTCAGCTCTTACTAGGGACTGGGGGTCAATTGGTAAGGAGGACAAGGATTGTTCTGGTTATTTTCATTTCAGGGATTATTGTATAATAAAATTGGAGGTGCTTTGCAAAATGGCTTGACCATGGCTAATAGGCAGCAAGTGTCTTTATTCACTGAGCTATCTCAGTGGCCCAAGTCAGGGGACTTCAAAGAGCAGCAGCAACCTGAAGCAGAGGGGGACTGAAAATGCATTTTGAGTGGCAGGAATTCGAAGTTGTTTGCTGGCTGTGAGCTCAGCCCAAGCAGAAGGAATTGGGTTCAATCCACAGCTGACATATTTATTGGAAGGGCAATACAATAAAGCCGTAAATGGTCGTTTTGTGAGATAACTCAAAGGTAGTGGAAGGACAGTCGGAGTGACTTAGGCAGTGGTCCAACTCTTTGGAACAGGAAAGTAGAGATTGATATATTGTGAAGTCGCTTCAGGACTAGAGAAGCAGTGTCAACAGTTTACTTTGGTCTGAAGTAAGATGAAGTAAACACTAATTTCTAGAGGGGCCGAGGAAGTTGTGTGAATCAGCCTAGTGACCTAAATATGAAAATACCGGAAGCATTGTTCTTTGTCACTAAACTGTATTTTATTACTTTTGTAGACACTTAGATACAAGAAATTTCACTTTCTTATAACTTGATGAAAAGAAAAATGTCTGTCTGTGAGGCTACAAATTGAAAACACTGTCTTAAGCCAGGGAACTCTTGAGGGTAACAGTGGCTACTGCAGGTCCAGGGCTCTGTAAGTTACAGGCAGGCCTCATACTGTCTGGCCAGAGGCTACCATGGGAGAATATGAGCCCAGTTCTTCCAGTTATTTTCAAGAGAAACTAGATAATTTAATATTCACACAGAAGCTCAAGTTTTTAAATTGCAGTTTCTAATTCAGCTTTTATGAATCATTTTTGCCAGTATAGATATTCTTCAATCCAAGAGTTAGGTAATTATCCCAGCATCCTTTGTTCCCAGCCCATAGCAGATTTCCGAGAGGCAGAAGGTGATGCGTGATTTACTTTGCCCTCAACCCTGGAAGATAACTTCTTAGTGAGTTGATAAGCAACTCCTTTTATCTTCTACCTGGAGCTTAACTGATTATTTTTCCTTTGCCCCTGGTCTCTGAAAATTTTCCTCAGTGCCTCATCAGAGGAAGGTGGCAAGTATTTATAGTATGAAGAACATTTTAATATACGCATATCAAATCGCTGTCTCCCAAACGTAACACTTATGTGACAGTAAACGATCAGTAGACAGGCTCGACAATGTAATCTGGAAAAGGGCTCCTGTTTGGTAATAGATATTTCAGGAACACTAGAATACTTCCAACGGTGTAATTATGAAGCAAACTAAGCATTAGAAAGACTAGAATATTTACCAGTTCTTTTGTGGAAATGAATAACAACCAACAAAGAACAAAACACAAAGCAAACAAAACACCCAACAGGTCACACGGGGGTCTCAGAAAATGTTAGAAATGGTGTGGTAAGCCTAGACTGTTTCTAGAGGTCTTTTAGTTATATCTCCAAAGGGATATACATCATGATAAAATAATTCAAGATAATCGCATACAATGGATGTATCAGAAAGCTCTTATGCAGCTTCAGCATCTGTCCGTGTATCTAAGAAACAAGCTCAAATTTCAAGTGTCTCTTTGAAGATTATTATAGGAAAAATTCAATGATGGCCAAACACTTTGAGAGTTTAAGTGTCTTAATGGCACATTGTGAGCATAGGTTACTGAGTGTCTATGATTTCTGAAGGCATTAAACTCCATCTTCATCTTCTATGCTAAAGCATTGCAACTGGTGTATGATTTGTGAAGTATTAAATAATTTCCCTTCCCTTATCTTCTGTCCCTCTAATCAAATGAAGAAGCCCTGATGTCATCCATCACACTTATGGTATTTCTTATAAATCTGATTTTGAATCTCCCACATTCCAGTCATCTATGGCTACACACAAACCACCTAAACCTATTGGTTTAACACAAGAACAATAATCCATTTGTAAATTGAATCTGCAGTCATTTGTGGCTTGAAGAGGTGTCTGATCTCTGCTATTGTACTCCGATATCTCCACTATTGGGTCTCAGTGGGAGCTAAGGATTCACTTTAAAGTGGCTCCTTTTGAAGCTGCCTGTTAGTCGTGAGCTTTGCCAAGCTTAGAAGCAGAGAAAATTGGATTCTTTCTCTGAGGATGTTGTGTTTCCTTACATCCTGATGGCTTTGTTCTAAAAGCAAACTTCCCCGCCCCAGCTCCCAAGAGGAAACTAGATGAAGAAAAAGCTTCACAATTTCTGTTGGTCATTTGTTCATAAAGTCTATACAGGTTTAATCAGGAAAACTCCAGAAGTAGATAAAGTGTAATCTATCTATCTATCTATCTATCTATCTATCTATCTATCTATCTATCTATCTATCTATCTATCTATTTATCTATCTATCCATCTATCTATATGTGTGTATACTATATACTACATACATCACACATGTGCTATATACTACATGGTATATTGTATTTTGTATAATGCACTTTTCTATACATGCCTACTTTTAAAATTTCATCTGCTGCTACTATCTTTCACCAACTCAACTACCTACGCCCCCTTGTCTCTCAGCACTTCGTTATTTCATGCCAGGATCCCAACTATGTTCTTCTTGTCTTCTTTCCCTGAACTGACAGAGTCTAATCCACTTGGCAAATCTTATTTTCTTTGTTATTCACAGGAATTATATCATATTTAAAGTCTTTCCTAGCTGTCTTTAGCAAGTAACTGGAATTAAGGATGTTTTCCCATGTTCACTAAAATATTAGCTTCAGCATCTTGTCTCTTGGTTAGTTAGTGTAATGTTTAACACAGAGTATGGATGTAACAGTTATTTGCTAAATGAATCAATTCTATAAATTAGAGAGTAAATTATTGAGAAACTGAATCTTTAGTAGACTTTGAATCTACATAGTCTAGTATTTGTATCATTTGAGCCAGTCACCCTGAGTTGCTTCCCTTATCCTGTTTCTGTATCTGTCGAAACAGGTACTCATGTCTGTGCTGGAAGCCTTGCAGATATGGGGGGGGCATAATGAACACTACATATAAAAGCAACTTACACATAAAATGCTATATATAAACTCAAGTTATCAGTGGAATGCTAATTCTTTCCATGTCACATGCCCCAGCAGATAAGGTTGTCATTTTGAGTTGCTGACAAGGCTAAATTCAAGGAGAAAAATAAAATCCTTGTATTGTTTTGATTCCTGTTCATAATTTTATGGATTTTTCAGACTTTTTTTTCCTTATGGAAGCAAAGCTTTATTCCAGGATTAAAATCCGCATCCTTGTAGTGCTGTGTGGCTATCCCAGGAGGCAGGGTGTGTTCTGCTGGTGTAACTCACTTGTCCTGAGTTGCAAGCATTTGTGCTGGGATTAAAGGCGTGCGCCACCACCACCCGAAAGAAGGCGAGTTGCAAGCATTTGTAAGGAAAAAAAAAACCCTCAGCTTTGCTGGCTCTGAAGAGTGAAGAGAAGAAGTTATCTCACATTTATCACGTTGCTTGCAAAAGAGTGCTCAGCAGGATCTCTTCCTTGAGCAATGGTCCTTGTGATAGTGCATGCAACGCCATTCTCCAGCCCTAAAATGATTCTGCCTCATTTGAAAGTAAGTAGCTCCTTTCATTAGGTGAAAAGGAGAGTGAGAAAAATGTTTTCTGAGAAATTAATGACCTGAGAGGCCAGGTTAGGGAGGTTTAAGGAAAAGTGCATAGGGGGTTCTGTGAGAAGAGACAGTGAGTCATATGCCTTTCACAGTAAATGGACTAAGAGATGCTGCCTTCGTTCCAAGGCAGGTGAAATTCACACAGAAATAAAAAAAAAAAAGAAAGAAAGAAAGGAAAGGTGGTCGGTCATCTCAGAATGCGTAAGAGCATCATAAAGAGACAAAATGTAATTCAGAAAGAATGGATCCAAGTGTGACAGGGAGGATTTTTACAGTGTATACAGGAGGAGCTTTTGCAATTCAGTGAGACAGCTCTAGAGAGAGAATGAAGTGCAGACATGCTGTAAATTCTAAAGTAGTGCGAGGAGAACAATGCATAAAAGGAGGAAAGACTCTCCTGTAGCATGGGTGGGCAAAGGGCAGGTGATTCCATGCAGTGCTATAAGGTCCTACTTAGAAACTGAGTAAAAAAGGCATGAATTCAAAGTGTCACAGAGTAGAGCCCCAAAAAACCATTCATCATGAACAACAACAACAAAAGTCTGAATTGAAAGTCTGTATTAAGCCTAGTAGAGATTGCCTGGAGAGAAACACTTCTCACAGAGCAGCCCCTGATGCATTTTTCACAGAGCTTTTATATTTTTGGTTGTGAGCTTAGCCTTTAATGGCTGAGTCATCTCTTACAAGGAGCTTTGAAAGCCAAAAGACACAGAAAAACTACATCCATCCTGATTGGTGTTTCAGGGGAAGTAAAGCAAGCAAGCAGTTTGACAGAAGCCCAAAGCATGCAGTTAGCTGGGGCATTTGCACCCTGAATTTCTAGAATAGGGTTGATTACTCTCCCAATACACTTTACATGGCAGGGGTAAAATAGGATCAGTTTCAGGTTAAACCAATGATGGAGGAATCTTTGCCCTCCCAAAAGGTGCCAAAAAAATTCTCAGCAGCAAACATGAAAAAGACTAAAAAAGGAGAGCCAGATCTTTTTAACCATGTTAATAAATCACACTTGCTCTAGGACAGAAATTCAAGGTTGTGTTGGACAAGAAGGCAGAGGCTCAAATTTTCAGAAGCCTTGCATCAGTTCAGGCCTGTTTTGTAGGGAAGGTTTTATTTACCCATGTGTGCTGCTGACTTGTTTTTTGCTAATCCTATGCCCAAGTTTCTCCAAAGTACTTAAAGTGGTGTCATGAGAAACTACTATAGAGAGTACCTGGGCAACCTGAGATAACTTTTCAGAGTTCCCAGAAGCTCTGTCAAGAGTGGTTTCTACATAGAAGCAATAAAGCTTGCAAAGTCAATACTCTTTTTCCTTGAGATAAACAAGGAGAGAGCTTTCAAATATTTTCTTCTTTTTATGAATTTCTTACCTATAGAGAGTGAAAAATCACTTTGCATTTCTGATTCCACTAATATATCTTATCCCTATTTTACTGTAGTAAGTGATGTTCAAATCCACTTGTATATTCTTATATAACACCTCAAATTCAAAAAATATAGATTTTTTCTTTATTAAAGGAAAAGTGCTCTATAGTACTTAGTTATGTTTCCTTGTATCTGACTGTATTCATGTTTGATGATCTGGAGAATCATGGTTCAAGTCAGTTGAAGGTAAGACTAAAATTTATATCATCTACCAATTATTTGTATCATTTTTCTGTTATTGCTCAAAATATTTTCTGTATTGATTCATGCAAGCAGGATTAGTTTCTCATAGTTGATACTCAAATTGAAATAAATTTCTAGAGTGGTACTCAGTAAGGTCACCCACAGTCACCAAAATGCAATGGGAGACAAGTAGGTCCAGTGTGTGTGTGTGTGTGTGCGTGTGTGTGTGCGTGTGTGTGTGTGTGTGTGTGTGCGTGCGCGCATGTGTGTGCATGTGTGTGTGTGTGCTTTAAAGATTTAAAAAAAAAAAACCGTGTCTTTGTGCGTATGTAAATGAGTGCAGTTGCTCTCAGAGGATGGATAAAGGTGTCCTTTGGAGCTGGAATTCCATGCTTTTGTCAGCTATATGAAACAGATACTGGAAGTGGAACTCAGGTTGCCTGCAAGCAGTACGTGTTACTAATCACTGAGTCATTTCTACAGCCCCAAGCATGTGTATTTAAGATCTGAAGTCTCACTGTGTTTTCTATACTGAGGTAGAGAGGGTAATCACAGATTTGATCCTGTTGTCAATCAGCTTGTGCAACTTGGTGTTCTCCTCCTGGGAGGTCATTATATTTCTGCCAAACTCAGGTAAGACATCTAACTGGTAAATATATTATATCCTTAAACTCTTTGCTCAAGGAAGACTCCTGAATAACCATGGCCACATGCATACAAATACGTAGTAGGTGTTTTAAAATTACATGTGTAAGGCCAGTGTGATGAATCAGTGGGTGAAAGAGCTTGCCATGCAAGTCTGAGGATCTGAGTTTAATCTCCAGACCCCCTTGTGAAAAAGGAGACCCAGAATCCATGGTTAAACAAGAGAACTGACTTTTGAAAATTGTTTTCTGACCTCCTCACAAGATTTGTGACATTCATGTGCTTCGACATACTTGCAAACAGACATAGACACACGCAACAATAAAAATATATGTATATTTCACATTATCTATTTAAAAGAGCTTTTCTAAAAAAATACATTGTCATAAAATTAAACATACTTGGCAGATTATAAATAATGTACACTTGAGAGATGGTCTTCCAACAACTCCTATGAATACAGCTACAGATCCAGTCACCCTTCTACAGTGTGAGTCCTGTATCCAAAATTTTGCTTTCAGTTTCCACAGTGAGCTCCAATCCAAACTTTTGTAAATGCAAAATATAGGAAATAAGTGAGTCTTGGTTTTAAACTGTTCTGTAACAGGAAGTCTTGTGAAGCTTGGTTCTCTGATAACAGCGGTCATATGTGAATCATTGAGCTGGTCAATGAATCTAAACTATATATGGTAGTTATCTGCTAGTTACTTAGTAGCCATCTCTGTTATCAGGTAGACAGTCATGGCATTACTTGGGCCCCTGTAGCCCTTACTTTATTTAACAATAACCTCAAAGCACAAGACTAATAGAGCTGAAAATTCAGATACAATGAGGATCTGTAATGTTTCCTTATAACTGAAAGGGCAAAAATCCATCACTTAGTAATATAAAATACATGCTAAAGTTTCTAAGATCAGTGATAAGAATTAATCTGCTACCTGTAAAGTGGGAAAAGGATAAAGAAATACATCATAACTTTGTTGTAGTACTTAAAGTTGAAGAAGTTATAGCCACAGTGAATAGTAAATAATTAAAATTGAAAAGGAATTCAATTTTTATATTTATGTGAAAAACACAATCTGTGATTGTCAGTATGTACTGAGGGCTTTAGGGTGTATTTCTTTCTTCTTTTTTTCTTTTTAATGTTTTATCTTTTAATTATATATAGTTACATTATTTTCTCTCTTCTCTTCTCTTCTCTTCTCTTCTCTTCTCTTCTCTTCTCTTCTCTTCTCTTCTGTCTTACTCCAATTCCTTCCCTGTACCTCCCCCATATCATCTTGAAATCATGAATAAAGACATTTTTAATCACTGAATAAAGAAAAATTCCTTTTCTTTAATTTTATTGTCATTAACATATACATATACCTAAATATATAAATACAACCTATTTAGCCAGTTTAATGTTATTCATAAATATATATATATATATATATATAATTTCAAATGAACACACATACATATATATGTATATGTATCTACACACACACACACCAACACACACACACACACACACATATATATATACACACATGCACACATCTATATACATAATTATGGTTTCAGGACTCGCCACTTGGTATTGGATAGCCAATTAGGGGCTATCAGCATTCCTTAGTTGTCTATAGTTCTTCATCTATGGGTGGGGCTCTATGAGGTTTCCCTCTTCCATGTCTGTTGGTGTACTTCTTCATGTCTTATTCAGGAAACCATATGATTGATATATCCTGGGTGAAGCTTCCCTGCCACACCTAGGAGGCATGATCTCACATCAACATTCCTGGTCCTCCAGTTCTGACAATATTTTTCACCCCTTCTTCTGAAATGTTTCCTGAAGCTTACGTGCACCAGATGTGTTGTAGATGTATCCACTGGGGCTGAGTCAATTTAATTAGTTGTTCTTGCATTTTGACCAGATGTTGTTCAGAGCTCTGTGGCCTAGTTTCGGATCAGTATATGAGTATTCCACTCAATATTTGTTCCTCATGTACCATTATGCTATAAGCATTGTATCATTCATTAATATCTTAGCCATATGTAATTTTTTAAAATGACAACATTATCCTATTTTATTTTTCAGTCCTACAAAGTCACTGTTAGTTTTCCAATTTTTTATTCATATAAATACTGTGCAAGTGGTACTCACCATTGTCTAATAAGCTTCTCAGTGTACCCATGGACCTTTGTACAGGACAACCAGAGAGCTACATCATGGATCCCAAAAGCACAATGATCATTTTAACATATTAATTTTTGTTGCTAGCATTGTTAGGGAAAATACGGCAATTCATGATCTCAAAAATGGTTGTGTCCATCCTCTGACACATCATGTGAACAGTATATGTTACCATTAAAGATATAATTCAGTAAATTTACACAGGTGACAGTAAATATTAGTAAAATTTCTTAAAGTATTTTCAAAAAGCTTTTTTGAAATTATAGTTTACTTACAGCATTTCCTCCCTCTACCTCTTCCTATGTACTACACCCTGCTCTTCTTTCATGGCTTCATTTTTCACTAATTGTTATTGCATGCATAGTTTATGAATATATACATATATATACATATATATATATATATTCCTAAATATAATCTCTTCAGTTCAGTTCAAATAATGTCACTTGTATGTGTGTTTTCAGGGCTGACTGTTTGGCACTGGACAACAAATTGGAGTGCTCTTCCCTGGGGAGGACTGTCTCTCTTGCTCTCAGCTTTACGTGGTTGTCTATAGTTCTTTGTGTAGGGTTGGGACTTGGTGGATTTTTCCCCATCCATTTTAGCACATTTGTCGGTGTCATCCTTGTTTAGCTATACCATTCCTCAGCATATGCCCAAAGCACTCAACACAGGAGCCCATAAATACTTGCTCAGCCATGTTCATTGGTGCTCTATTCACAACATATGGGAAATGGAAACACTCTAGATAGCCTATATACAATGAATACATAAAGAAAATACAGTATGTATATACTATGGAATATTATTAAAGAAAACTGTAAAGAAAAGTGAAATAAGAAAGTATTTTTAAAAACAAATAACATTAAGGTTGCAAAAAAGATTCCATACAGCTAAAAAAAAGCTGAACATAATGAGTGAAAATATATTAAATGAAAATATAAGTAATTCAAAATGTACATGTGAGTTTACAAAGATTTTTGAATAATATGCAAATCTACACAAGAAGTATACCTCAGTCGTTGAGAATTAGGATATCAGAGAAGAAATGACATGTCAGAGATATAATTGGATAAAATAAAAAAGGAAATGAGCATCCAGGGAGAGTTGTGAATGATTCCTTATAGATCAAGAGGTTCAGGATAGAAGGCAGGAGAGACTGAGATTAAGAAAGAGACAATATCAAATACATGTATTAAAGCAATCAAGATCTACGTTCTACTCTGCGCCCAATTTCTTTCCCAAGTGCTTCAATTCTGTCTTTCCTTTCCTACACATAGTTAGACTTTTCCAAAGTCAGAGACATGATGGATGGTTGTGTAAAATCTGGGCAGACACAGAGTAAACACAAGATCTTGTTCCACACACAACTGTTCTCTTGAGAGGATTATATTAACTGAAACTTCTCTATTTTTACCTTTTGATGTGTTGTTTTAAATAGTTGCAGAGTTTACTGGGGGAATATTACTCTCTTTCACTAATTCTAAACTTTGCTGATTGAGAGAAAATGCCTCAAGGTTAATAAGTTAATCTCTTATCACATAAAACTTCAAATGTATTTTGTGATCATGTTCCAAAACATGCCTAAAAGCACTTTATTAATAATAGCTGATGTCTTTAGATTTTAAGGTAGGTCAATAACGTTTGATGTGATGGTTGAATTTCATTAAAATGTAAAAATCATTAATCTACTGTAAATTTGAAAAACACATTTATTGTTGTTATAACAAAAGCTTTTGGGAGTGTGGAATGCATAAAAATAATGCATTTCTATTTAAGAAAAATGCTTGTTTAATGTTAAGTTAGGTGTGTGCTGGTAGAATATAAGTGCTTGAGAGTAAATGAGTCATCAGTATTCTAGCTTAGATTCTTTACCAACAGTTCTGAGGAAGTTGGGCAAATGGATAGCTCTTTAGGGGGCATAGACTCTCCTAGCGCTAACATCACATGCAGAAGAGTAGAGTGTGATCTGGGCTGGCTAGACACCATGTTTCAAAACTCTAAGAAGAGGATCTCTATCAACCATCCACCCATGCTATCTATTGCTCAGGAATGGTCCCAGGGACAAAATATCATTCTTATTTCTAGGCTACACAAACATGAGTACTCATAAGTTGTGTTTTAACATTGCAGAAGTCCTATATATAGGACATGAGAGGCCCTATCAATTCCAGCCATTGTCTTTAGGCTCTTAGAGAATGCATTATAGCTTTGACAATCCTGATTCTCTCAGTTGGAATGCATATGGGACTAGTAGAATTTGAAAATGTTCACAAAGGAAGTACACGCAGTCCAACTCAAACTAATCAGTTCTACTCACACTCTGTAAAATCCAGATGGTTACTTGTGATTTCCCATTTTTTGCAGTGTGGCTCATTCTGAGGCCATAACCGATACTCCCCATTTTACTTACTTAAGCATCTCATCCTAGGTTTACCACACTCTCACTCCAAAATTTCAACTCATCTAGGTTGTTTATTTGGTGAATTATCTCACATCTTTGGCCTAGAAGCTTCAAAGTTTTTATGAAAGATTTTACCACACTGTGGTTGAAGTTGTTTGCTCACTGTCGTTATTGAACACAGAAGTACTGAGAGTACTGAGAGATACTCTTTTTTTTTTTTTTTTTTTTGGTTTTTCGAGACAGGGTTTCTCTGTGTAGCTTTGCGCCTTTCCTGGGACTCACTTGGTAGACCAGGCTGGCCTCAAACTCACAGAGATCCACCTGGCTCTGCCTCCCGAGTGCTGGGATTAAAGGCGTGCGCCACCACCGCCCGGCGAGAGATACTCTTATGAATGGTATTCTCAATGCCTTACCAAATTGTCGGTTGAGTTTTCAGTTAGTACAGTAGCTTCTTTTGTGTTTGACCTCTTAGGCCAGTGGCATGAGGATCCCATATTGATGGAAATAGCTTAAGTTCTATGGGGACCCTGTTGTATTTCCTGGTAGATGGAGACTCCTTTTGCTTCTTTCAAAACCAGGGTGTGTAAACTGAGAGAATATATGGTGTGGGACTAGGCAGTGCAGATTCTGTGTGCATGTAAATGAGAATACTGGATGCATATGGACAACTATATAATAGTGGTTTATTCTTTTTGGACCTGTCTATGCCAGCTACTGGGACACAGTGTTAGTTTTGATTGTAGTTCAACACATTAACTGCTTGTTACTCAATAGCAGCAAGTCTGATCAGCCTTGGAGAAATTCAATACTCTTGATCCTTGCAGAGTCTTCTGGTCTACATCCAAGGCTTGTTCCTTTAGCATTGGGTGCTTGATGAGAAAGGATTGCTGACAAAGATGGCTACTCACAGGGCTGAGATTCTTCTCCATCACGTATTTTATTGTGTATCTTATTGAGATAAATGAAAATACGATTATCAAGTAAACTGCTTAAAACCCTGAAACTAGGAGGCTTTTCATTCAGCATTGTCATTTAAAGCCATTCCTGGAGGGAGTGTGGTCCATGTGACATTCAATTTGTGGCCAGTGCAAGCAGCAGTGTCTCTGTAACTTGAACGTATGTATTTCACTTCTTAGTCAGCAGGTTCTAGAACAATCTTCTCAAAGGCCAAGCGAATGTCAGAGTTAGCTGAAGCGGAATGTGGATTTTCTGTCATTTAATGTGTGACTTCTGGATCTGCTCAGGCAGTGCCTTGAGTGGTTTGTTTCTGTCACACCCCATTCTGGTCTGCTGTGCGCTATCGCTGGCAGCTACAGTATGCAGTCTCTGTGCTTTCTGGATCAAGTCTTCAGTTTCTGCTAGGATCCAGTAGCATAACGGTGGCTATTTTGTCCATTACTGGTTTTTCTATGGCAAAGAAAACATAGCCTTGCTCCCAGATCCTAAAAGGTGCAGTGACTTCTATTACAGCTTTTCAGAAAGACCACCAAGCTGTTATTATCAATCATGGATATTTCTGTCATCAGATCTGCTAGGTCATATGATCTGAATGTCACGGCAGCTTGTCCTGACTTTTTATGGTGACATCTCTTGTTCTGAGTTCTGTTAAAAACTGTTAGATTCATAACTCATTCGAAAATAGGTAAAATTATTTTTGTCAGATATTAAAAACAGCCACTGTGTGATAGGTTTCTTTATCACAGGTGGCACAAAATGCAATAATTTGTTTGTATCTTAGACAGTATCTCAATTTTTCTCCTAACTCTTGAGCATTTGTATATTTCATTGTCAGACATGCTTCCAAATGCCTCTCAATCTTCATGACATTTATTTTTTTTTGTACTCTGGCAATTCTGCCTTACTGCTCACCATACCCATTCAATGTAGGTTTTTTTTTTACACCTCTCAATGAATACATACTATTGTTTTGAAATGTCTAGATGGTCAAATTCCTTGTGAACAATATGATTCCATGATAGCAAATGATAAAATAGTCAATGTAGTTCAGAGAAGTGAATGTGTATTGCTACCCTTCTAATGTAAATGAGAACATCTCTCTATCTTCTTTATTGACAGAAAAAGCAGGTAGATCAAAAATGGGATATGATGGGAATGACCTATATTAGTACTTTAAGTCTCAGAGGGTATGAATAGTCACTAAAATGGCTTCTGGATTACAGTATTCTGTATTTTTAATATAGTGACAACTTCAGTTCATGCTAAACTCTTCTATTTACTACAATATGCTCTTTACACTATGAGTTAGACACTTGATAAGAGGACAAGCCAGCTACTCTTCACATCAATTCAATTACCATATTTGGAGAGGAGACTTTACTATTGAATCAGTTGGTGGGAATTTTTGAGCACTGTAATATGGAATTTGTACTTGTTTTCTGGTCTACATAAATTTCCCCTCACAAAGCAGAGGAGCTATGTTTTAGGTCCTTTGTATCAGTGACTAAGGTGAGCTCCAACCCAATGAAAGTTCTGTGATCATAAGAAGAAGAAAGTTGGACCTGGTTAATTCAGAGGGAAGACTCTAAAGACACAAGGTAGAAATAGCCATCCAAAGAAACAGTGCTACCTGGTGGCTCTGTTAGTCTTCTCAGGATGGTAGGAATGGCAAGCTGCTTTTCTCCATCAAAGAGAATAGACTGCTTTTGCCACTTGATAAGTTTCAGAGATACCTGGCTTTAAAGCTTCTTAGTATTTTCCAACAAAAACAAAACAAAACAAAACAAAACAAAACAAAACAAAACAAAAAAATCACTCTGCTTCATTTCCTGAGAGTCATACTCTTCCTTTTTAGGGCTCTGATTTTGCCTCAAAGCCCTGTAAAGGCCACGTATCAGTCCATTTGAAGCCATACCACTCTCCCTAAAAGCTAGGACCCAATTTTCATCAGAGCATATCCTTAAGTTTAGAACATTCTGGTCTCTATTCCAAGTTTTCCTTGAGTAGATAAGCCAACCTAGCTTGTCTTTTTTTTTTTTTTTTTGCGTTTCCAAAGCAATCAGTTAAAAGCAGCTAAAACCATTCTGTAACATCTCATCCTGTAAAATGACCCAATCCCCAAGATCTAATTTTCTGCCTGTTTCCACTTCCCATTCACCAAAGGTGAGACTCTGCACCATTATGATGGTCTTCAGGGTCCTGCCACATTTGCCCTTAGCAATCTAGAGCTTGATGGAGCTCAAATTTCCTTCTAAAGATCTGTTACAGCAATCCAGCTGAGGCAATGGTTATTTTTGCTATGATATTGTGGAAGCAGAGGCTTAAACAAAGACTTGCAGAGAGAATAGGAGTGAGGTCTAGGACAGTAAAGCAGGGGAGGAGGAAACACAAAGCTAAGGAGGCATTATGAAGCTGGCCATCTGTATGAGGAACCGCTTCTTGATTCCACTGAACTTTATGAAGTGTTTTATGAAAGGTGCTTTAGAATTATCTGCCCGGGGAATTAAAGAAAGCATTTCTTCTTTGGCTCTCGACTTGCTTTGGTGAGGGATGGCTCCTGGGCATTAACTCTCCCACACCTCCAGCCTGGTCACATTTACGTGCTGAGCAGCTATCTGCAAACTTCCCACAATGTGGCATTAAAAAATCTTGACGTCAAGAGAATTGAAACAGTGACCTAAACTTGCCCCCATGTGAAGCATATCAGAGCTGGTGACAGGATGCATCATAGGAGCCGAGGCAGGGGGAAGGAGGCCAGGGATTGTTGACTGGGGCAGCCCGGGTAGTTTTTGATTTAAAGCACAATAATTCTATTTAGACCTATCAGACATTGAAGTATTTAGTTTGAAAATTACTTTGCTTATGAAAAACTCACAGAATTTTGTCACAATGTACATTTATTCTTAGACCTTGATTGTAAATGGAAAGAATTTATAAAAATATGTAATTTTCTGGATTCTCAGTATGCAAACAGTGTCAATGATTTTCAAGTATATTAAGTGTCTCTTCATAATTCTTTGTTCCTTCTAGGTTTTATAGTTCCTTTTGTCTATCACTATAATTATCAGTGTTTGTACCTAATGTACACTGCACAAGAGCAAGGCATTTCTGCTAACAGAATATTTCATAAGATTTTTTTTTAAATCGAAGCTCATAAGTGTGGGGAAGAAGCAATTCTGAGAGGCACTGTAGGAATGATGTGACAGCACAGCTAATGAAATTAACCACGAGCTTGTACCATAGAGCATCCAACCAATCAGCATGGTTCTTGCCCAGAGCCAGACATCAAGCCATTTTTCTGTCCTCTATCTATCTACCTTTCTAGAACTGATGGGTGGTCACAGCAGGGACTTTCCTTACTCATTCCAATGTACTTTCTAGAAAGTCACACACACTCTTAATTGCTGTGGAAAATCTTTTGGTCCACTGTGAAGACTTGTCACTGTGATTGGTTTAATAAACAAGCTGACAGGCCAATAGCTGAACAGGATAAAATTAGGCAGGAAAGGCAAACTGAGAATGATGGAAAAGAGAAGGGTAGAGTCAGAAGAGTCACCAGCCAAATGGAGAACAAGTCAGACATACAAAATAGGATGGAGGCCACGAGCCTTGGAGCAGCACATGGGTTTATAGAAATAGGTCATGTTGTAAGAGCTAGTTAGTAATAAGCCTGAGCTATTGGCCAATCATTTACAATTAATATCAGCACCTGAGTGATTACTCGAGAAGGGCTGTGGGACCAATTGCTAAAATACTTTATTGTCTTGAAAGAATTTGTAGTTCTTATATTGCCCCAGCAATCAACTCTAAGTCCTTGCTTTGTGGTTCAAGTTGAAAAGTTAGCTGTCCAGTTAATCCAGTTACTTATGAGATTAGGCATGACAGTGGGAAGTAAAGAAAGATAGTCAGCTTCGGCCTAGCATCCTATGCCAAGCATAGGATATCCTCCTCTCTGAATTAGCAAGTCTTAATTTCATTTCAATTGCTTTTGAGGAATTATAAAACCAAGTCAACTCATTAGCTCCCACAGTCCTTCAAGACTTCCACAATCTCAACTTTCTAATAGCTATCCAAGAAGGCATCCATTTAGTTCTAGAAGAGGAATTCTGCATCAGTGATAACCAGCTAAGGATAGTTCAAACATAGTGGAAACTCTGAGAGAATAGATTGCCAAAACTTTATCAGGGATGGCTTGGGGAGGAGATGGCTGTCTTTGTTATTACCCATTCTGGCACCACTTATTTACAACTATCTGCTTTTAGTATTTGATTCCAGTATTTTCAACCTATGTGTAAAGTTTGTCTCTTCTAAGACCCAACAATTTTCAGGTCCAAATATGCATCAAAAACTGATTCCAACAAATATGATGGGACAATCCATTACTCACTCCTTGACTTTTACAACAAGTCACCAGACAGTTCTATTCCACTTATTCCTAGTCAACTGCCTCATCATGAGAGCTCCTTGTGGTCCCTTGAAAGACCAGTAACAGTAGACGATATTATCTTTATGATAATATTCAGCCTGAAGAAAATCCAGAAGATCCCTGACTAAACACCTAAGTTAGTCCTTGCTCCTCTGTTGAGGGTCGGGGACCAGAAGGAAAAACAAGTCTGAGGGAAAGTGTATGAATAGTGTGACTCACCATGGCCAATAAAGACATTATAGCCTAATGTCACAGGGCTGCCATCCTGTAAACACCATCCTTAAGCATAGTCAAACTGTCCAACCAGAACCTCTTCTACTTGCATTATCAGAACAGAAAACTGAAAGAACAGCCTTCATATAAAATCAGCCACAGTCTACTACCATATGGCAGGCAGTTCTTTTCAGTGTCTTCTCTGCTGTTTTTTTGCATATATATCCAGTAAACTTGTTCATGTTTTTAAAGCCTAATCTGACTTCTATGAATTTCTTTACAGTCACGACTCTAACCCACCTCAATTTGCAAACATATAGAAGATTTAGCTACTTTTCTGGGTTTCATTAACTTTCTTTAGAAATATACTTGGAGTTAAGACACTATTTGAGGGCCTGGCAGGATTGCTCAATGGTTAACGGCACACAAGCCAGGGACCTGCATTGTAGGGTTGCTGAAAGCAATGGGAGTCTTCACCACTCAGTTGTCCATGTGTTGAATACTTAAACTCAACAGAGATCAAGTTGGGATAGTGGCTCCAATTTTGCCGTCTTATGCCAACTAAGATTATATGATATGAACTGCTATGGGGGTATGCAAAAGTAAACAAGACTTATTAAGAATTATTTCAGAAAAAGTGAGAAACTTAAGAGGAGTGAGAATTTAAGGAAGAGTTGGAGAAGAATTCCCTTAAAGGGAACAATTTCCAAGACAAGAAAAAACGTTGAATTTCCTTTGTTTGGGGGTTTTATAGAGCAGTAGAAGAAAATGGATAAAGAGTGAAGTGATCTCTAGTGAGGTAGGTAAGTTCTTTGGGCTATCATGGGCTGAGTCAGTGGAGGGCCCACATGCTCTCTACCTGTACCTTGGCCCAAACAGGGAGGCAATTATGTATTAATCATGTGTTTCCCACTCAGTTAGGGGTGGTCTAAGACCTTTCTTTTTGTCTTTGCCTCTGGCAAGTTACTGGCCTTGGCTATCTGATAGCTTTTAATCAATTGACTAGTGTTACTACCTTCCAACCTTGTAGGCATCTTGATAACTGTCAATCACATGAAGCTCTCTAACTTTGCTAGTGGCTGACCCTGACTAATGTCTGGCCATTAATTACTGGCTGCTGTCCACCTTTGACCGTCTAGGTATCACAAGTGCTGTGAATAATAAGCTCTTTTTGTTCTTAAAGTAACTGCATCATCCTTGGTTAACTCTTTGCTAACCAGATGGTTGGGTTTCTCTTTCCTGAAATGGGGAAGGATTATTAGAAGCCATCCTTACAACTAACTTTATTATAATCAGTTACATTAGAAACAATGTATTAAAAGCATGAATATGTTATAAGTAATACTGCCTAGCAAGTAGTTTTCAAAGAGTAAAAGTCTCATGGAAGTTAGCTAGCTGGTCCACCATCATTGGCCTTGCTTCATAAATCCCATTTTTCTCTTATCTTGTCTGGTTGTTTGTATTGTGTCTCATTCTTAGAGCTGTGGCTTCACTGTTTATCCTTCTATTCCATTTAACCTTAATAGGCATTCTCACAGGACCATAGGTGGGTAGCTTGCAGTTTTCACCATGGGCCCTTTTCCCTTGATGCTTTCTTTTAACTAATTCCTGCCTCACCTGGAACCCACATAAAGGTTGAAGGAAAGAATAAACCTAAAAGGTTTACCCCTGATCTCCACAGATGTGCCATAGTATATGTGCCCCCATCACACGTAAGCATGCTATATAATAATAATAATAATAATAATAATAATAATAATAATAAAAAACCATCACCAGAACAATAATATTAGATTTGATTTGAGATTGTTTTCTCTTCATAGTTTAGAGGACTGCATTTCCAAGTGATCAGGTATGAAATAGGAAATACTACCTGATCAAAGTCAGTCACAATAGTTCATGTCTCATTTATCATTATTGGCAATCTCTCTGAAACATTGTCAGTATTCAATAAACAAATAAATAAGTTTGCCATTTTTCATTTCCATGGGTTTATTTTTCAATTTTATATGATTTTTATGACTTCTCACCAGAGGAGTTTTTATAGAATACAGTATGAAAATTGAGTCTGAGATTTCAGGGATTCAAATACGTCCTATTCTATACATATTGAGCAATTCATCTTCCTTCAACCCTATTATTATCTTTTTTCCCCAGTGCTGTCTCATTGCCAACTTACCTTTGCTTAATTTTCTTTGTTCCTATGGTGAAAGGTTTCTCTGACTAGCTCATAATTAGAAGCCAAATGATTTTCCTTCTTAGAGTCTGCTGAAAAGACCTTCCGTTTTCCCTTCATACAACTGAAAGCGTTGTTTCTGACAGATCCATTTTCCTATTTTACTTCTGAGACCCAATATGATATAATTCTCAACACCACTATCTAAATCTTTAAACTATAACTTACAGGTGATGAATCACATATGCTTAAAATATACAAATTAAGTTTTCCATGTGCATGTCATGAGAACATCATTCTAGTCAAGATAATCAACACATTCATCACTACCAAAAGTTTTCTTGTGCCTCTTTTGAATATTTCTTTTTTTACACACTCTCTCTCTCTTTCTCCAACTACCAGGTAACCAGTTACCTGCCTTGTATCACACATATTGATCCAAACATTTTAGAATTACATACAAACTGCAAGTGTGTCTTCTGAACTGGGTTTTGTTTGGCTACTATAAGTTACCAGAATTATTTCGAGAATCACCCATTTTCCTTTATTAGATGAACAATTGTTCCTTTTTACAGCTGAGAGATTTTTGCTTCTGTGAATATACAGTAATATTTTTTAGTCATTCAGCTGTTGGAAAGCATTTAGGCTGCTTCCAATTTTGAGCTGTCGCAAGTGAAATGGCTAGGGCCAGTGAGACGGCTCAGAGGATAAAGGCGTTTGCTGCCAAGTCTGGTGACCGGTGTTTGATCTGTGGGGCCTACATGCTTGAAAGAAGGAACTGATTCCTAAAAGTTATCCTTTGACCTCCATACTCTCCTACAGCATGAATAAAATAAATAAATAAATAAATAAATAAAATTAATTAAAAAATCAGATAACATGACGAAATAGAATATTTCAGAATTCTTCCCAAGCATCTGCTCTTTGGTTTCTCTTGGGTAGAATTTAGCAAGGGCTGGCTAGATCTTATGAAAACTTACAAACAAAACTTCTAAATTGCTCTAAAAATAGTTTCTACAAAGACTATATAGAAGTTACCGTTGTTCCATATCTTTCCTAATGCTCATTATGCTAAGATCTTAAATTTTATTCATTTTTGACAAGCAGTTAACAAAAAAACCTTCATTCCTAATTATTAAGGGCATTATTGTTGTCTTCTATGCTATTTTATAGCACCATTTTATATCTCATTTTAAATGTTTTTTCTTTTCTATTTTTTTACGAGTATTTTATTGTTATGTGTATGTTTGTGCACCATGTAAGTGTGGTGCCCTTGGAGGCCAGCAGAGGGCAGTGGATTCCTTGGAAATGGAGTAACAGAGGTTATGGACTGCCTTGTGGGTATTGGATATTGAAACCAGGTCCTCAAGAAGGGCAGTCAGCACTCTTACCTGCTGAGTATTTATCTCTTACCTCTCCAGGCTGTCTTCTCACTGTATTTGCCAATTTTTATTATTGACTTTTAAACATTCTTTTGATATTTAAGGTACACATTATTTATCATTTATATAGGTTTCAAATATTTACTTTCAGTCTGACAGTAAGTCGTGACATTTTACTCTTTTTAAGCACTTCTCAAAAGATCAGGTACATTTAAATTTAATGAAGCACAATTTATCAATTTGACTTATGGTGGATCATGATTTTGACTTTATATGTGAGTTCTTAGATTAATCTATGCCACAGTCTTTCCCTTATATCCTAAGACTTAAATATTATTGATTTTTGTTTGTCTATTTGTTTGTATGTCTGGTTTAATAATAAGCATTGAAGTGCAATTTTAGCTTAGTTTGCATTTCAATATTGTCTTGGATAAAATGACATTTCACAAATTTCTGTGTAACTATAAAATAGTACATAGTGATGAATAGCATAGTGATTATTAGGAAGGGTATGAAACAGTGGTATCTTCCACATACTGTATAGAGAAATACTGTCCATAAACTTCTTCAATTTCATATTTATTTTATTATCATTTTCTTATTATTTATTGAAAAAGCTTCTTAGGTTTTTATTAGGATTATGTTGATCTATAGGATCAATCCAGAGGAAACTTATTTCTTAACATATTGTATTTTATCAAGTTAAAAGACTAATTCAACAGTTGCTACAACCTATGACTGTATAGATTTTGGTTGTTTTTACATGATGTGATAGTTTGAATATAATTGGCCCCCGTAAGCTCATAGGGTACATCACTATTAGGAGGTGTGACTTTTTGGAGTAGGTATGGCATTGTTGGAGGAAGTGTGTCACTGTAGAGGCAGACTTTGAGTTCTCATATGTGCTTGAGTAATGCCCAATGTCTCCTTTCACTTCCTGTTGCCTGCCCAACAGAATGTAGAACTCAGCTCCTTCTCCAGTACCATGTTTGCCTGCATGCTCCCATGTCCTACCATGATGATGAAGGACTGAACCTATGAAGTGTAAGCCACCCAATTAAATGTTTTCCTTTATAAGAGTTGCCATGATTATGGCATCTCTTCACAGCAATAAAAACCCTAATTAATCAGAAGTTAGTATCAGGGACTGGGACATTGCTATGATAGGCCTGACCATGTTTATGTTTGGAGGAATTTGGACTTTGGTACTTTGTGTTAGGAAACCAGTGGAATGCTTTAAGCAGTGCTTAATGGGCCTTACTTGTAGGAGCATGAAAGACAATGGTGCTGAAAATAATTTGAACTAAGGGGGGGGGTGGATTAAGAGGTTTCAGAAGAGAAGAATTTTAGTATGTTGCCTAGAGATCATTCTTGTGATATTTTGGTGAAGAAAGTGGCTGCCTTTTGCCCTTGTCCAAAGAGTTGGCCTGAGGCTACAGTGAAGAGTTTTGGATTAATTTTGTTGGCAGAGGAAATCTCCAAACAGCCTAGTATTGACTCTCTTGTATGGTTATTGGAGCTATCTCTAATGAAGATTTATAATGAAGAGGAGCAAGCTGAGAAAGAAAAAATGCAAGAGATAGAACAAATTGAGGAGAAAAGGAGCACCAGGAAGTGGAATGGAGCTAAGTCCTGTGTTCAAAGAGATAAACAGATTAAAAAATGAAATAAAAGGAGTGGTGATCTCAAGGCAAATTCCCACCTAGGTAAGTTTCCAACTCATGCAAGAGAATTAGAGAAAATATTAAAGTGGG
This sequence comes from Peromyscus eremicus, assembly GCF_949786415.1. Classification (NCBI taxonomy): domain Eukaryota; kingdom Metazoa; phylum Chordata; class Mammalia; order Rodentia; family Cricetidae; genus Peromyscus; species Peromyscus eremicus. Next base: position 34,101,806 of record NC_081428.1, read on the forward strand.
GTGTGGTGTTGTGTGCCTTTAATCCCAGACACAGAGATGCTGGTGGATTTCTGAGTTTGAGGCCAACCTCGTCCACAGAGCAAGTTTCAGAATAGCCAAGCTTAAGCACTGAAGGGAACCATGGAAAACAGAAATCTGGTGAAAATGTAATTGAATGAGGGGGCCATGATCCAGCCCCCGTAAGCAGCAGAACTTGGCAGTTTTGGTTATATGGTTCTGGAGTTGAGGATGGAAAACAGAGGATATGAAATTTGCCTCTATGACTAACGAAAGCCGCTAAGGCCAGGCATGTGTTAGGGATGTCCCTGGGCAGAGGCTTAGAGAAGCTATTGTGTGAATCTGTGACGTTGTAGCATGGATTGCCTTGGAAACCTCAAGATGTTGGAGATGTTAGAGTCATGGGATACCTGCCAAGGAGAGCTGCTAACAGGGAGAGGAACCAGCCCAAGAGAAAGAAGTCTCTTGCAGTCAACAAAGCTGAAAGGAGTTGGAGATCTGAAGAATGCTTGGACATCAGACATAGAGATGCAGTTTGGAGTTTGCCCAGCTGGTTTTGGTCATGCTTTGGTCTAGTATTTCTTCACTATGCTCCCTTCCCTACGTTTTGGAATGGTAATGGAGATCCTGTGCCATTATATGTTGGAAGTATGTGATGTGTGTTTTGATTTTGATTTTACAGAGGATTACAATTAAGAAAGTGTGTGAATCTCTTCTGAGATTTTGAACTTTAGACTATGAGGACTTTTAAAGTCGGACTGGTGCATTTTTGCATTACAATATGACTACACGCCTTTGGGGAAAAGGGAGTGTAATGTGGTGGTTTGAAAGAAAATATCCCACAAAGGGAGTAGCATTATTAAGAGGTATAGCAGGAATCTTAAAAGTTCTTATTAGTAAAATCAAACCCGGGGCCAGATATTGGGGTGAATGCTGGAAGATCAGAGAAGCAGAACAAGCCACAGCTACCTCGCCTCACCAGTTCCTCAGCTGGTCCTGTTTCCACAGACTGGAAGCCTCTGAGTCCTCATCCAGAATTAATCTCAGCTGAACTGTGCTGCTAGAAGCCTGAAAGCTTAACCAGCCAAATGTGTCTAGTTTCTGGTCTTCACGCCTTATATACCTTTCTGCTTTCTGCCATCACTCCCTGGGATTAAAGGCATGTGTCACCATGCCTGGTTGTTTCCAGTGTGGCCTTGAACTCACAGAGATCCAGAGGGATTTCTACCTCTGGAATGCTAGGATTAAAGGTGTGAGTGCCACCATTTCCTAGTCTTTGTATCTAGTGGCTGTTCTGTCTCTGACCCCAGATAAGTTTATTAGGGTGCACAATATGAGGAACACAATACTACCACAAAGAGGTATGGCCTTGTTGGAAGAAGTGTGTCACTGTGGAGGCAGGATTTGAGGTCTCATATATTCTCAAGCCACACCCAATAAGACAGATCACTTCCTGTTAATGTGGGTCACGATGTGTTGACTTCTTCTCCAGCACCATGTCTGCCTGCATGCACCATGTTGCACCATGATGATGATGGACTAAACCTCTGAATGTGTGAGCCACCCAATTAAATGTTTTCCTTTATAAGGGTTGTTGTGGTCATGGTATTTCTTCACAGCAATAGAAATCCTAACTAAGACAGTGACATTTAACATCCTAATCATCATACTCTGCCACTGGTTCCACAAAGACATATCCTTCTCATAATGCAGAATACCTTAATTATATCTATACCCTGTGTGTTAATCAAAAGATCAAAATAAATTTTATGTATGCCTTTATTCTATTTCTAAGGAGTCTCAAAGTCTCAATAATCCTAGAATTTCTCAAAATTCTATGTCCAAAGTTTTCTTTGACACCAAAGGTAAACTCTTAGCTGGTGAGTGCCTATTGAAAGAAAATCAAAATATAAGTTATATACTCCTAACATAGAAATTGAAACTTTCCCAACAAAATGAGGAATAACTCAACATCCAGCAGGGCAATCGTTAAATTCTGCAGCTCTATATTCAGCATCTGGGCACATGCTATCTCTCTGTAAGCTCTATGACTTTTGAAGTGACTTCTCATTATAGACTGAAGCACACACATGGTTACTCTCTCATTTTGGGTCAACTAGTTTTCTAAAGCTTTACTTGGCAGAATTCCATATCCCTGGCATCTCTAATTCCCATAGGTTGCCTTTGAGAGTTCAGCTTCATTCACATTGCTGAATGCATTCCATCTCTTAGGAAATCTGGCACCCCTACCCACTGCCCAGGCTATTAGACTTTCTTTTTAAGTCTTGGTAGAAGTCTTTATGAATCATAACTTTGAAGTTCTACATGCCCATAAAACTGGAATCATGTGAACAATTCCAAGGTCTTCTACCACTGGTAACAGAAGCTGCTCACCCCCTACACTGCTTTGTGACTGTAATAGCCTATGAGTAAAAGGGTAGCTAAACCAGTGAAATACTTTGCAATGTGGCCCTGTATAAATAGGAAGTCATTTTGCTCTCTTCTCAAAGCAAAGTCTAGCAAATGAGTTTAAACCTGTATGCCCTTGAGTGTGTCCTAGATAATTATTGGCCACATCCTGAGATTTCCTCAAAACATCTTTCCTACTATCCTGGTTCAAATCCTTTGCTTCTTTTTCAAGGAGCTAATATATTCAGCAATCATACTGTCCTTGGCTTGGAACTTTACAAGCACTTCTCTGGGAAAACTGCAGTTTGCTTGTTTTAATCTTTCTGCTCTTCTTATTCCCTTTCCTCGGCGAGAAGATTCTGTGTGGCATCTGGACTGCTTTGAAACTTCTTCCATTTAGTTTATTATTATTTTTAAACTTAGCCTCTCCTATGGTATTTGAAACAGACAAAAGATAGAAATAAAATGTGTTCCATTTCGTACAATTCCTGATACACCCTTCCTTTCTGCCTGGAACCTAGTGAATACATTTTTAATTAATTAATTAATTAACTTTTGCCAAGTATACTCCTATCAGAATTTTAGCTTCAAAACTCTCACCAAGAACTGTCTATTAAACTCTGTTTAAAGCGTTCCAAGCTGTTTCTGGCTCAGTTATCCAATTTTTTTGAGTCTTTGAACAAGTCAATTTTAAAGCCTTCTGAGCCACACGCACAGGTATGGTCCTAGCAATGAACCACTTTTGATACCAGATTTCCCTGTTCTTAGATTTCCATCACTTTGACAAAATGCCTGAGAAAAATATATTTCGTAAATATTTATTTTGTTTCAACGTTTCACAGATTTCCATTAATAACTTAGCTTCATGCCTGTAGGCTTGTATTGAGGCAGAAGATTATGGAGCAGAAGATTATGGAGGCTGGAGCAAAGCTGTTCATCTTGTGGTAAGCAGGAAGAGAAGAGAGCAGAGGAGAGGAGCAGGGGGTAGAAGAGAAGAGATGAAAAGGGAGGAGAGGGAGAAGTGAGGAGGAGAGGAGAGATATGGGAGGAGGTGGAGAGGAAAAGGGGAAATGAAAAAGAAGAGGGCAAAAGGGAAAGAGGAGAGGTTTTGGAGATCGGACATACCCTTCAAGGGCTCACATTCGGTGAGCTGCTTTCTTCCATTAGGACCTGTGTGTCCTAATGAATCTACACCTTCCAATAGCACATGTCATTAGGAGCCCATGAGGATACTAATCTACTGATGATATCAAGTGCTCCCGATCTACTCTCTTTCTACCAGTCTCAACTCAACATGTTGTACAGGAGAACAAGCTCTTCTATATACAGGTTTGGGAAACATTTCTGATCCACACAGTTACAGTAGATGTGGAACTATTAATCTTATGTTTAAGTGAACTTTGCTTGTTTATTACATATAAAAAAAGTTAGTTCATTTTCATAAAACTTGGCAAATTATTGTTGTAGTGTTATTTTTAGCTTTATACTGTAGATTATTATGATGTCACTTGACTGTTGTGTTTTAGATTTGTTTCTTTCATGCATATGGGTGTTTTGCCTGCATGTATATACACACAGAAAATGCATGTCTTTTGCCTGCAAAAGTCATAAGAGGACATCAGATTCCCTGGATCAAGAGTTAGGGATGATTGTAAGCCACCATGTGTATGCTGGGAACCGAACTTTTCTTTTTGAAAGAGCAGCCAAGGCTCTTAACAATGGAACCTTCTCTCTAAGTGAGCCTGACTTCTACCATTTTTTTTTATGTTGTTCTTTTTATGCTTGGTTTTGGGGGATAAAAAGGGTATTAATTTTAACAATCTTCTTAATTGCAATTATTTCCTCCTATTCATAGGCGATGTGTTTCATGCTCCAATATCTCCAGTGGATGCCTGAAATAATAGTATTGAACCTTTTGTATGTATTTTGTTTTTCTGTTTGTTCTGATCATAGACATTAGTAACATTGGCATAGAGTTATTTTTCACTTTTACAGGTCAAGAACTTGTTTCCTTTCACTTGAATGAAGCATTTGATTACTTCTCTCTCATGTATCTGAATTGACAGCATCACCAGTCATATAGTGCTGCACATGCAATTTCAGTAAAATAAAGGTTCCTTGAACACACTGTTGGGATAGAACAATAGTCAATCTTATGATGAATTGGTAGCTATGGATTTATGGATAACGAGATGGCACATGACCCAAGCTGTAGGGAGGAAGTTGGGGAGGGATTTCTTGATGTTTTCTAGAATGTCACTTTCAGGTAACTTTTAGAAATTTCTAGTCCACTTCTAGAAATTACATGGAATTTTTTTAGTTGACTAAACTAAACTCTAGTGTAGCTAGAGTTTTCCAGCCTGACCCACAGTCAGGACAAATCTCTCTCACCTGCCAGTCCCACAGCTGCTCAGACCCAACCAAGTAAACACAGAGACTTATATTGGTTACAAACTGTATGGCCGTGGCAGGCTTCTTGCTAACTGTTCTTACAGCTTAAATTAATCCATTTCTATAAATCTATACCTTGCCAAGTAGCTCGTGGCTTACCGGCATCTTCACATGCTGTTTGTCATCATGGCGGCTGGCAGTGTCTCTCTGCCTCAGCCTTCCACTTTCCAGCTTTATTCTCCTCCTTGTCCCGCCTATACTTCCTGCCTGGCCACTGGCCAATCAGTGATTTATTTATTGACCAATCAGCAACACACTTGACATAGAGACCATCCCACAGCAACGGGTGGTGGATTTTAATAACTGAACTAACTTGTACTTTGATATCAATTATTTTCTGCTTAATTCTACTTAATTTGCTCTTTATTATAAAATTTCTTCAGATGGCAAATGAATCCCATCATTTGCCAAATTTATCCTTCATAGTTTTGATATATAGTTCTGTGAATTTCCTCCTCAATTCTTTAGTGGTATCTGACAAAACAGGGCAATATAAAATTGCAGCTACCCATCCAGGCAGTGGGACTGGGACCTGTCCTCAGTGCATGAGCTGTCTGTTTGGAACCTGGGGCATATACAGGGACACTTGGCTCAGCCTCGAAGGAGGGGACTGGACCTGCCTGGACTGAATCTACCAAGTTGAACTCAATCCTCAGGGGAGTCTTTGCCCTGGAAGAGATGGGAATGGGGGGTGGACTGGGGGGAAGGTGGAGGGGGGGTGGGAGGGAAGAGAATAAGGGAATCTGTGGCTGATATGTAAAATTAAGTTAAATAAAAAAATGCAGCTACCTTGATGTAAATAATTCTAACTTAAAGACATTCAAGTATAGGAAGCCAATTTATCAGTGAGTATTTATCTTTAATATATGAGAATTTTGATTTTGCACTCAACCCATTATGTTTCTAGAATTAAAACTAGTATTAAATCAAAATGTTATTTCCTTTATATTCTTCTAAAGTAAGCTAAGATAACTGAGCTAATTAGAAACCTGTACTTCATAAGTTATAGCAATTATTTAATTCTGCATTTGACTTTGATTGTTCTCTGGTCTTTACTCTGTACTCTCCCCACTCCTCCCACACATTCCCTGCCAAGAAGCATCACATAATTTCTGTTTCAGAGTCCAAATGATTCAGAACAAGAAAGTGGAATGGAGCTAAGGCCTGTGTTCAAAGAGATAAACAGATTAGTAAATGGAATAAAGGAAGTGGTGACCTCAGGGTAAGATGCTGCTAAGTTTTCAATTTATGAAAAAGAACTAAAGAAAAGCTTAAAGCTGGGTGTGGTGGTGCATCCCAGAGATAGAGGCAGACAGATCTCTGAATTTGAGGTCAGCCTGATCTACAGATGCAGTTTCAGGACAACCAGCCTTAGGCAGCCAAGGAAATCATGGAAAAACAGAAAGCTGGTGAAGACATAATTGAATAATGGGGCCATGTTCTAGCCCTAGCAAGCAGGAGAACTTGGCAGCTTCAGCCTGTGGGTCTGGTTTTAAGAATAGAAGAAAGAAATTATGGAATATTCCTTGACAACTAAGGAAAGCTGCTAAGACCAGGCATCTGCCAGGTGGTGTTGTTTGTTTTTGCTCTTTTGGAGACCTGTCATTTAGCTCCCAAATAAATCACACATGGGTACTTATATTTAATTATAAATGCCTGGCTTTAGCTTGGCTTGTTTCTCGCCAGCATTACTTAACTTTAATTATTCTGTCTAGCTTTTGTCTTTGGTCTTTTACCTTTCTCTATTTCTGTATACATTTCATTATTTCTTACTCTGTGGCTTGCTGTTTAGCTAGGTGCCTATCCCCTGATATCTTCCTCCTTCCAGCTCCTAAATCTTTTTTTTTCTGCCAGATTTCTCCTTCTATATATTCTCTTTGCTTGCCAGCCCTGCCTATCCTTTCTCCTGCCTTGCTATTGGCCATTCAATTCTTTATTAGACCATCAGGTATTTTAGAGAGGCACAGTAACAAAGCTTCACAGAGTTAAACAGATGCAACAAAAGTAATACACCTTAAAATAATATTCTATAACAGTTAGGGGTGTCCCTGAATGGAGGCCTAGGGAGACCATTGTGTGATGCTGTGAAAATGAAGCCTGGATTTTCTTGGTGACCTAAGATGTTGGAAATGCTAGAGCTGTGGGATACCTACTGAGGAAAACTGCTAATAGGGATTGGAACCAGGGCAAGAGAATGAAGTGTGGTGCAGTCAAGAAAACTGAAAGGAGTTGGAGATCTAAAGAGCATTTTGACATCAGACATGGAGATGCACAGTTTGGAGTTCGTCAGTTTGCTTTTCAGTCTTTCTTTGGTCCAATATTTCTTCACTATGCTCCCTTCCTTACATTTTGGAATGATAATGTATATCCTGTGCCATTATATATTGACGTATGTGATCCGTTTCTTTAAAATCTTTTGATTTTGTAGGGATCACACTTAAGAGATTGCATGAATCTCAGAAGAGACTTTTAACTTTGGAATTTAAAGCATTGTTAAGACTGTGATAGACTATGAGAACTTTGGAAATTGGACTAAACGCATTTTGCAGTGCAATATGGTTACAAGTTTCTGGAGACCAGGAAGCAGAATGTAGTAGTTTGAATGTAACTGACCCCCGTAAGCACACAGGGATTGGTACTATTAGGAGGTGTGGCTTTGTTGCAAGAAGTATGATGTTTTTGGAGGAAGTGTGTCGCTGTGGTGGAGGGCTTGAGGTCTCATATATGTTCAAGTCTCGCCCACTGTTCAGACCACTTCCTGTTGTCTGTGGGTCAAGATGATCCAGATGTAGGACTCTCCACTCCTTCTCCAGTACCATGACTGCTTGCATGCCACCGTGTCCCACCATAAGATAATGGACTGAACATCTGAACTGTACTCCACCAATTAAATGTTTTCCTTTTTAAGAGTTGCCATGGTCATGGTGTCTCTTCACAGCAATAAAAACCCTAACTAAAACAAGATGGTTTTAAAGCCATCTCTGTATGTAAATTGTATGACATAAATTAAATCAATAAGGAACTTTTCTTATCCATGATAAGCTTGTTGCTTAAGCATGATCCATTTATGTTAAACCTCAAATTACTTGTGGAATTTCCAAGAAAAAGATTTTTTCTCCTTTCAGGATTATGCTTAATTCTACACCCTACTCATTTTAGAAATAGCATGTTTTAGGCATGTAGTTAGAAATGTCTTACATCTTTACTATATGAGGAAAGTCAGCCTGACAACGGATCTAGCATAAAGAGAATGGGAGGGCTGGGAAGATTTCAGTAAAACAAAATTGGATGTGGGGCTCACACTGTTTGAAGGATTTTATTGTTCAGGATTTTTGACATATGATTAGTAAGTGTAGTGTGCATTGTTTAAAGTACTTAAGTCAGCTGTCTGTTATTGCAACTAAAAGATGAATAATCAAATACCATAATTTGCATAAATGTGTTAAACTTTGAATGGAAATGTGTTCATGAAAAGAAAACTGTATGTCCATTATGTGAGGGAAAGAAGTAGATGTTAATAAATATTTGCCATGCTATGGGCCATGTATTGATCTGACTCTCCAACTTATTTTTCATAGGTCATCCTGCACTGTTTCTACTGTGACATTCACTGAAGAAACAGAAGGTTAGATCTTTTGTCTTCCTGATCCATATTGAGTAAAGCAAACCCAAAATATCATGTCTTAATCTCATAAAACTTTAAAAACTGTTAACTTATTCAGAAAAAAAAATTGTGGATGAAACTGAGAATCTTGATTTGAGATTGAGCTTGTGAAATGCACAGAACAGGAAACAACTTGAAGATACCAGTGATGTTGCTTTAAGCCAAGAAATTCTAACAACCACGAGGGACTAGAAGAAGCACCAAGCAGAATCTCTCCAAGAGCTTTTGGGAGAAATTGCCACAAAACTGACAACTCAGTTTTGGATGCCTTATCTCTAGAAGTATGGGAAAATATATTTCTGTTACGTTAATCCATCAAACTTGTGTTAACTGATTATAACAAGTGGCCTCAGACAACTCATACAATTGCTTTCTTGTACAGAAAAGGGGCATAGGCTTGATCAATTGAACACTTGGACCATGGTCTTGACTGTTTTAAGTGTTATACAAAGATAAAGTATAATGAACTCGTAAAGGTAAACTAGTAGGTACTTGGCATGGCTTATCTGTGCATGGTGAAGATGTGTCCTGCAAACACTTGGCTGTCTAGTGCAGGAATCCTAGCTGTACTGCTTTACTGGACAAGCTTTGTATTTGTATATATAGTATCTTCTTCTTTTGGTTACTTTCCAAATTCATCTCTCTAGAGTCCCATATATTTGGGACACATTTTATGTCTTCTTTTTTCAGGCAAATTCCATAAAACAGTAGTTTGAAGCATGAATCTATTTAGTCTTATCAATAAAAACCAGGGGTCAAATACCAAGGTAATAACCTGAAAGATCAGAGAAGCAAAGGAGCAGCCACCAGTGACTTCTTACCTCTCTGATCCTCTGACTTGTCTCCACCCACCTTATCTTCCTGTTTCCACTTTGAGATTGTTCTGGGAATAAAAGCGTGCACCACCACCGCCTGGCTTTGTTTCTATTTCAGACTGGTTCAATCCTGTGTAGTCCAGGGTGGCCTTGAACTCTTGATCTTCTTGCTTCCTCTTCCCAAGTCTGGAATTAAAGGTATGTTCCACCACTGCCTGGCCTCTATGGTTAACTAGTGGCTTGCTCTGCCCTCTGATCTCCAGGTAAGCTTTATTTGTCAGAATACAAACAAAATATTGTACAATATTTTTTCACTGAAATTACAAATTTATAATTGTCTTGAACAAGTAATATTTTAATGTTCTGCAATCTTGAGTATAGAAATGGGTAGCAGATTTCTATTTTTTTTCTTTTGAGTAATAGCTAAGTATACTAAATGCTTTAGAGTTAACAATGCCTGGGTACTTATTTCTTTTACTTTTCTCCAAAGTAAAAACCTAACAGACACAACTTTTGAAAATTGCTACAATAATATAACCCCTCACTCTCTAATATGCAAAATCAACAGCAGAATTCTCACTGGACTGGTGTTTTGAGTTCAAATGTCAAATGGACCTGGCAATCACGTTTTATTCTAATATTCTTTTCTACTCCAGCATTTATCTCACTCTTTTATCCACGTCTTTCTGCACCCAAAAGACGATTCCTGTGTTGGACATTGCCAAATTAAAAAAGGGTCTAGTTCTCATTCTCAAATAGTACAATTTTCTTTCATGTTTTTATGTAACTAAATGTGTGTACTGAAGTTCAATATGCCTTGGGGAAACAGTGAACTTTGCAGTAATTAATTGAAAAAGTTTTAGATTTACACAGGACATTTTTCAAATTTTTTTTTACCTTTTAGAAATGTTTGAAGACTAAATAAATAGGATGGACATTTGCATTACTATAATCCAAAGAAGGTTCTACTTGATTTCCAGCTTAGGGCTTAGCTTTTTTAAAGTTATGTCTACATAATATTATATGTATTAATAAGGGTTCTCTAGAGAAACAGAGCCAAAAGTGTGTGTGTGTGTGTGTGTGTGTGTGTGTGTGTGTGTGTATGCAGATAGAAGGACAGATAAATAGAAGATAGATAGATAGACAGATAGATGATAGATCAATAGATAGATAGATAGATAGATAGATAGATACATACATACATACATAATTTATTAAGGGAATTGTTTTTTTACAGATTCTAAGAAAAGTCTTGACATATTGTCTGAAATATAGAGACTGGGATGTTTAAGCATGGCTTTGATCAGACCAAGTTCAATGGTATGGAAGCCACTGATGTTAATGTAAGTTCTGAGTCTAAAGGGTAAAGAGGTTGTAGCTATGATAGCCAATTATAAGAAAAGAATGTATCTAAGCTTTTTAAGAAAGAGAGAGACTGATTTTCACCCTTTCCTCTGTGCTGACACCCCACCTTTAACCACAGCACATTGAGTGACATGTGCACATTGAGAATGGATCATCTCTAAGTCCACTTAGAGTCCCATAAAATTTCCTCTCAGACATACTTGAAAACAATACATTGGCAGTTCCTCGGATATTCATTAGTCCACCTAAAATTGACACCTAAAATGAACCACCAGACAATAGAAATAGCACATTTTTTTCTAGAAGAAAATCAGTGCAAATAATAGGTAAGGGATAGAAATAACTAACTGCTTGACTAATGAAATATTTTGGGTCGGTTAGTTATAGTTTTATATCAAAGTGGATTAGGCTTTAGTTTATTTCTCTTTTGTGCCAAATAGAATTCAGAGGGAGTTAATTATAACTTTGTAAGCCTTTTATTCCCCTACTCAAAAAGTCATACATTCCCGATAGAAAGAAAGTAAATATATCATAGCCTGACACTCTGAAGCCAAATAAATATATTCCATCCTTAGCTCTAGTCCCCTCTCAAAGGCCACATCTTAGTTGCTCATCAGGAGCAAAGTGTTACATGTCGTGTGGCCTTAATGCTCAGAAAACAGTAAAGTCACCAGTGTTACAATCTTGAAAACGAAGAAAACTTGACATTATGTAGTGTTTGGCTGACTGCTGAGTAAGTATTGTGTCATTGTTATCCAAAGTGTGTTAAAACAAAATGTCTTGTACTCTAGTGGCAAGCTTTTATACTTTTAATGTTGTGTCATTTAAGTGTGAGCCCATGATTATATGAGAACACATCAAGACTGATTGTACATGTGAAAACTTTGGATAATAGGAACTGATTAACTACACAGACTGAATATGAAAGTAAGTAAATCTCCTTTATTGATATTTTAAATAAAAATATGACCATGACACAGATAAGTTGTGGGGGTATATTATTTCTTTTAAAGGACGTTTTGTGGTTTTTAGAGTAATGGAAGTGAGAGGATCTTAGAGATTAAATAGTAACTCGAAGCTTTCTCATCTTAATATAATGATGTCAGCATATGATTCTAGGTGTCCCATAATTTGTAGCAGAAGTGATATTAGTGTGCAAGGTGTCTAATACCTCCTTCTTTGTTGTTTTTTTTTTTTTAACTTCATAGGGACACACAACAGAATCTTTTTAGATGAGCACTTTATTGCAAAATAATATCAACATATTTGCACACTATGATGGTTTGAATGAGAATGACCTCCATAGGCTCTCATGTTTGAATGTTTGGTTCAGTTCTCAGTCAGTGGAACTCTTTGAGAAGGAGCTGCAGTTTTGCTGGAGGAGCTGTGTTATTGGGGCTGAGCTTCTAAAGTTTCTAAAGCCCACACCACACCCAGTTTCTCTCTCTCTCTCTCTCTCTCTCTCTCTCTCTCTCTCTCTCTCTCTCTCTCTCTCTCTTTCTCCTGCCTGTAGATCAGGATGCAAGTTTCTCAACTACTGCTCCTGAGCCACGCTTCCTGCTATGATGATCATGGACTAGCCCTAAGAACTCCATTAAGCTCTTTCTTTTGTAAGACTTGCTTTGGTCATGGTGTTTTTTCACAACAATAAAACAGTAAGTAAGACACACATTGCATTTATTAATGTTCCATAAATTAAGGTCATAGATTAAGTGTTTGAGGCCCCCTCCAAATGCATAAGCTAAAACCTGAATCCCCAAACTGAGAGTGTTTGGGTGGTGCTTCTGAGAGGTAAATAAGTCTTAGGAGTCACAGTATGTTCGTCACTTTTCTCACTATTCTGATAAAAAGCAACTTAATAATGGAAGGGCTTGCTTTGCCTCCTGATTTGAAGATACACTCCATCACTGTGAAGAGTGCATGAAAACAGGAGCATGAGGTAGCTGATCCCTGAATCCCTAATCAGAAAGTAGAGAGCTGTGAATAGGCTCTCAGCTCAGGCTCTCCCTTTCACTGAGTCAAGGACCCTCTGCTTCCACACATCTTTAGTGTGGGTGTTCCCTCCTCCTTTAACCCAACCTAGAATCTTCCTCACAGATGTGCCCTCAGGTTCGTCCTCTCGATCATTATCAATTCTGTTAAGCTGGCAACCCAACACACAGAGAACACCATTTTTCTTTCTCTGCTGTGTGAGATGGGAGAAGATACCCATCTATGAACAGGGAGGTAGGCTATCATTAATCATTAGATCTCCTGGTGCCTCCAGTTTTAACTTTCCTAAGCCTCATAGCTGGAAGAAATAATTAGTTATTATTTAAATTACCCAGTATATAATATTTTCTTTTAGTTGTTCAAAGTGACTCAGATACTCAATATGTCATAAGCATCCAGGCTCCGGGGCAAAGGTCTCTGAGGTGGAGTTCTGCTTTTTGTTTCTGGTTATATGACATATGGCAGTAAATAACTTTAGGAACAGATTTCATATTTGTCTCTGAGATTATGTGGCTGCATAGCCTTTCTCCTGCCCTGAACTCTTACTCTACAATACAAATTTATACCCTCTAGTGTAACCTTCCACATCTCTGTAGATAGTTTCTATCACCAATCAATTGGCAGGGCATAATGCTTGGTGAACAGTTCCGGCCCTTTAGAATTCTTTACAATAGAATCAGAATCACCCTTCATTGCTCACTGCCCACATGATACCTCCTGTCAGTTCCTGACCAAGACCTTCTTGCTGTTGTCCAGCCTGCCATAGTCAGGCTCAAGTAGCCTGTCATGATGTTGGTGTATCAGAATTACTATGGAGTGATTGTGACTATTTACTTGCTTTGGACACTTTCTAAGGATGAATAAATATATATTCCATAAACATATATAGCTATGTACATGGCTATATTTTAATATATGGGAATGCTAACTAAATGATATATATTTTTATTTATTATTTATTTATTTATTTATTTATTTATTTATTTATTTATTTATTTATTTGAAGGTCATAGCATATTCAGAGAAATTATGTGACATACATAAACTGATTTTAATCGTATGGGGACTTGGCTCCTCTTTTTATATTTACAGGATTCCTAATACCTCATCAAAAAATGCTTAGTGACTGAACTTTTCCTAATTAACAGTAACTTATGCTCAGAAACCAGGAGAGTAGGCAGTGGTTTTGAGAACCATCATATAAACCAACATGAAAAGATGCACTGCTAATTGGTAGAGATGTAGTCAATAGCATCTCAAAAAAAATTGTTTTTATTTGAGGCTTAAAGTCTTTAGTAAGTCCTTGTGGCTGGTGAGTCCCAGGTGCTACACCAGGGTCTCGGAGAACACCCATGAGGATGAGGGGGTTTGGCTGCCTCTGTGATCACACCTGCTCCAGCTTTGCATGTTACTTGCTCTGAGTACTTCTTTTTGTCCTCAAGTTCCTTTGATTATTAGGAATCATCATGCTTGAAAAGCCAGCCCCACTACTCCTCCACAGAGTGAGGGAGGGAAATGGCACATTTTGCAAATTTCAGTGCTTTTGAGAGGAATAATGAAAAGGAGGTGGTGCCGCTTCAGAAGGCGGCTGCAGATGGAACAAAAGGTTAACTCCAGTTTCTGCTGAAAATAGAAAGTAAAAATAGTAATGATGATCTATACAAGAGCAGAAAACACAGCAAAGCGAAGTTATTCATTTAGAATCAGCAACTTCTTTTAAAATAGCCTTCGGGTATTCAAAAGGTTTTATTTTACAAATTGGCAATCAGTAGGCACGTCCGACAACTGGTTCATTGTGTCTTTTTTTTTTTTTTTTTTTTTTTTTTTGCCAATTGTTAGCATCTATCTTCCTTTGGATCAACCGAGGAACTTCGATGCTCTGGGGTAGTTTCTCTGAGGAAAAAAAAAATGTTCCAAATGTTTCTCCAGTGTTTTCTTTAAAAGAACCCAAAGCTATGCTCTGCACTCAGTGACTTTCCATGTGATCTTTGTGGCTGCTTCCCACTTTCTCCATCACTGTAAGTGAGAGTCTTCTTGCTTTTAGATATCAGCTTTTTGTCTGCTGGGGACCTCACTTGATAATAAAAGGTAATGTATATATATATATATATGTATATATATGTATATATAGATGTATTACCCTTCATTTTATATACGTATGTATAATATATATATACATATATATACATACACACACACACACATATATATATGTATATATATATATATATATATATAAAATCTTCACAAAGGTTGTAAAACTGCAGATAAGAAGTTGCTTTCCTTGGAGACTTCTGAAAAATGCAGGAGGGCTGTATGAATGGGAATACAAGTGAAATTCAGGAATCCATTCTGAGCATTTCATAGGCATGGCTTTGAATAGCAGCTGAGCAATCTAAGAAGACTGGCTTTAGTTACTTTATGTCAAGTCTTAACTCTAGCCTGTGCTCACCGATGAATAGCTTTAGATCTTCTTGAATTGGAAAGAAGAAAAACAGCAGCAAGAGCAAGAACAACAAGAAAGCCCAGTTCTCTGTTTAAGGAGAATGACAAGGATTGGAACTGTATGGAAGGAGCTAGGAATGACATACATGGTATATTAAATCTGGTAGTTCACACTTGATAAAGTTTCCTCTGTTATGACCAGAATGTTTATTTAAAACCATGTTGAGAAGCGGTGTCTCAAGTCTTCCAGGCACCAGTCTGTTGATGGGAACTTGGATATCTAGTGCTCACAATTATGATGGCATGGCAAATATATAAAAAAAAAATTCCTAAAGCATCCTCTTTCATTAATAAAATACCCCAAGTGAAGATTTTTTTGTTCGTGGACTCTTTGAACAAATAATACCATAAGTCTGCATGAGACACGACTATGAATCAATGTTTTATGTGTGTAACAGGCACTTTTGAACAGGACACTCATAATCACATCCTGAAGTAGAGATATTGAAATCCCTGGTGTGGATGAACTTGTTCTTTACAAAGATATTGAGTTTTGAATAATATTATTGTGGCAGACAGTGTTTGTTTTCCTTTAGTCTATTCCCTGGATTTTTGTTTGTAGGTTACAATCACTTCCCACTTTGCTTTGTGACTACGACAGAGTTTTGGCTAGTAAAATATAAGCATCCCTGTCATTTACAGTTTCCAAACATGTTCTCGAAGACCATAGACATGACGTTGTTTGCTCTCCTCTTTTTCTGTTTGCTGAAAAGGAGGTCTAAAGGCAGAAGAGGTAGGAGACAGTGTGTTCATTGAAGATGAGGGAGTGGAAGACTAAGATTGGGGAACTAAACTGGGAGGGGCATACCTTTGAGCTGCCAGATGACTTAGTGGGTAAAGATGCTTACCTCCAGAGGATTCAGGCCTGATGATCAAAATCTGGTCCCCAGAACTCACCTGACAGTGGAAGGACAGAACCAACATCATATAGTCATCTTTTCATCTATGATCCCATGACATATGTGTCCCTTATAATAAAATATATACAATTAAATTTAAAAACAGAAGCAGAGTACATACTTAGCCAGGTTATTTAGATGCTAAGTGAAAACCTTGTTAGCCCTCTTGGGTTTTTCTCAAGTTATAGGATTTTATGGGAATTTAATTTCATGTTGTAAATGTAATCCAGATATTTGCTTATTGTTATAGTAAAGAACTGCCTGATATTAGCACATCTGCTCTGTGTGAATAGATGTGATCTTTATACTTTGTCTTGGATGTAGCCTGTTAACAAAGGTTTCTTCAAGAAGTGTAGCTTGAGTTTTCCTGACTGGCCCACAGTCAGGAGAAATCTCTGACACCCGCCAGTCCCACAGCCACTCAGACCCAACCAAATAAACACAGAGACTTATATTGGTTACAAACTGTATGGCAGTGGCGGGCTTCTTGCTAACTGTTCTTACAGCTTAAATTAATCCATTTCCATAAATCTATATCTTGCCACATGGCTCGTGGCTTACTGGGATCTTCACATGCGGCTTGTCATGGCGGTGGCTGGCAGTGTCTCCCTCACCCAGCTTCCTGTTCTCTCAATTCTCCTCTCTGTTAGTCCCGCCTATACTTCCTGCCTGGCCACTGGCCAATCAGTGATTTATTTATTGACCAATCAGCAACACATTTGACATACAGACCATCCCACAGCAAAGAAGTCAACCATTTACTGGTCTATGTAGTGTGGGTCATAAATTTGATGTGGACTCATGCTTTAAAAGCTTTAAGTACCAAGTATTTTACAGAACATTCCAAGAATAAATTTTTATGCAAGTACAATGTTTCACATTATAACACTTCAGAGAGATATGAATGAAGATATTAAAATCTCCTTAAAAAGTGAGTGAAACTGGTAAGAAAAATTGGAGTTGGGATGAGAAATGGAACGGTTAGCTAGAGTTCCTCTCCTGTCATCAATCTGTCTCATTCACTTCCTTCCACTGGATTCTTATAGTAAAGCTCCCATTTCTTTCAAACAGCTGGTAGTCTTATCTCCTAATGATATACAACACATTACAAAATGCGACTAGTCTAAAAATTCTATTCTGTAAAGATAAGCATATGGTTTGGAAGATGAAAAATGCTGACTACGTGATTACATTTCTGTTTGCTTGGATTGTACAGGATCATTAAGCTATTCATCATTCTTTCTGTGGACTTAATTTGGGGACTGGGGACAGGGAGACTACGTAAGCAGAGAGCTGAGTAACTTCTATTTGGCAGACAATGGGTTTGACCCATGCCGATCTACATGTTTCTTATATGAATTGATCATGGAAATCTTTAGTGACATTCCAGGTCATTATGGGGCATAACTATCTCTGAACCTTAAAACAAATAAACCAGAAATTCTTAAGATTGTGTAGTTCCTTTCCTTTTCAAGTAGTATATTTTGTCCTTGCTATAAGCTTTGGAAAGGAATTAAAACTTGTCTTAAATCCCTTCTACAACCCTTATTAGCTGTATGATAATGAAATACTCCTCTACTTATTAAAAGAATCTAATGACAGTCTGTGTTGGGAGTGCAGTCCTGGCTATTCCATATAACAGTGCAGGTAAAATCTTTTGCATGGGAACTCACGCACTGTGAGTACTATTTGTTCAGCAAGTGATTAGTATATGACAGGAAACACACATAGGTAAGAGGGATACTCGGTAGGGTTAACAACTTCATTGATAAAATAAAAAAAAACTCTAACTTTTCATTCAAGGAAGAAAAATGTTTGGAAGGAAAATGTTCAAGTGTAGGGAGTCTTGAGGACATCAGTTCTGTCTCACAGCAGCACAAATTTAATTCACAGCAGTTTCCCACACATAGCAAGTATGAGAACACCGTTTTGATCTAAGCGAGCCAACTGGATTTTCAAAATGAATGCATGAATTTGTGTTCCTAAGTGACTGAAACTCACAGAGCCTTTCTGAGTTCATCGACTTTTTCTCTCTTTGGTGGAGGCTTGAATGAGTAAACAATACGGCTAAAAGTAGCCATATTGTTTTCTTCTCTCAGAATTCAAGGATATGTTTTTCAAAAACAAATAAAACAGAAGCAAACATGTAATCCATGACTAGGGTAAACTGTGAAATTTAAGTTGGTATACTGTAAGTTAGGAAGTTCAAAGTTTGTCTTTAACATTAGGGAGTTTTCTGAAAGTCCATGAATGGACTTAGTAAATTCAGTCTCTGTTTCCAGTTTCCACTAAGAATAATGGTGATTCTGCTAGTGTTTATTGAAAGACTATAGAATTAGTTACATTAAAAGGAATTTGTTGGGCCAGGCCATATCCTTAATGCCAGCACTCAGGAGGCAGAGGCATGTAGATCTCTGAGTTTGAGGCCAGACTGGTCTACAGAGCAAGTTCCAGGACAGTCAGGTTTATGCAGAGAAACCTGTCTCAAAAAAAAACCAAATAAAGAAACAAACAACAAAAAACCAAAACCAAAGGAAAACACCCAGAACAGGAAGACTTTGTTTTAACTCTATTAGGGAGTTCAGAAAAACTCACTGAACATGAGTTCGTACCTTTAGAAACTTATACAGTATAAAAAGAAATGATAAAAAATTAACAGTGTTAGTGCTGAAAAACAGTAAAAATAGTAGCACAAGCAATAAACTCAGAATCTCGATCTACTTTTTTTTCTTAACACTTCTTATGAGAAAAGACTTCATTTATAATTTCTCTTATTTTGTGGTCCTAGAGTGAAATTATAAAGCAAATTCATATTTTCTGGAGTGAAATTATAGAGTAAATTCATGTTTTCAGATTAAATAAATTAATTATTCAGATGACGAGATATTTGGGCTGATTTCCTGTTAGCATTTAGTTTCTCCGTATGAACAGTCCAATTGAACAGTCCTCATCATGCTTGGCTGTCTGTTAATGCAGTAGAAAGCAGTTAACTGATGGGAGATGAACTCTGGGTTGTGGGAACCCTTTGCTCATCTGATTTGCTTGATACCCAAATCAAACAAAGAGACAGTTGCTGAGTTGTGCATTTTTATGTTTCTTAACATTGTTCTGTATCAGAGGTAAACGTTACCATGACTTTCTCTCCTTTATTCTCTAGAAAAAGAGAAAAACACGAGAAATATATAAACAGATTGTACCTCCTACTTGAGAGAGAGACTTTTTGGTAACTTTATCAGCTCATATTGTATTTTGAACTAAAAACAAAGCAGTGAATTTATTTTACTTATGGTAAAAATGCACTTACATGTTATGCTTTCCAATATTTTTCCTCTATAAACTCAGTTTCCTAGTACTAACTTGTAACTGGCCAAAGAACACACAAAGGAAAATTATCTCATACAAATACAAAAATAACATTGACAGTTTATATTTGAGGGCATCTACCTGATGATAGGTGAGCCATCACAGTCAAGTATTTCAAGATAATCTTTGGACATATGGGTTATTCTTTCAAAGTCATAACAAAACTATTCAAAAGCATCTTTTTCTGTCTTTGCAGACAACTATACCTTAAGTTTCTCTTTCAGATTGACTTCAAGCTTGCATAAGCAATAATTAAGTAGCCCACAGTAGACTGCATTGTGTTTTTCTTTGTTCTTTTTTAATCCACTGGATTTCTAATTCCACTAAGAAATGAGATTCAGACCAGTCTTATTCACATACAAAATTATTCAGGAGAGTTCAGAAAATGATAATTGTAATTTCAGTGAAGTGGAACGTAATTATGTGACTATTTTTACCTTTAATAAAATCAAAGTTAGAATGTAATTTTTAAATTCATAGTTTTAAAACTGATACATGATTACCGTTTAAATTTATATGTAAATGATATATGTTATCTCATTTATATAAGCTTATGTATAAATTGGTATATATATCATATATATGGTTTTCTAGTCTCAATTCCATTGCTGTGACAAAATGTTATGACAAAAAACAACAGGAGAGAGAGAGACAGGCAGTGGAGTGAGGACTGAGAGGTGTGGAGAGAGGGGAAACTGTGGTTGGGATGTCATATACGAGAGAAGAATTTAAAAACTGAGGAGAGTAAGGTTTCTTTTACCATATAAATTTAAGTTTCTTGTCCATTATTTCAGAGAAATCAATAGAAGAACTTCATACAATATGTCACATCACGTCCACAGGAAAAAGCTGGGAGAAACGAATGCATCATGCTTCATACTCCGCTTCCTTTACCCTTATAGCCCAGGGCCCCAAAGTAAGGAATGGTACCACCTGCTGTAAGGCTGGGTCTTCCCACGTCATTAAGGCAATCAAAAATGTCTCTCACACAAGTAACAGTATGCAGACTGAACACGTGTACATGTGTGTTTTTGAATATGTAACATTAATGAAAAAGATGCCAAGAATTTGAAACAGAGATAAGAGGGACATATGGGAGGGTGTGGAGTGAGGGAAGGCGGGGGAAGTTCTGTATTTATAATCTCAAAAAAAGAGAAATAACTAAAAGTTATAAAAACAAAAACAAACAAACAAAATCCCAATCCCTACAGATATGCCCTTAATTCAACCTAATCTAAATTCTCCATTGAGAAAGCACTTTCTTCCCAGATGAATCTAGCTTGTGTCCAGCTGATAATTAATCTAACCATCGTACATGTTAAAGTGAACACACTGGGATAGTTAGTGCATCTGTCATCTCAAACATTCATAATTACTTTTCTTCGAGAGCAGTGACACCTATCTTGGTGACTTTGAAATATCCATTGTTGACTATTGTCACTCTGCCACACTGTTAAATGCCAGACGTTGTTCTTCTTACCGAAACTTCTCACCCTTTGACTAATCTCTCTGCCTACACCTTCTCCCTAGTCCTCCCTGTTGTCACTGGTAACGGTCCCCTCTACTTCCCACAAGCTAACATGCTTGGGTTCTATAGATGAGCCGTCCCTCACCATTTCACTCCTGTGTGATGTCCAGGGTCCACCTGGGGCTGGAGGAGTAGTTCCTACCTGACATACAAAGAGAAGATGCCTGCACTTCGAAGTAGCCAGTCTCACTTATTCCCCGTGAGCCCCTGGGCAAACATTCTGTTCACATATCAGGAAAGCAGGAAATCAGAAGGCAGCTTTGTGAGGCATCCTCCATCGGAACCTGTTTCCTTGAAAGGATGCTGCTGTGTCTGGCTTATCCGTTTGGGGCATTGTCGTCCTGTGAGGCGGCTTTCCTCAGTCACTTTCGCTCTCAGCCTTTCAAAGTGGATCATCTGGGTCAATGCCAGGTCATGTCTGTAGTTTTTGTTGTTTAAAGACAAAAGTAAATGTGCTGAGAGCTAGGAAAGAGCAGTTTAAATTAGGTTTTGAACTATGCAGTGACTTGAAAGAACTTAGAATATTATGGCAATAAGGCAGAGAGAGAGAGTGAGAGTCCCTAATGGAAAACTCATAGATTTGACTCTGTTATCCTTCCAGCTTCCAAACAGAGAGATAATTTAAAATATACATTTTTTTTCATTTTTAGATGGTAATCAAGTGCTATGACCCCAATATGTAGAGTGGCTCTGTGTGTGTCTTCTGACAGAAGTGAGTGAGGTAAAGGGAAGAAAGAAGGGAGGGGAGGAAGGAGTAAAGAAGGTAGAGAGCAAGAGAGGAAGAGGCTGTGGGGGGAGGAGGGGAAGAGGGGGTAGACCTGGCTGTATTAAAACAGTCCACACTGATTCAGTTGATTACAGACACGGTTTCCCATTTCTTAAAAGACTGGTTCTTCTTGAGTATAATCAAATTCATGCCACAGAGTTATTTTAAACAAATGCCATTATAAAGATAGCCATCTAGCTGCCAGTCTGCTCAAAGCAGAGGCGGAGATGGAGTGCCGCCAGCTACTCTTGTCAAGAAATTACTAGAAGGTGCACTGGGCTGGGTGATCTGCACACACACACATACACACACACACACACACACACACACACACACACACACACACATACACATGCACACGCACACGTGCACACACACAGAGTGAGAGAGAGAATCCTGTATGTGTCTGAGCAGGGCTGCTGCTCTTTCCACAGACCTCTGAGAATTGCACTGTTTGCATTCACCTAGGCAGCTTGGTTTTTCAAATGACAGATGACACACCACACAACACTTTTTTTATTTTTTCCATGTGCTCTTGTCTCTGGCCATGGGAGGCATGATCCATTCAGGAATGCAATTCTGGGTTTCTGGAGCAAATTGCTGCATAGGGGGAGAGGCATAGCTCCTATGCCTTAATAGCCCAGCCAAGACAGTCAGTCAGGAAAATGAAAATTCCCACAGAAGTCCTTAATCACACTTCTCTTTCTCTGATACAATATTCAGTTCTGACAGTTGGGAAAATAACAATGGTCTTGGAATGACCGAATAGAGTAAGATATGGCTATTATATCGTAGACCGTTACAGCCATAGATAGTCAGATGGCTGGAGAGTTTAAAGTACCAGCAAACAAGAGAAGATCTCGGATTGAAAGTATTTCAAACCATTCTCAGGGAGAGGGCAGCCGTAAGTGCCAAGTGTCAGTCTCCCTAACAGACAGCAGAACCACTGTGGGCACACACCTTCAGCACTTCAGTGGGATTTACCAAGTCTCGGTTAATAGCAAAGCATAACAGGTTTGTGCTGTTTTTATACTTTATACCTCATGCTATCCTACACCTGTCTCCTAAACTGCTTCCCTTGTAGAACATCTGCTAGCTGCCATAGGTCTCACATTACTGAAAACAAAGAGAAACGCTGCCTTCCCAAGTTTTTTCTTTTTTTCTTTTCCCCTTGATTTTCTGATTTTCCTCTCATTACTTTAAGTTACCATTCTTACCGCTGCCTCCTCAGCACCTTCATCCAAGCAGCTGAATGAGGCTGGAGAAAAACGGCTTTGGCTTGGCCTCAAATTCCTTCATGACTCTCATCTCTGTGGACTCTTTGTGCTACAGCAGACCACACCACACACTTCTGACTAGCTCACTCCTTACCCTTCTAGGTAGTTGTGGAACACATTTTTCTTTTCTTTTGTTCCATAAATAAACCTGAAAATGCCTTTTCACCATTTGTACTTTTACCGATGGTCACATTTGCTTTTTTATTTAGAAAGTAGACAGTTAAAAGCTTCAGAAATCTCTCACTACTACATCCATTGGCTTGTATTTTTTTTTCACACCGACGCCAACTCCCACCGCTTTACTCCTGTAGCGTGACAGTCCTTCCTCTTGATCTTTGAATGCTCAATCAAGCACATTGCATTGCCAGTACCCAGCTCTTCTTCATTATATTTTCCTCCCTGGCTGCATGATTTCCTTAACATACAGATTTTCTGAAATGCCCCAAAGCCAGTGAAGCAGCCACTGCTCCACTGTTAGGAGTCCCACAAGAGGACCAAGCTACCCAACTGCCAGTTATATTCAGAAGACCTAGGTCAGTCCCATGCAGGCACACTTGTCAGTTCAGTCTCTGTGAGCTCCTATGAGCCCTGCTTAGTTAATTCTGTGGCTTTTCTCGTAATGTCCTTGACCCCTCTGGCTCCTACACACCTTCCTTCCTCTCTTCAGCAGGTTTTTTTGGAGCTCGGCCTAATGTTTGGCTGTGGGTCTCTGCATCTGTTTCCACCAGTTGCTGGACGAGGCCTCTCTGATGACTAGATTTGTGGATAGATATTTGCTGTGAGATATCTTTGTGTATGCTGTGAATATGTGTGGCTCCCATGGGATAATACATAAAGCTGTTTTGGCCTATGGCGAGAAGGCTCATAGACAGACAGGAAATTCAAGCAGAGATACAGAGAGAAGAAGGGCAGAGTCAAGAGAGGCCCCAGCTGCCGCCAAAGGAGCAACAAGATGCCATAAGACTGGTGGCAACATATAGATTAATAGGAATGCGTTAATTTAAGATGAAAGAATTAGCTAGCCAGAAGCTGAAGCCATAGGCCATACAGTTCGTAATTAATACAAGCCTTGGAGTGATTATTTTATAAGTGTCTGCGCGACTGCAGGGCTGGGCGGGACTGAGAAACATTCTGGCTACAGACATTATTTAAATTTGACTTTGTCATGAAATTTCTTGTTTTCTCCATCTATAGTGATTGAAAGTTTTGAGGAGTACATTAGTCTGGGATGACACCTGTGGTCTCTCAGTATCTACAAGAGTCTATAGACTCTTTGTGTGTGTGTGTGTGTGTGTGTGTGTGTGTGTGTGTGTGTGTGTGTGTGATGTGCTTGACCTTTGGCTTTTGAGGTTCTACCTTCCTCTCTTCGGAAGGATTCCATGATCTCAGCCTAGTGTTTGAGTGTGGGTCTCTGCATCTCTTTCCACCAGTTGCTGTATAAAGCCTCTTTGATAGCTACTGGGCTAGGCACCAATCTATGAGTATAGCA
Organism: Peromyscus eremicus; assembly: GCF_949786415.1. Lineage (NCBI taxonomy): Eukaryota > Metazoa > Chordata > Mammalia > Rodentia > Cricetidae > Peromyscus > Peromyscus eremicus. Next base: position 34,126,326 of record NC_081428.1, read on the forward strand.
GAATATTGTTAGGCATCATTACATTGATTTTTTTTCCCAGTTGTGTTTGGTTCTATCTTAGGTCTGTGAGCATCAAGCCTCTGGGTTCTGGCATTCCAGGCACTTCCAGGGGTGGGCTTACCCATGTGGCATGAGTTTCAGGCTGGACCAGCCATTGGTTGGCCACTCCCACAATCTCTGTGTCATCCTTGTCTGAGCACATCCCATATGCAAGACAGGCTATAGGTCGAAGGTTATGTGGCCTGGTTTTTGACCCAATCCCTCCACTGGCAGTCTTGCCTGGCCACAGGAGGGAACCAGTTCAGACTATATATCCCCCTTTTCTAAGCTTCTTACTGGGTCATTCCTGTAGATGCTTGGAAGTTTCCCATGCACTAAGTTTCTACCTGACTTTGAAATGACCCCCTTTCTAGTCAGCTCTTTCAATACTCTCTCCACACACACCTTACCTGAAATCTCATGTTCCCCCTTCCCACCCACCCCCAGTCCACCCACGAAATCACTTCTGTTTCCTGTCCCAGGGAGATCCAAGTGTCCCCCTTGAGCCCTCCTTGTTACCTAGCCTCTCCCTATTCTTTAGCACATTTCATGCACACTTTCAAATGCTCAGGATCTAATCTAAGCCATGCTTCCCTGTGTTTGATAGAGGGTTCAGTCTTCTCTCCTCCTGTCAGCAAAGCTACCAGCAGCCATTGAGAGATTGCTCAAAAAGCTGCTGCCTCTCTGATGAATGTTTGTGTGATTCATTCTGCCAGCTCTTCTTTCCAATCTGGGTCTGATGTATTCCAACAAATTCCCAGCCTCCCTTTCCTCTAGCCTTTTCCTCCAAAAGCTTATTTCAGTTAACAACTCATTGTTTATGGTTGTTGAGCTAATGCCTATGAGAGGGCCTTAGTTTTGTCTTATAACAGCCATACAGTATACCAGAAATTTCGTTAATACCTGTCCTTAAAATTTTACTCTGAATCTCTTCATTTCTTTCCACTTGACTACCACATAGGCTAAACTGATTCATCTATCATCATCCCTTGTGTGAATTATTGCTATGCTTTCTAATTGGTCTTTTTTTCTTTTACTTAGAGTCTGTCTAATTCAAGCTATATTTGCAATGGGATCCCTTGGAATATAAATTACATAATATTGTGCAAGGCAGCTATAAATAGTCACATACAAGTCTCCTTAGAGTCATGCCTGGATCACATGGTAGGTGTAGGCTTAATAATTTAAGAAACGTTGCTTTCCAAAGGCTAAGCACCATTTTCTATTTGCAATAGTAGTGTATACAGAGTCAAGTCCCTCTACATCATAACTATAAAGACAGAAATCAAGTCAGCGAACACCTGACAATACTGAATGGGGCAGATAAAGTAATAGTGATGAAAAAATGGATTCAGATGCTCACTAAGAAAGGTTTTGTGGATTATGGCTATGTTCATTATCTTGACTGTAATAATGATTTCCTAAGCATGTATATGTATGTCTGTATTTGTGAACATATATTTAAAATGTTTTAAGTTTTACAACATATATGTACTTCACTGAGTATAAATTATACTCCTAAAATAGTTATGGGAGCCATGATATTCTATTTAGCTATCATGCACATTAAATGAGGTATTGCATGCAAAGTACTAGACAGGAGACTAATTTATGTTAAAGTGTGCAATAAATGGTGACTATTATAACTTTATTATCAACAGTAAAATAATCCTGCACTTTGCTGCCTAGAGATATGTGATACTAATTCAGACATGGAGACAGGAATAACCTCTTTCTAAAGGTACTTGTGCTTTTATGGTAGATGCTTAAGAGTTTTTAGTTGTGAAGAATTCTAAAATAGTTTCTCCAATATTAATAAACATAGGTAACATATCATTACACCCAAACAAAAAGACAAAAAATTAGGGCCCATTTTATAAAATATCATGAAAGCAAAATTAATTCCTTATTTCAATATTTTTGATCTGTCCCATAAAATAGAATCCTGTGAAATTACCCTGGACATAAAGCTAAGGCCACTGAACAGCAGGAGCCATGGGAGTGATCTTCCTAGAATGGGGCATTGCCTGGACTCTGGGTTGCATCTCACAGTCATGGCAGAGAGAAAGCAAACTCTCCACAGAAATGTGCTCCTCATTGTTCATTACTGATTCCCCTTCTGATTATCCCATTGTTATATTTCTTAGTTATCAATACCCCAGTTCAGGAAATTTTGATTATATTGTGTTACAATTGGATTTCCACTTTAAGGATATCTATTTTTGTCTACCAGACTTGCCACATTGCTCTCTTTATTGGAAGTCAGTTCATTTAAGAAGAAGAAAAAATGAAAAGGAAAAACCGATTGCAACAAAAGTCTGGGTGTGACTTCTGACCTCCTTTTTCAGCAACCAAATCAGATAATACCACTTTTAATTAAAACAAATGTGCTAAAAATAACAAGGTTGCCATGGTGCCATGGAGAAAAAATTCAATTACACTTTATCTGACAGAACTGGAACATCATTAAGAATATTGACTAACAAAGAGAAAAAACATTACCTTTTTCTTTAATTTTTCCCTCATTTTTAATGTTCACTATTAAGTTAACGTTAATTTATTATATATATGTATATATTTTTATTTATTTTTTTATTGAGAAAACTTTTTCATTCATTTTACACACCAATCAAAGATACCGCTCTTTCCTCCTCCCGCCCCCCCCAGCCTCCCCCTCCCAACCCACCCTTACATCCCCCAATAAGAAGCCAAGGCCTCCCATGGGGAGGCACATCCAGTAGAGGCAAGTCCAAGCTCCTCCCCCTGCCTCAAGGCTGCATGAGGTGTCCCATCATAGGTAGTGGACTCCAAAATCCTGTTCATGCACCAGGGATGGATTCTGATCCTACCTCCAGGAGGCCCCCCAAAGCAGATCAAGCTACACAATTGTCTCACCATGCAGAGGACCTAGTCCATTCCCATGCAGGGGTCTCTCTTGGTGGCTTGGACCTCAAATTGGACCTATCATTGTTGGCCATGCCCACAAGCTCTGAGCTACCATTGCCCCCAGCACATCATGCAGGCAGGACAGGTGTGGTCAAGTGTTTCGTAGCTCTGTTGGTGTCCTAGTCCCATGACTGGGAGACTTGCATGGTTACAGAGGATGGCTGGTTTCAGGCGCTGTATCCTCCATTACAGTCCTCACTTGAGTTACTCTCACAGGTCCCAGGACATTTCCACCACACTAGGTTTCAACACCACCCCCAGAAGTTTTGTGTCTAATTTTATTTCATCTTTTTGTGCCTTGTTCAGTTGCTATCACTGGGACACTTGTTCTTTTCTGAAGGGAAATGGAGGAGCAGTGGATCTGAGCGAGAGGCGAGGTGGGAAGGTGGGGAGAGTGGAGGGAGAAGAGGTTGTGATCAGGCCATATTGTATGAGAGAAGAATAAACAAAAAGAATTAAATAATGAAACAGTGAATACAGAGCACACAGACCTTCACTTGATTAAAATGGCCACTGATTCTATGAGGAACTATTCTTGTGCTGGTCTTTTCATGGGGTTTCTTTTCTGCAGCAAAACATTTTGTTAAGAAAATTTGGTACTAAATATTAATTACACATTCAATATTAAATATAAGGGCCATTTTCTGGAATATCTGACTAGTCTAGGGTTGGTTTATATAAGCGTTAAGTCTACTTTTTAGACTTTCCATATAGTTATATGATAATCTTATAGTCAGTAGTTATAGTTTCGACTCATACAGCCCAGGTTATATCTACAAAGAACCTGTAGGATATAAAAAGAGAAAAAACTAAAAAAAAAAAAGAAATAAAAAGAAATAAAAGATAAAATTAAAAAAAGCCCTGACCCAATATTATGAGTCAAGGAACCTTCATAGATGCCGTTGAGTTTGTTTTCTGTTGACTGAGTGTTGCTGGGGCATGTCGTCTGCCCTTAAAAGCAGTTTGTTTCCCCAGTTGAACTCCCTTGGAAAAAATGAATTTTCATTTACAAGTGGGGATAGCTTCTGTGTTAGGGATGGTGGCTTGTGTCCACGTCTCCTCTCAGCTCTAGGAAGATCACTGGTGCAGACCCATGCAGGCCTTATAAAGGCTTCCTATCTCTGCGAGTTCATCTGTGTGTCAGTCCTGTTGTTTTTAGGGGTCCTTGTGTCTTGGTGTCTTTCATCCCCTGTGGCTCTTATGCTCTTTCTGTCTCTTCTACAGGGTTCTCTGAGCCTTGAGGAGAGGGATTTGGTGGAGATGTCCCATTTAGGGATGAGTGTTCCAAGGTCTCTCGCTCTCTGCATGTTGTCTGACTGTGGGTCTCTATTTGTAGCTATCTGTTGCAGGTGGAAGCTTCTTTAATAGTAACTGGACAAGGTACTATCTATGAGTATAGAAGCAAGTCATTAGGAGTCATATTATTGCTATGGTTCCTTTAGTAGAACAGTAGTGTTTGTTTTTTAACATAGGATATATAGTCTCAGGTTCTTGGTCACCTAACATTGTCTGGTATTGGTTTCTTCTCGTGGAATGGGCCTTAAGTCAAGTCAGATATTGGTTGGTTACTCCCATACCCTTTGTGTCATCATTGAGCTAGTATATCTTACAGGCAGGACGCTATTGTAGATTGAACAGTTTGTAGCTGGGTTGTTTTCACCTCTTCTGGTAACATGCAGAGCACCTTATGGGACCAAGAACAGTAGTCAGTCGGGGTGAAGGCTCTAGGTACCTGCTTGACTTCATGTTCAATGACTTATGTAGATATCTTCAGCAATGGGGTGTTTCTGTCAGTTTGTGGAGAACATATTATAATCTTGCCAACAGCTGTGTTGTTTGGGGGTTTCCACGGGACCCTGTTGGCCAAAAACTCCATTAGATGTAACTCAGTTTCATTACTTGAAGCTTCATTTGGTGACAAGAGATGTTTGTTTGGCGTTCTGACTCCATTACTTAGCAATTTCATTTAGGCTGCCTTCATATGCTTATATATTTTAAGAAGATTCTATTCTACCAAGTTTCCACACTACCCCTCAAATAGCCCTTAATTTTTACTGTCTCTGCCCATATTCCCTACCTCATCCTCTTATTCCCTTCTCCTCTGCACTTTATCATTCCATTCCAATCCCCCTCCCCTGTCCATCCATAACTATATATTCTATTTCACTCTCCTAGTGAGATCAATTTTTCCCCACTATAGTTCTTTACTTTATACCTAATCTCTGTGGTTCTATAGATTGCAGTTTGCTTATCATTGACTTGATAGCTACATCCTCTTTCAAAAGAATATATAACATATTTTTAATTCTGAGTGTGGGTGAAGGTAACCACTTTTAACATTGGCATATTTATTTAATTTAATCTTCATCATCGTATTTGTGTGGGGGTTGGGTGGAGTGAGTGCATGCATGATACCCAGGCATGTGTGTGGAGGTAGAAGACAATGTTCCAAAGTAGTTTTTCTCCTTCAACCCTGGCATCCAAGTAACAAACTCCAGTCACCAGGTTTCCTTTGCAATCATGTTTGCTTGTTGAGCTGTCTCATTGGCAAGCATTGTAAAAAATATTTATTGCAAAATGTAATCTTAAGTAACTTTTTATATTCATATACTTACATGTTTTTCTACAATTTTCAATTTATAGAGTGGAATAATATCATACATTAAATTTTGACTTTAAGAACATTTTTGTTCTCAGAAACATTTAAGTTGCTGTGTTGAGTGATAGGTATATTTTATTTTTCAGATGTGTGATGTGGCAAGGTATTATGCTTCATATTGTCATTTGCCATGCTTTATTTATTTTACACTGGCATAGCCTCAAAAGAAAAATTTGTGTTTATGAAGTATTGCATATTTTTAGTGAGCTTTTTGCCTTTTATCTTATTTAAACCCTTCAGTTTACTTGTGCAGTAGGTATGGCTGCTACTATCAGATATATGAACCTGGTATTTATCAAACCCTGGTAGCTTGTGCTAAGGAAATCTAACTGAAAGCCCCATATTCTTACACTTGTTTCATTTGTCTTGGTGTGTTGGGTTTTCCTTAGAAGAAGCTAACGGCTGTCGCTTGTCTCAAAAGAAGATGATAGCAATAAAAATGAATATCATCTATTCTCATGTTTTGTATTTTTGTATATCTCTCTCTATATATAAACAAATGAATTGTCATTTGTTTATATATAGAGAGAGATAGCTATAGATAAAACAGATATATACATATATGTGCAGCTGAATGTCTGAGTGTGCACCGAGAATTAAATCACTTCTCAGTATATCTTACAAATATACTTGTAATGATTAGAGGCATATTTAAACAATTTATTGAACTGAGAAGAATAGAGTTACTCTGTGTGCCTCAACTTCTATTGAACATGGCAGAAGAGCTGAGGACCAAGAGATAGAATATTGGGTTTAGGATTGATTGAGTTAATAAGAAGTTATCTTAACTAATCTTAAGGCAGCCATTTAATCTTTGTGTCCCCACAGACTCGTGTACATGAGAGAGATATTCATAAATACTTTAAGTAGTTGCACTGTCAGAAAAACACATACACACACACACACACGCGCAGATACACACACAGACACACACATACAGATACACACATAGATATACACACACAGATATCCACACACATCCTTTCTTTTTATAAAACACATCAAGTCCACATTTCGCTACCCACATATTTCTAGATGTGTAGACTTCTACTAGAGTGTGGTTGACCTACCAGGGTCATACCCTTAAAGAAAATAGATTTGTCCTCTCCAAGAAGCTATCTACTGTCAAGAGCTCCTCAGTTAGGGATGGGGCTTCTTGCTCATATCCCCTCTTTTCAATTCCAGATGTTCAGAGACCTTTTTATGAAAGCTCAATGAATGTATTTGAAAGTCTGCTTCAATCTGTACTGATAAACTCTTATACACAGAGGTTATAAATGTCTACTTTAAAGATAAATTGTCTGGTTTTATATACTGAGTTTTCCATTTACAAGCTATATAAACTTAAAAAGAATTATTTAATATTTTTATATCTCAATTTCTTCATTTATAAAATAGTGACAATAATGGCATCTGCAATGTAAAGAACAGACTTTAAACAGTAATATATGCACATGTACATTTGTGGAAATATACATCTATAGCATTACAGGTAATAAATAAATGTTTTTATTTGTAGTTCTGAACACACTGTGACTTCCCAATATATAGAAAAATATTAGTCTCAGTTTTATTCAAACATGTTACTATAGTTCTTTATATTTAGTGAATATTCATTATTGAATATTCTTATCTCCAATTTTGTAGCATAGGTAATGGCTGATGTTCTATTCAGAGGTGATAGGTGAACCATTCTAAACTAGGAAATGCCAGTTACAACTCAGAGTCCACAATAATCTCAGATTCTTTGATTCAGGCTCTAATAGCACAATATCACCAAATACTGTTCCATCCTTCGTTCCTTAGGGCTGTAGAATACCAAGGATGTTCTTTATTCATTTCTTGTCCAATAGCACATGCTGGTATATTGCTAGTATGTACTATGCTTACACTTATCACCAGAAGCACTAACAATTTACAAGAAGGTTCTGGAAATTAAAAAATTTAGACTCTCTATTTTTGGAAACAGAGTAAGACACACACACACACACACACACACACACACACACACACGTATTCTCACATATAAATACACACACTTCAGCATTGCAGTGTAAGATATTTTCTAAAAATCAAAGGCATTGCATGAAAGTCTTTTATTTGAGGCTACTCATGAAATCTGACATATCTAACTTCCTATAATTATGCTGTCAGTCCTACATCGCTGTTTCTAATTATATTATTTGGCAGCTTTTCATCTTTTTGACATTGACTAGATTACAATAAAATGATAAGGATAAAATATAATTTCTGGCAGATCATATTTCATGGGTTATGATTTTTGTGCAATGTTTTGAAGCTGAATCTTAGAAGGAAGTACTATTGAAATGCTACAACAGTCTCAGGAGCAAACTGTCTTTGTAAGAATCACAGCTGATGACGTTGACGAATTGTCTTTCCTACAAAATTGACAGTGGTAGAATGCGCAGTGGCTAAATGCGTATTCTACTGCTTGTGTGGTTTATTCATCTGTTGACCCCGCTCTGACACAGCATTTCTAGCTTATAAAATGTTATCGTGACATTCTTTACTCATAGCATGATTGTGTAGAGTAAATTAATTAGTGTATCTGGAGTAACCATCAAACAGTAAATATTGGCTAAGAGATAGCTAAAAAATAACTATCAGTAAAGGATATGCCTGGGGTAGCTTCTTCTCCTGTGAGGATGGAGTGAGTGCATTTGGCATATAAAAAAGACATTTCTGTGTCCCACCCGGTCCACAGCTGCTCAGATCCAAGTAAACACACAGAGGCTTATATCAATTAAAACTGCTCAGCCATTAGCTCAGGCTTACTACTGACTAGCTCTTACATTTAAACTCAGCCCATTTCTGTGAAACATTCCTCAATCAGTAGCTCCTTGTTTGTATTTCATGGAGATCTGAAGGGTTCGATACATTCCCCTTCCTTGTTTTAAAGAACAGCATTTATAAAATTAGCCGACAAAGTAATATATTTCAATATGGCACTGCATACTTGATTTGTTCTGATTTGACTCCCTCTCTCACTGCCCTCTACTGTTTCTTTCCCAAATCTTGCTCATCACTCCACCCCAATAATCTGTTTCCTGCTTTTGTCACACACCCTGAATCACCCTCTTTTTGTTGCCTCACTCCCTTAAGATCTCTTCTTCCACAAACAGACTAGGCTACAAAACTGTCGCCCACATGCAGAGGTCCTAGTTTGGTCTTGTGCAGGCTCCCCAGCTGTTGGTCTGGTGTCCATGAGCTCCCACATGCTCAGGTCATCTGTCTCTGTGGGTTTCCCCATATGATCTTGATCTCCCTTGCTCCTATAATCCCTCTTCCCTCTCTTCAACTGGACTCCCATAGCTCATATTATTTCCCATGAACTGATAAGAAAATGGAGAAGCAGACTTAGTGTGGAATTATGAAACTGTCCTGGAAGTTTGGAGCCCCATGTCTTATTATCTTCACAAGTGTTATGTCAAATTTAGAAAGCAATCAGGACTTAGAACTGTTGTGTAGTTATTTCCTCCAAATGGAATCATTTCCTGGAAGGAGGAAGATTGTCCATAATATAGAGAAAACTCCCAAATCTTATGAGTCCAAGGAAGCTCAAAGAACTTACAAGACTCAGAAATGTCTCTCCATTGCTCAATGACCTTGAGCAAACACTTGCTCAAGGAGAGGAGTCTCTGTTGTGGAGTTGCCTATAAGATGGACAGAGAGCTCCCAGGATGAAGCTTCTTTTATCAGAAGGCTCCAAGGATGAAGCTCATCCATATGACTCACTTTTATGACTCATCCATACTGGGATGGATCTTCTCAGTAAGTAATGTTGTTGTCCAAGAATTATCAAATTCCTGTAATTAACCTCTCATCTATGCTTCTCTAAGCAACTTCAATAAACTCCTTTGCTTAGAAAATTAGTGTTAGCTAGAAACATTCTTAGGTTTTTTTGCTAGTGTTCCAACTAGACTGAACAGATTTATTCATATATCTCCATAAACAGTCACAGGAGATGCCTTCACATGTCATGGTCATTTAATGCTATAATGTGATAGAATGAAAGCATGTCAAGTAACTTACAAGGAGAGGTACCTAAAGTAAGACTCATGCTCCTTACTAGTTGTAGTTGAAATACCAAGAATCATGGAACAAGAGGTAACTACATCTCAAGTCTATTTGTGCAATAATCTAAAAATACAAACAGACATTATATACATGTTCAGTATATACTAGAAATTTGAAAGACTCTTTTGTACTCAAATAAGAACAATTTCTTACCTTAAAGAGAACACTTAAAAACCTAAATCCATGACCTAGACTTTTCTTTAAATCTGTGATTCTCAACCTTCTTAAAGCTGAGATTCTTTAATATATTTCCTCATGCTGCAGTGACCCCCTAATCATAAAATTATTCTTGTTGCTACTTTATAACTCCAATTTTGCTACTGTTATGAATCACAGTGCAAATATCTGTGTTTTCTGATGGTCTTAGGTGATCCCCGTGAAAGGGTCATTTTATCCCGCATCTCCAAAGGGGTTGCAACCTATAGGTTGAAAACTGCTGCCTTAAATGGAAATATTTGTGTGTGTGTGTGTGTGCATGTGTGTGTGTGTGTGTGTGTGTGTGTGTGTGTGTGTGTGAGAGAGAGAGAGAGAGAGAGAGAGAGAGAGAGAGAGAGAGAGAGAGAGAGAGAGAAAGAGAGAGAGAAACACTAGGGGAGAAAAGGAAGAAATTACATCAGAAGTAATTTTAAAGTTGTCCATTTTCATTTTGATATACTTTTAAGTGTATGTATATGTAAGTATATATTTATATCAACATATATTTGTATATATCGTTGAAGGTACAAAAGAACCATTTCCTCATAAGGAAAAGAGGGAGTAATTCTTGCACTTGAAATTTAATCTTCATTTTATACTTTTGAATCCATATTCCTTCAGTAAGTAATCAGGAATCAGGTTATACAATCTCTCTTTTTTTAAATTTCTGTTTTGGTTTGTTCTGCGAGTTTAAGAAGTAAAATAAAAAACAAGGCAACTGATGTGTTCAATGCTATGGAATTAAAATACTGAGTGGATCATAATTGTGGATATGCATATTTGTTTTTCTTATAAGAAATGCAATTTACGTTGCCTTACAGTGCTTTAATGGTTTCAAATACATGGCTTTTGAAAGGGACAGTTGAAGAGCACATGTCCCATCAAGGAGCTCTGGTATGCAGTGTACCTTGGGCTAGCCAGCTCAAACAGATGGCCCTCAGTCTCTAGGAAAGGTCAACTGCTTTGTGCATTTGGCACATAAGTAGGCAAAGAGATTTCAAATTCTGTCCTTCTAATAAGTGACTCACTGCATGTTTTCCGAAAATTCAAATGTAATTGTATGGTTCTTTTAAATTCACCAGAGAAAACCCTGGGATCTAACTTTAAGTCCTAAATGGAGTTTAAGTTTATAATCTGAAATTTAGCATTGAAACTATAGGACCATCCCCGGTCCATTATTTGGTCTATTCACAAGTCTTTGCATGACTCTGGAATGGTTCTCACAACCAAACAGCAAGTTCACTCAGTTCTCTTAGTCTGATACGGGGCTTTGCTTGACCACAGACCATTGTTCCTCCTACAGAGTTGTCAAGCTTGTGCAAGACTTTTACCAGTGTGGTTAATAAAATTGCTCTTTCTTTTACATGCCTTTAGCCCTTGCTGTGCATTTCATTAATTTAACTTTTAACATTTTAATGATGTTAATTTTTTTAATGCAACTTTTCTGTTCTCCATGTGGTGTGTTAAAATTGGACCTCCTGTAATTCCTTTTTGGATAGGGAGGAAATAATTGGGCCTCAGCAAGCATTCTAATCAGGTCATTTTCCTTGTGTAATGGAAGAAAAGAGCAAGCCTGAGGCTTTGGCCTTTTCTCATCAGCTCTTATGCTTCTGGGGGCTTCATTAACCATTGAACCTTTAGGCATATGTTCCCAAGTAAGTAATTGGAGAGGTACCAGTGATTTATTTCTTGTTTTCATATGCACTTTATAATGCTTACTTGCAAGTGAAGTTGGAAACTAAGGTGGATATATCCTCATCACACAGCACCAAACCCCTGCATCTGGTTTAACCTTTTACTTCTAACATCAATTATCTGTCTAACATCACTTAGCACAGTGGTTCTCAACCTTCCTAATGCCCTGACCCTTTAATATAGTCCCTCAGGTTGTGGTGAACCCCAAACATAAAATTATTTTTGTTGTTACTTCATAACTGTAATTTTGCTGTTGTTATAAATCATAATGTAAATATTTTTGAAGACAGAGGTTTGCTAATGGGGCTGTGACTGACAGGTTGAGAACCATTGGCTTAGAATATCAAATACATATAGAAAATGCATATCTTAATAGAGATCCAAGGGTCTGCCAAACCTTTTTCTTCATAACAAAAACTATCTGTCTTACTATGTTTGTACAACTGAAATTATGTCACATAAGCAAAGTTGCCTTTCATCCCAGGTATGGACACCTAGAGTGACAGAAATTTGTTGAGGAATATTATTTTAAGGTGTGTTACTTTCATTTATGTTACATTTGTTTAACTCTGTGAAGCTGTCTAAAGCACCTGATGGTCTAATAAAGAGCTGAACAGCTAATAGTGAGGCAGGAGAAATAGGCCGGGCTGGTAGGCAGGAAGGATAAATAGAAGGAGAAATCTGGAAGGACTAGAAGAAGTAGCCAAAGAAGGAAGAGGAGAGATCCAGGGGCCAGCCACCTGACTACACATCGAGCCATGGAGCAAGAGAAAGACTTACAGAAGGAAGAGAACAGAAAAGGCCCAGAGGCAAAAAGTAGACAGGATAAGTTAAGAAAAACTTGTAATAAGGAAGCCAAGCTAAGGCCGGACATTCATAAGTAAGAATAAGCCTCCAGATGTGATTTATTTGGGAGCTTGGTGGCAGCCCCCCCTCCCGAAAGACCAAAGACCAACCAACTACAGGAATCACCTTCAGAGCAGGCACAGTAGGCAATGCTGCAGGGTTCCTGGATATTTCAGAGATGATTCTCTGTGGTCCTTCTCATTAACATCATCCTGGAGTAGGGTGGTTGGAAGATAAAGGAAGTACACAAACACTTACTGACTTACTTATTCTGTTTCATTTGATCTTGTTCTTAATTATGTGTGTGTGTTGGAGGTGCCATGGAGGCCAGAAGAGCTCATTAGAGTCTCTGGGTCTGGAGTTACAAGCAGTAGTGAGCAGCCCTAGGTGGATGCTGGGATCCAAACTTGGGTCCTTTGAAAGAGCAGAGGTGTTCTTAATGCTGATCTATCTCTTCAGGCCCAGTTTTCTCTAATTGTTGTGTGTATTTCACCACAGATAAATACCATGCTCTGATAGAGCAGCAGTTTTCAAGCTGTGCATTGCCACTCCTTTGGCAAACCTCCATCTCCAAAAATGTTCACATTATGATTCATAACAATAGGAAAGCTACAGTTAAGAAATAGCTACAGAAATGATTTTGGTTGGAAGTCACCAACAGCTGCTGCCATGAAAATGCTACTTCTTGCACTTTGTGCATATCTTGCTATGTTGGTAATTGTCATGGTTCATAGGTACGGGTAGAGTTCTTCAATTGCTTTCTTCCCCTGGCTTCTTACCTAGTATTTTCTGAAATCACGGAAGCTAGACTACCAGAAAAGAAGCTTTCTGATCAGATCCAACTCAGATGATCCTCATCCTGTCCCCTAAGTGTGTGGTATCTTCAGCAATAGGGGCCAACCCTGAAACTCTGAGAGGTAACTGAGGGTTACATCATTAATTTATATTATTTTGGGAGTCGCTTGAACTTCTCTGACAAACCATTTCAAAGGAGGGTTCTTCTGCTTGGTACTGGAGTTTTTCCTAGTCTATCATCCTTGAAAAAAGTGTCTTAACTTCCTTTAAGATATATATATACACACATACATGTATATCATATATGTATGCATTGTATATAATTTTAGGTAAATATATATTATTCACTGAGGTTTTATCAAATGACCTTGGTGTTACCTGTCCCTAATGCCCCTCCTTCTGTACGGACCTCTTTCCCTTTTCCCCAGTTAGAGCTCCCTTCCCACTATTCTGTTTCTCGCTTCATATCATCTGTACTTTGCTATTTCATTCCCAAGCTCCCCCCTACCTATGGTCTCTGTATCTGTTCTTGGTTTCTGTGGTTACACCACGATGTTTACTTTCATACACCTGAGAATTTGGAGTTAGGAACCAATAATAAAAGAGAAACATGTGGCATTTGTCTTTCTGTTTCAGGTTACCTTATTCAGTATAATATTGTCTAAGCCTATCCATTTATCTGCCAATTTCATGATTTCATTTTCTTCTGTAGAAGGATGAGACAAGATGAGCATCTATTACACTGAGCAAAAATAAGGTCCAAGAGGATCAAAGACCTCAATTTGAAACCTGAAGTACCCAAAACTGCTTGAAGGGAACATGGCAGTATGCTACAACATAGAAGTGTAGAAAAGGACTTTCTGAAAACAGACTCCGTTTACTTAAGAACTAGGCCTAACAATTGACAAGTGGGACCTTATGAAACAAAATCTCTTCTCTTCAGCTAAAGAAACAGTTAAGCCAGTGAAGGAGAAACCCACAGAACTAGCTCAGTCTCAGGATCTCTGGATGTTATAAACAACTAGAGGACAGATATTCTGGATATCGACTTCAAATTGTATGAATAGAAATGTTGTTTAAGAGTTTTGTCTCTCTTTCATGTGTGTATGTGTATAAATATGTGTTTCTGTGTATGCCTGTGTGAGCATGTCCATGTGTTGTAGCTGGAGTTTTGTCTCCGGGTCCCACCAATCCCCGGCAGTCTGACAGCTCACTTATAAAATAAGCACACAGGTGCTTATATTATTTACAAACTGTAAGGCCGTGGCAGGCTTCTTGCTAAATGTTCTTTTATCTTAAATTAACCCATTTCTATAAATCTATACCTTGTTACGTGGCTTGTGGCTTACCAGCATCTTCACATGCTGCTTGTCATGGTGGTGGCTGGCAGTGTCTCTCTCACTCAATCTTCCACTTCCCAGAATTCTCCTCTCTCCTTGTCCTGCCTATAATTCCTGCCTGGCCACTGGCCAATCAGTGTTTTATTTATACAGAGCAATATCCACAGCAGTGTGTGACTCTGTGTGTACTCATGAGTGTAAAGGCAATTAACTTCATGCCATGGTACATGCTGGACATCAGAGGACAACCTCAGGCTGTGGTCACCTCATTTGAGACAGTCTCTTGTTGTTCCCGAGTGTTCCAGGGCAGTTGTCCTATGAGCTTCTGTGAGTGCTCACTCCTGTCCCTACTGTCCTATGGAAATGCTGGAATTACAGACAGGCACCCCACTGCATCTTGCACGGGTCCTGGCGATTCAAACTCAGGCCTTCATGCTTGTAGGAAAAGCATTTTACCTACTGAGCCATTTCCCTTCCCCAAGAAGTATTTTTTTGCTATTGCACAGATGAATAAGAATACAAACTTTAAAATGTGTAGAAGTTGTATATGAATGACATGAAGGTTACAAATGTACATGTGTAATAGTTTAAGTTTATCAAGTGTCCCTCAACTTAAGAAAACTTTATTGAACAAAGGCTAACAATCTAACTTGCCAAAAGGTTTTATTAATTTAAAATATAAAAATGTTATTCATTCTTTAGTAATTTCAAAAGTAATCTACTAGATTGTTTATTTTTAGATACATTTCAAGGGGAAATGATACTCTGTTTTCGCTGTTGTTGTTTAAGGCTAATGACAAGGTATCATAGAAAACAGACTCTAAATTAGTGATAGTTTGCACACTCAAAGTGGGTTATGCAATACGCAGAAAAAGGGGATTTCTACTCTTTTCCTTTCTTGATTCTGTCACTTAATTAAAAATGGCTTTGGACACCGTTTCTCACTGAAACAATGACAAAATAGGGTCTTTAAAGGTTTTAGCTAAGGTTGTTCTTGAAACTTACCAATGGAACATGGCATTCCATGAATCAGTATTAACTTGTATAAAATCTCTGCTTAAAACAAACATGGTACATTCTCTCTTTCATTAGAGATCTTAAAAGCTCATCTACTTCCTGAAGGTAGAGAAGAGATCATTTAAACTTGATATTTACTTTCTTTCCATGAATTTCTATGAGAAACTGACCACCAGAAAGTTAGCTTCATTTTATTCTGGGAACAGTGATGCAATTATAATTTATAGTTTTCTCAAGTGGCATCTGGTTAAAGAAGATCAGTGTAGTTCTCCTTTGTATACTGTGGTGATTGGATCACGGGTAGTTAAATCAGAGGAAATAATGATATTTATTATGAATGTGAAAGCCAGAGATCACAGTCAAAATATCCAGCTTAGAACATTCCTTTACTCTGAAGACTTCATAACTCTTTAATCATTTTAGTTACAGAAACTACTACTATAGGAATGCAGGTCAATCAATTCAAACTATCCTGAGATGTTACAAAGTACTGGAATCTTAACTCAAAAGTTCTATAATTCATCTACACATGTCTGGTGTCTGTTAGTAAAGGTGATAATTCTCATTCCACATATTCAGGAAAATGAGTCCTTTTCATATAATCATCCTGCCATGTCTGTAGCAGGAGAGACTTAGATTTATTATTATTGGTTTTTAACTGTCTTGGTTAGATATAAATAAACATATTGATATTATTTATAATTCATTAAAATCAATTAGTTTTATCACCCTGCTGTACATTTACTGCTCTATAACTACAGGCGGAAAGGCTAGGAATTGTAGAATGATCTTTGTAATGTTTTATGAACATTGAGTGCATCTTCAACATAACGTCTCCTGTTTATATAGCACAGTTTTTATACAAAGGATTGGAAGAGCCCTTGGTTTTAAGAGTTCTACTTCTTACTTGCCACTACCCCACAGGCAAGGATATACTAATAGCTTCATTAATGACTTACAGTAGTGAGACCATGCACACAAATTATAACCAAAAATTGTTCCAAGATACAGCCTTCTCCTTTCATTTTGAAAATGTCTTAACTGAATTCCTGGTCACATCTTTTATTTTCTCCAGTGGCTGGAGATAAGGAATTTCCATTTTGTAGTTCACTATCTCATCAGCAAGTTTTTCCCATCATCTGGTATGCAATCTTGGGAGGCCTGGAGACTTGAAAGCATTTAGAGAAGCTAAATGCTATCTTCACCGTCTCTCTACATATCTTCAGGTTCAATTGCTTTTTACCAATATTTATTCCACCTTCTTCAGGCTAAAAATCATTCTCCCAGTCAAAGAGTGGAGAAGTAAAATAGAATTTTCAGAATTGCATTTTGTATAACCTGTTCAGTTTATAATATCTTGCCAGATACAGTACAGATGACCTCTTTGTTCTTGCTGTGAATATTACTGTAGCTTAAAATGTTTTATTTTTCCAGGCACAGTTTGCCCACAAATATCAAATTATTTTTGCTCCTAAACACTGTATTTGCAGGCTCTTTTTTCTTTTTTATTTGTGTTTGGTGATACGTTTCTTGCCACCTCTTTTTGACGCTCATGTTTCAAAGTCATAGCCATCAAATAAGGTTTTAAGGGGACAGTAAAAGTTTTCAGATACTTTCCATGATGAGTTTTTTTCTTATAATTTCATAGGTAGAAATTCAATTTCCCATTACTTCAAAACCGTCTAAACTTTTCTGTGTCAGAGCTTGAAGCCACATACCCATTTATTTCTGTCACTTCTTTGGTTTCTTTCTGTCCTTGTGGTTAAAGTAACTATTTTCCCATGGTCATTATGATCTCAATATGTCTAGAATATTTATAGTTCTCAATAGATGGTTTTTGAGTGACTGAATTTAGAATTAATTAAGGACAAAATTCCCTTTTATCCATGAGAATCCTATCAATTTTAAAGTACTTTCTCTCAAAAATGAGTCGTTGGGCAAGCCTGTAGACACTGTGATGATATGGCCTCAACGCAACTCTTTAAAAAAAAAGTTAAACTTTAAATCAGATTATTTTAAAAAACTTCTTATGATCTTATTCATGGACCTTAAATTTGTACTAAAATGTTTTGAATTTTTTGCACAGTTAAAGTATTATTCAACTCAAACACACATTTAACATCCACATAAAAGTCCTGTCATTTGTAAGTAATTTTATCATATGAACGTACAGCATTAAAAATCAGGTTTGGACAATCAAAATAAGAAAACATCAAAAGAAAAAATACATCCCGTCCTACTGTTATTAAGAGCAAATGATCTTAAATATCTCTTTTGTATCTGTTTGCCTAAGATTCTATTAAAGCTAGTTTGTACTGAGTATGTAGTGATTTTTATAAGCTTAACTCATTATCACTGAAGTTCTACAAATTTCTATCAGAAAAAAAGGGACAAAATGTATTAAGTTTAAAGAAATAATTAAGTCAATATTAGTCATTAGGTCAATAAAAACTTCCAAATTCATAATTAGCTAACTGTAATCTTATTTTCATATCATAACACTTAGGTTTACAGAGCAGATTTTTTTCTGCCCTAAACTTCCCTACCCATTTCTTTACAAAATCCAAGATGTCTGAATACTTCTGGCTATGAGATTTAAAAGATAAATCCTAATCAGGCACACTATAACTCCCCTTTATCTTTTTTCTGAGTAATCTATTTCTTGGGTACATACTTTAATAGCTTCTGTAATTCTTGTAGTTCAATAAAAAATGATAATCTGCTAAAAAAGACTATGAACTTGAATAGATATTTCTCTAGAGAAGACACACAAAAGCAAACAGATAAATGAAGAGCTAGATGCTTTCACTCATCATCAGGGAAATGTAAATCAAAATCACAGTAAGCTATCACCTCACTCCTGTCAGTATAGCTATTATAAAAATACAAATGATGCAGCCTCTATGGAAAACAGAATAGAGGCTCCTCATAAAAGCCTAACACACCTGCCTCATCTTAAAAAAAACAAAAAACAAAAAACAACTGAGTTATCTAAAAGAATTGAAATTAAACCCCTAGAATTTGATCTTGAGTCTATGACAAACAAATCCTCAGAACACTTTTCACAATAGCCAAGAAATAAAACCACCTAAACACCCATTATCAGATGAAAGAATAAGGGAATATTCTAGATGGTTCTGACTTGATAATATTCGCCCTAATAAAGCAGCATGCTTAGCTATGTACTACAAGAGTATGAATTTTAAGACATTACAAGGAAGGACATAAGCCAACCATAAACAGACAGCAAACAGTACAAAAGAACCTTTCCTGCAAAACAATACTGAATGTGCCTACTTTTATCCAGTTCCTAAAACACTGAAATCTGTTGATCAGATAGAACAGTGGATAGAAGTCAGCAGAGGCTAAAGGAAAGACAATGCGAGGCTCAGATGATCGAATATTAAATTTCAGCTATATTAGAGGAACAGGTTCTACAGATCTGCCGTTTAAAATTGTACCTAAGGGCAATAATCAGATATTCCTTAAAATTTGTTAAAAGACAGATCTCATGTTAACCTTTTTTCTCACAATAAAATAAAAAAATAAGGAGTAATTTAAATGAGAAAATTATTGTAATGATGAAGATATGATAGATGTCAAATTTGTTACTAAAAAAAATATACATCCACCTTACAATTCATTAAACTATTTTTAATCTTACTTCTTAGTTTGCATGAGAGTTTGTAGTGGACTTTAAATTGAAGACAACTATTTTTCAAATTTGTAGGCAGTTTTCTAACACCCATAGCTAAATTTAATAAGTCTGAAATTACTTAGACTCATTGGTTCTGATTCCCTTTTCCACTAGGAACAAGGAGAATAATTTAAATCCTTTGTTCTTTAACCAAAAAGATTTTGTGATAAATGATGATCTTAAGGAATTTCTTACTATTTATAAACACATTAATTAGATTTTTTGTTAGTGTCTCTCTCATTTCTCTTTTTCTGTCCCTCTGTCTCTGTCTCTCTCTCATTATTCTTTTGTTTTTCTTCCTTGTTCACTTAGTACCTTCATATTTAGTGAGATGTTTGTTGGTAATATAATGTTCTCCCTGTATATGTTACACACACACACACACACACACACACACACACACACACACACACACTTTGGAAATCTGGTAATAGTATAGTTTCCTTCATTCTTCAGGATTATTTGAATATACTCTTCAGAGAGTCATTTTTCAACATTCCTGTAGTAAGTACAGAAAGAAGTCAAATCACCTAGACTTTTGCTTACTTTGAACTTGAAGCTGGAAAATAAGTTCTTTCTCACCCTTAGCCATGAAAAGGATTCTTTCACTTCCAATAGCATTCTTCAAAGTAGATCAATATGGATGTACGTTCAAGGACTTTCTGTTATCAATACACCAAACACACCAAATGCATCTTTCTTTCAGAAATCTGTTGAAGTATTTATTGGTCTATTGACACTACACATATAAGTCTCTCAAATAGAAGCATAACTTTATATATTTTAATCTTTCAAAAATTGAGGCGATAAGAGCTCATTTTAAAAAAGCATGATCCATGTGGCAATTAGAACTGAAAGTTCTTTATTTATTCAAAATAAACTTAACAATATTTAAATTGTCTTTATTGAGAAAAATACTGCATGAGTCTAATTGTATGATACATTTGGAATAAATAAAATATCAATAGAGCATAAAATGGTGGTTTAAAGAATCTGGTGGAAGGCAGAGACAGGGATTACTTGTTGAATTATTTTAGGATGTGAATAAATTCTAAAGATATGCAGCATAATATTTGCCTAAAGTTTAAAAAAAACTGTATTATATAGTTGAAAATCTGCTAATGATGTAGTGATCTTGCTAATTGCTTTTACTATAATAAAAATTAAACAAAACAAAAAATTCTACAAATGAGTAACATAAACAAAACAGAACAAAATAAGCAAAAGACCCAGTCTTAGATCTCCTAGACAATATGATCACTTTATATGACCCTGTTTTTATTACACTTCACATAAAATTTCCTTATTATTAGAATGATTCGTTGATATGAGCAGTGATTGTTAGTTGGATCAAATTTTAGAAACAAAGGCACAATTAATATGACTTAGTTTTAGTTAGCATAATTTAAGAACTGAGTTCCCAAAAAGCATTAAGATTCCAGAGAAGCAGTGACCCACATCCACATCTGTTATTTGTCTTTATTGTTCTCAAGCTCATGACCCTCTCTTGGCTTGCAGACTTTGAGTATACTTTGAGGTAGGATTCATCTATGCTTCTTCTGTTAGATTGATAGTAGACAGTGGGAGGAAAGACTTTTCATCTTGTGATCTGCGGAAAAGCATCTTCAATTGCTTGAAGTGCCTAACGTGTTTCATTTCTTCCTGTATATGTTTGCTCCATGGTTTTCCTCAATTTTCCAGTTCCTGATGGCATAATAGGTATAGGGAAGGGTAAGACCCTCTGTTGAGATTTGGAGCTGAGAGAACAGTGTTATTCGAAATTACAATCTCTAAGTAGCCATGTGTATGTCCCTCCTTTCTCGTCATAGAGGATCGAATGCATGCTAGCACAGTTTTTGTTACTTTGAATATACCATATTTGTAATATTAAAAACTGATTACAAACCCAATAGCAGATGTGAGAACAACAACAGACAGAAAGGAGCAAAGACAAGAAAAGCACAAGTTGTGTTATCTAGTTTACATAATACCCTAGAAAATACAAACGCATTTCTAATTACAAAATCAGAGCAGGAACTAAATGGAAATGGAAATGGTGTCAGAGAATAACGTGGGAAAAAGAAAAGTCAAAGGATATGAGAAGCTATCAGGGGAGGTTAGTATTTCCAATAATTACTTGGATGTGCATGTAAGATAAATATTTTCAAATGCACACTTTAAATATATGCAGTGTGTCATATTTCTATACATGTAAATAGAGCCATTGAAACTGTTAAAATAATATTGCAAGATGATTGATATTAAAACAAGCAACAATAGTTTCTTTGGAGTTAAATACAAAGATCTAAAAATGAAAATTGAATCAAAATCTATTCAAACATGTGCCTAAAATGTGTTCCTAAAAATTTCAAAATAACTCTACGAAGAAGGTTATGAGAATCAAGACGCACAGATTTAAAATGTAACAAAAGTATACACATTATGATAAAGTGAAGCACATCCCATGTTCCTATATGAAGAAACTTAAAGTCACGTAGGAGTTTCATTTCCTGAAAATGAGATTTTTAGAAGCCAGGCACTATGTGTGATGCCATGACTTGATATAGATTTTATTCCATCAGGGGTTATAGAATTTCACTGAATTGTGCAGTGTGAATAATGGCAAATGTCTTTGAGTATCTTGCATCAGCTGTTAGCCACCAACAAATATAACTATTGTATATCAAGATTAATGTCAGACACTGAAGCGTAAAGGAGTATTCTGGAGCCCAGAGTTTCACAAGTGTGTCTTTCGGTGTTTCTGTGCATCTGGGTAGTACTAAATAACCAGTTGTACTAACTTTGACCTAGAAAAGAAGAAATCACTAAAGCTACAGAACTTTAGAGAGGACTAAACATTTCCTTTCTAATTGGCTTTGAAAATATGCAAACCATTTCTGTATTAAAAACTACAGGTATGGAGTTGGGGATTTAGCTCAGTGGTAGAGCTCTTGCCTAGCAAGTGCAAGGCCCTGAGTTCAGTCCTCAGTTCCGACAAAAACAAACAAACAAACAAACAAAAAAAAACCCCAAAAACTACAAGTATGACTGCTTAATTACAAGCTTGATTTAGAATGGAGGTTAGCTTCTTAGGCATGCATTGTTTTAATGGACATACCTTTATTGAGCTTCTTTGTGTTTATATCTCTACTATTGTGATCTCCAACACATTTATATTTCTTAGCAAAAATGATTTTAAAACTATAAAATTAAAAACTCCTGAATTTTCTAAAATAACAAGCTATGCTATGTTTATCTTCTCTTCCTAAATTTACTAAGTCAGGATCATCAAATCATTGGAACAAAGTAATCTTTGATTTTGTTAAAATTATTTGAAACATACTTTCAAGAAAGTCCCAAGACATGGGGTCTTGATGTTGCTGCTTTGCACCTCTTATGTCTGTGTGGAATCTCCAGATGGAAAATTGTCCTACTGTTAAGTGAATGAGCCTTCGCTTCAGAGAATCCATTTCCTCCAAATAAGGATAACACACCAGAACCTCACAGGGGTAGTTTTGTGGAAGATTATAGCTATCTTACAAATGATGTAAGCTATATACTTTTATATCTGATGAACAAAGAGATACAAAGAATAATGTAGAGAAAGAAGTAAGGTGTCTTTTCACTATCATGGCTACTGGATCAAAGCTGGCCACATTTACTAACCATCTGAAAAATACAAAAGTTTGAATGCTGATATCACTTTGATTTTGCATATTTTAGAATTCTGAAATATGTACTCACATAAATCTAGTGGGAGAGTATATATTTTTACTATTTTCTTCTGTTAGTGCTGTGATGGGGATTCTTGGCATGCTACATCAACAATCTTCTACTGATTGATATCATGTCTGAAATTTCATTCTTAATATTCATTAATAAATTTTGTGTTGGAAACTTGATCCATTTAGTACAAATGTGCCAATATGCAAATTGTCTATGCACTTTAAAATTATTTAAGAATTCATTACTCATCTGTTTTCACTGATACCATTAGAATATGGGAAATTCCACATTAAAAGTTTCAAAAGTTAAGCCGGGCGTGGTGGCGCACGCCTTTAATCCCAGCACTCGGGAGGCAGAGCCAGGCAGATCTCCGTGAGTTCGAGGCCAGCCTGGGCTACCAAGTGAGTTCCAGGAAAAGGCGCAAAGCTACACAGAGAAATCCTGTCTCGAAAAACCAAAAAAAAAAAAAAAGTTTCAAAAGTTTTGTTACATTTTAAGATTTACTCTATGTATTACTCTACGATATCTCAGAATTCAAATACTAGTAGTCCTTAAAATTGAGTGATATGAGGTTTTGTTAGCTTCAAATCATTATGGCAATGAACTTCATGGGTATCATAAAAGCCTTGTTTAATTCCTTTGTTTAAATAGCTTAGAAATATTTACTTAACCATTTTTAGTAAGTGGTATGCGTTTTAAATTTGTCTGATATCTCTCAGAAGAGTTAAAACTGAACAATTCATTCAAGGCTTGTAGTCTAATTTTTGATAACGGAAATGGACCAAGTAAACATGATTTCTTTGACATATTTGTAATACTCAGTCATATTTTCTGAAGAATCATTAGGCTTCAGGTCTGATTAGTTCACCTTAAGATATGTTGTTATAGGGGAAACCTGATCCAAGTTGTTCACTATCAAATATATTAAATCTAGTTAAACAATTGCAGGGCTGTTTCATTGGCAAACACACTTTAATAATTTCTTATTCATTTTCCCACTCACATGCCACACATTTCTATATCATCATTGATTGAGCTATTCCAAAGTGGAGTGCTAGATAACAGACAGGGTATAGCATGTACCCCTGAGTAGGTGAAAAGTTGTAGTGATACTGTGCAGGAATGATCTCCAAAGTGTGCCTAAGGATCATTAATATTAATATATGCAGGATCTGAGATTTATGTTTAGTTCTAGGGTCAGAGTAGCTCTGACTCCCAGAATCTGGACAGGATATATGGTAGATCCAAATACTGTGTGTGAATGTGTGTGTGTGTGTGTGTGTGTGTGTGTGTGTGTGTGTGTGTGTGTTTGATGTTATCAGTTTAATTCCTTGAATATTGGAGATCTGCCTTACCGAAAGGATTCTGTGTTCACAGAGTTGTAGGTAATTAAAGGAAGGAAACCAGGTTTACATACTCTTTTCTGTTCTCAGGCCTTGCCAGTTTTCAAATCCTATATTGCATAATCAGTATGAAACAAATAACCATTTTTGGAAATGAAGCATGATTCCTACTTTATTACATGACTAACAATAGGAATATTTTTCTGTATTTAAGATTATACTAAGATTGAGTTTAAGAGAGCAGTGAAATATTTCTTTGGACTATAAGGTAAGCAGAAGTTATTAAGTAGCCTCTTTACTACAGATAGATTATTTTATAGGTAGTCTTGAAAATCTAAAGAGTTATTTTCAACTTTTAATTCATTAAAGGCTTTGTATCATAATATATAAATGCAACTTGAAATCAGTGTTATTATGACCCTTAATAGAGCAATTTCTAAGTTTTCTAATAATTATAAAGAAATTAAATTACTTAACTATAAAATTATTAATTATAAAAGAAAAACAAAAGATGAACTGAAGTGGAGATGATTAAATAAAACAGGTCACTTGCATTACTGAGTAATTTCTTAGCATGCAAGTAAGCGAATTATTTAATGTTATATTGAGAAAGAAAATTGACATATATCCTATGATAGGACAGTGAAATTATGTAAGTTTTTGAGGCATGTTAATGCAAACTGGCTTTTATTTTATTAACTCACTCCAATAAAAATAAGTTCTAATGTAGCATGAATCTTAAATGTTCTTATTAATGAAGTCAAACCTGAGCCAGGTATTGGGGTGAACTGGAAGATCAGAGAACCAGAACAAGCCACAGCTACCTCACCTCGCCGGATCCTCAGCTGGTCTTGTTTCCTCAGACTGGAAGCCTCTGAGTCCTCATCCAGAATGGGTCTCTGCTAAACTGCTGCTAGAAGCCTGAAAGCTTAACCAGCCAAATGCTTAACCAGGCCAAATGCTTCTAGTTCCTGGTTCTCACGCCTTATATATCTTTCTGCCTTCTACCATTCAAAAAACATCAACAATTTCCAGAATTTAAAATCCTG
Organism: Peromyscus eremicus; assembly: GCF_949786415.1. Taxonomy (NCBI): domain Eukaryota; kingdom Metazoa; phylum Chordata; class Mammalia; order Rodentia; family Cricetidae; genus Peromyscus; species Peromyscus eremicus. The sequence goes on from NC_081428.1 coordinate 34,151,771, forward strand.
AATCATGACATGACACTAGTGGAATTCAGGTGTTTCTGGTACATGGACTGCTATCACCCAATGTGAGGTCGAACTATTGACCTTGTGTACATCCTACTTCAAAATGAGTCTGTCAGATACACTAAGCCTATAGGCTAAAGATGATGCCCCAACACTGCAGAGAAACCTCAGGTGACTGTCCAGGCAGCTGGCTGTTTCTGTCTACTCACATTTTTTTTTTGGAAGCTGCTTGCATGCACTTCCTGTTATTATTTTTTATTAGGTAATATTATTTCCTTCTTGGGTCTCTGAGGGAGTTGAAGATTAGTTAGGTATAGTTAAAGATTAGTTAGTTATAGTTGAAGATTAGTTAGGATAGAAAGTAAATTAGGTACATTTTGGACTTACCAAAATAGGATAGATAATGGAATTATTTTCTCTGAATTTGTCAAATACAAATGGACTAGACGTTGTTTAGGTATTAACTACTTGTATATATGGTATATAGTTATTGTACTTTTGTATATAGTTTTTCTTACGTTAGTTATAACCTTTTTTCTTTTTATTAAAATAGAAAACGGGAAACATGGTGATATTTTAATTGTACTGAAACGTGATTTTATTTGTATGTTAATAAATGAAGTTGCCTGGGGGTTAGAGCTAATAGCAAGCCATAGCAGAAGCTGGGCGGTGGTGGTGCATGCTTTTAATCCCAGCTCTTGGGAGACGGAGCTAGGTGGATCTCGGTGTGTTCAAGGATACAGCCAGCATAGAGACACACACCTTTAATCTCAATACCAACAATAGAAGACCTGGAGGTCTGTACAGACAGGCAGTGATGAGGAGGTCACATGGTTGAGTTTACAACCAATGAAAAGGCAGAATAGAAAGTCATTAAAAAGACAAACAGACAGGAAGTAGCTCTCTTGCTGAAGAGGACAGCAGCAGCAGTGAAGGGTAAGGTTTTTAGCTTTGACCTCTTGGGCTTTCATCTCTGCATTGGCTCTGTGTTTCTTATTTAACAAGACCGTTCATCTACATTCTGTTGCATAGAAGGTGTTAAAAGTTGAGTTGATTGTCCATTACCAAATGGTCAGCCTTAAAAATTTTACATAGAAGTTATATTATACAGACTATACGTATATGTACAACCTGCTTAGTCTGTGTAATGTATAATAACACACACACACACACACACACACACATATACAGATATACAGATACATATACACACATATATGTGTACATATGTAAGCCCCTATGCTTAATCACCAGGCCAATGTTACCTGACATGTCTGTGAGGAATGAAATCAAGCTTGGGTTGGAGGGGTCATAGCATAACTTAGCCTGTGACGATTTCATTGAGAAAAATCAAACTTTTTATACTTTTATCAGAAACAGAATATAGTGGTAATTTCTTGGATCAATACAGTTGTAGTTGGCAAGATATAATATGCTTGCAAGTCATACAGGGTACACAAGATTAATGTTCAAGACCAATTGTCCTGTCAAGCTTCCATATTTCCTTGACTTCTATGGAACATACAGAAAAACACAAGGTAGGCTGAACATTTCACTGTCTGAAAGAGTGCATTGGTCTCTCAGAAACTGGAAGGCATATTGTGCTCCAGGAACCATGGACTCTAACCTGAAATACCTATGACTCATGCCTCTCAAGGCAGCTAGGCCAGCTCCATAGTTCCCTGCACACATTCATACAAACATACATATATACATACATGCATACACACACACAAATCTATCTATCTATCTATCTATCTATCTATCTATCTATCTATCTATCTATCACCCATCTCTCTTTCTCTCTCTCTCTCTCTCTCTCTCTCTCTCTCTCTCTATATATATATATATATATATATATATATATATATATATATATATACAGGAAAGGGAAATGATGTAACTATAGTATAATCTCAAAAAAAAGATTAAGATGTTACATTGAGTTGTGCTTACAATATATGGTGTCTGGAGACAAATCTGCAATGTACCTCAATGTCCAGTTAAGCTTTCAATGATATATACTCATTTTCTATAACCCTTCAGTCTTTTGCCTGGATCATATAGGATAGTTACTAAGTGTTGGGTTTGGAAACAACTTCTGCTTCAGTATGTTTCTTAATGGTGTGCTAATCTTTGCAATTCCCTTGTAGATATTTTATTTCATATGAAAATAGATATTTTTATTTCTTCTTACCATACTATCTTAACCCTTGTGAGGATACTAACTAATTTATATATTAATTCCATTAAATATACAGTATATATCCAGTCTTTTTTAACTATGCTTAGAAAAACTCAAAGCTTACCTTGTCCAGTGATACACGATGTTGTTTTAGCTTTCTGAAAATAAGCATGAATTCAGAACCAGTAACTAAAAATAAATTCTGAAGAATCAGTATACCTCTATACTCATTCTGGTAAACAGTGTTTATTATATTTTAAACTGAATACAGCTGTTTTTAATTAAGCTGATTAGACTAAGTCTTGAGTATGGAATGGTTTCTGAGTTTAGATTGACTTAGCTGTGATAAGCATGCTGTAAGTCTTCAAAATGACAAATTGAATTGGACTTTCCCCAGAAAATCTAGAATTTTTCATTCTCTGTATGCCAAGATGCAATTATGTAGATTTATGGGAACCAGAATTTCTTATTTCAGAAGTCATATGTAATTATCAATAGCTAATTTCACGGGCTATTTTTAATGGCTATTTCTATGGCTCAGAGGATGAACTATGTTCTTTCTATGGCTTATTATAGAGTGGCTCAAATCTTTTCTTTGATCAGAACCTACACCTTCACTGTATTGCTCTAAAATCTCATTGGTATACAAAGTGAACCTTGACTGCAGTTTTTCACACTCATATTTCTTATATCAGAATGTAATAACCAGATAAATCATCTTGAATGTTTATGTCTTCCTCATGAAGGCATTTTTTTTTTTTTAGATAGGGTTTCTCTTTGTAGCCCTGGCTGTCCTAGAACTCACTTTGTAGACCAGGATGGCCTCAGACTCATAGAGATCTGCCTGCCTCTCCCTCCAGAGTGCTGGAATTAAAGGCATTTATCACCCCTGCCTGGCTATAAAAGCATTTATTAATATCTTTATTTTCAAATTTTTATTATTTTTACTTTATGAACACAAATGTTTTGCTGATCTTTATGTCTGTGCACAACTTTCATGCCTGGTACCCGCAGAGGCCAGAGGGGGCACTGCATCCCCAGAAACTGGAATTACCAGTGGTTGTAAGCTACCGTGTGGGTGCCGCGAGTTCAATTCAGGTTCATAGGAAGAGCAGTCAGTGTTCTTAACCACAGAGCCATCTCTTCAGCTAGATTTCTTAATATCTTATTCAAGGAATGCATACGATATCTACCACTGATTCAACATTGCCAACTGAAGAAAACAGGGGCCTGCCTGATGCCATTAGGATGCAGCAGATGAAGGACACTCACACACCCACCCACCCACCCACCCAGGGTTGCTTGTCTTGAGCAGTAAGGAGAAAACACTGGCCTGCCAGATGCCTTGTGGCACCGGGTTGTCAGGCACTATTATGGTGAGTAACTATGTGCTGGGGTATGGGAGAAAGAGAGACAGGACGGTTCATGTCTTGTCGGGGAAAGGCACATCTGAAGAGGTGAAGGCTGTGAGGAGAAGAGAAGAGAAAGACAAAACTTACAGAGTTCCTATATCCCCTGCAACGGCATCCTTGCAATGACCAAACTTCCTTCTCTGCAGGTCCTATAATATGAAATTTCTATTACTTCCTGGTGGCACCTTTTGTATAGGTATTTCTTCAAGACTGAAACAGTTCTTATTAGAGGGAGATGGCATGAAGCTCAAAAGACTCAGACAACTAACAAAACTTATACAGCTCAGGAATCTCAGAAGTTACAAGATTCAGCAACCCCCAATGTTAACCATCACTCAATGAGAGGAGACTCTTTTGGGTGAAGACGTCTTCACGATGCCCTGGAAGCTATAGCAATGCAGCTTTTGTAAATCATCACACATGCTAGGTGTTGTGGAACGAAGCTGCCTTTGAGCCATCCACTCCTGTCAGTAACCCTTCAATTATGCTTAATGACATCAACAAACTCACTAGTTGACCAAGCTAGACTTGAGTAAAGCCATTTCTCTGTTCTGTTGTCAATGTTCCATGTGAGATGAGTAGATGCTTGGAGGCAATCCTGACATAGTTATATTATGATGGCATCTGCCATAGCTATATTATTATACATCTGTGGCACTGTTCTTCCTTCCTTTGATGTAAGTTGTTTACTACATGCAATGAGTAATAAGACGTGCAACCAAGATCAAGTAATCTGAGAGTAGTGTATCCTTGGGGACATACTCCGGTGGCTGTCTTCTTCTACATGGTATGGGACAATCTGCCTCGTAACAACTCTATCTTGCTTGATCAAAAATATACTTCAATTCATGAAACCAATACCTGTAGGACTGGATCATAAACAGGCTGTGGTAATTGTAGCATGTGTATTACAATATATGCAAGTAAGGCTGAGCTATCTGCCCATGAAGAACTTATCCATGTGCTGGAAGAATTACAGCGGGAAAGATGACATACAAACGCTTACCTATGCAGTGGCCTCCGTGAAAGTAGACAAAAAGGAGGCTGAATTGGAGAAGCTGGCTTGCAAATTTCTTAGAGCTTTGGAGATATGTAAAAAAAGAAAAAAGGATAAGTTGAATTTGTGCTAAGGAGCCTTTCAAGTGTCGAAGTTTTAAGTTTTAGAGGCTGTCAGAATAACTAGAGAGAGGAAGGATGGTGATGTAGAAATGACAAAAGATCACTTTGCATCTGATTTTTTAATGCAGAAGAAAGGACATTTTGTTATTTAGCATGCAGATGGAGGAGGTAAACAAATGAACTAGTGTAAAAAACTCTTAGACTGAATTAATACACCACTTCTGAAATGCTTAGAAAAGATTTAAAAAAAGAATGAAACACACTTGAACAGCCTAGCTTGTGAGTATGTGGGAATTGGGAGTTGATGGGATGTCTGAGTGCTATGGAAACAGAGAAACTGAGTAATTCAACTTCTTGAACTTGCTTGAAACAAAGGCTGAATAATATGCAAGTAATCAGTCCCTAATGGGCTAGTTCTTATGAGTCATTACAGACACTTGGCTACAGCTGCCTGAGATTCCCCATGAATATCAGTATCTGGAAGATGAAAGAAGAATGAGTAGACATCACTGAGGGACCTAGGCATGAGAGAGGTGATGTTCAACATTTAGTGCACTGGACTTAATAGAACTGTACTCATAACAAGGTTTGGAAAAAGCTAGTTCAGCGGGGGCCTCAGTGGCATAGAGTTTCGGTGGATTTACTGAGCCCTGTGGTGGGATTCATTTGTTATACAGTAGGAGAACCTCTAGCTAATAGAAATGATTTATAATGACAGGCAAACAGGATTTGCAAAAGGCTAAAGTATCAAAAGAGGATGAGAGAAGGGCAATACAGAGAAATGGGTCTACATGGGACACTCAAAGTCAAATGTGACAAGATTTGTTTTGAGTCAGAGTTCCTAGGAGAAAAAAATGACAGAAAGCCAAATGTGCCAATGAACCTTTGAAAGGCTCTAAGAATTTAACAACAGCTTATAGATGATATAAATGATAAAATATGCCTACAAAATGATTAAATTTGTCCTCAATGTGGGTAGTTATTTTGCCAGAGTATGATGTATACATTTCTTTTGTGAAACAAAGTAATCAGGGTGCTGGAAATGGTTCTCCCAACATAGAACCCTTTCTTAGTCAGACATGGTTAAGGGAGAAGCAAGGTCTACAACATCAGACCAGAACCTATCAGAATGGGGAAGCACCCAGAGCAAGAGGTACAGCTCATGAGATAACAGCCCAACAGACAAACCCTGTAAAACAAGCAACTGGTCAGCTCTACTCCATAGTTCTAAACTTAGCTTCTGTTTGAGCTCTTATCCAGACTTCCCTAAACAATAGATTGTGGGGACCAGAGAGGTGGCTCATAGACTAAGACCATTTGCTGCTCTTGCAGAGGACCTTTTCCACCACACTTGTGGTGGTTCAAAGTTCTGTAACTCCAGTTCCAGAGGATCATGATAACTTTTGACCTCTGTGGTCACCAGGCATATTGAAACATGCACACATGCTTGAAAAAATTCATACTCATAAGATACATAATTATTTGAAAAATAAATAAAAATAGACTATGATCAGGATATGTAAGCCAACACATATTTTTTTCCTAAAAGTTGATTTTGATCATGGTGTTTATCACAGAAGTGGAAAGCCAATTAAGATAATGCCATATACTTTTGTTGTAGGCCATAAAGATATCAGGCTGGACCTGTGTAGAAGCTCTATATTCTCTGTTTTACTGTTTGCTTATTTTTGTTTTTGGTATTGTTGTTGTTTTTCATTGTTGAAAGGCACTATGTGGAAAGATGAGGAAGAATTCCTATTTACAGTACTACCTGGATATGGACCTGTGTGGTAAGCTCCCAACACATCAGACAAGATCTACTCACCATTGAAACAGCTTTATTGTTGTGGATATAGTCAATATATTTCCATTGAATTTAGAACCTTTGCCACAAGAAGAAACTAATATTTGGCACTGTAAATAAATGAAAGATCAAAGACCTGTGGCTGGAGACTTCAAAAGTCCTACTTGGGAGGACATTGCCATTATTTTGTTGAATTGATATATTGCACTTTTGAAATTTCCTTCTAATGACTTGTGGTTATGTCCATAGAAGACTGCTACTGTCACTTTCAGTCAGGGAAAGGAGTATATATATATATATATATATATATATATATATATATATATATATATACTGCAGATACTCATAACTGTCCATATTGCTAAGAATAAGTGACTATTGCTATACCATAGTGGCCCAATACTCATTTGTAGAAGGATTAAAATAATCAGAAATTTTTTTATTCATTCTAGGCTAAAGAAATATTATGGAAGAGGAGCAGAAATAATGTAGGAACTGCATAAAAGGTGAAGGTTTATTTCCTGGAAATTAAACATTCTCTCTCAGGGTGATTAGTGAGGATTAAAAGATTCAGGAAGCTCAGAAAATTACAAGCTTCACAAGGACCTTCTACCATGACAAGGGCAGTGATCAAGAGGGGACTGTCTAATGGAGGTAACTGAAAGTTGTGCAGAGAGATCCAGGGATTCAGCTTTTGGGAGTAATCCCAAGTGCTACAACTGCATTTGAATCACTCAAGTTAAGTAACTCTTCACCTTGTAAATAACACTTATAAACCCATTAGTTTACCACACCAGAGTTGGATAATTTTTTTGTCTATCATTTGTGCACCATGTGGTGGAAATAGATATTTGTTTTTCTCCAAGAAAAGTTATGCAACATCACAGGTTGGAGACCAAGTCTTCAATACATGTACCTTTGGGTAGGGAGTCACTACAGTAGGGTATGTCTTCCCACAAATACTGGAGAGATGAGAGTAAGTAGTAGATGGGAAGATTCCACATAATATTTCCATTTCAAATCTAATGCCCTAAAAATGATAACATCTTCTCTTGCATTACATGAGAGCTTTTCAATTTCATTAAATATAGTTGTCTATTGAGGGAAGAGTAGACTTTGTCAACCTAGCAGAATATTAATGCCATGCATGGGTGCTCAAGCCTACACACAAATTTGGAAACCAATCTGAGTGCATCCATGCCAATTAATTAGAAACTAATGAGTCTTAAATTATATCTGTGGTCTAATACACAGAGAACCAACTGTCACACGTGATCCACAGCCTCCCACAAATTTATATTTGTGAAGAATTAAAAACTCATTTGATGATCAACTAAAAATAAGCAATAATGACAAACTCTCTAGAACAGAGGGCACTGTAATCCTAAAAATACATGTTATGATCAGAGACATAGACACCTCAAAGTAGTACTTCTAAAGGTGAAAAATCCATGTAAACTGTTTCAATGCAAAACTCATTATCTATAAAAGGATAATTCCTGGAGTTGTGAATCACCCATTAGTAATACCAGATGTTGCTTGAAAAGTGTCTTTATAGAAATTAATTATTCAGATCTTCTGTGGCTTGGAGAGTCCTTGTAATGTATCTTATCATACACAGTTTTGTGGGCTGATGTTTTTTTTGGAAACCGGTTATATTTTGTTTTAATTTGACACAGATTCCTTCATATGAGTATTTATATATTTTTGTGGACAAGTCTATTTCTTCCTAGTATAGAACTTGTATCTTGTAGTCTACATATGCTGAAGTATAATCCCTATTATATATCTGGAAGAAAGAATAGGAGAAGATCGGTTGAAAATTAATTCTACCATCATATAAACCTCAGTGTTCCAGGTGCAACTACATCTTGAAGAGGAACTGCTTTTTTGTTCAAGTAGAGGGAGACATAAGGAAACCTGAAGCTTCAAGATCAGCCTCCCACCACCAGACTTACCGGACAGGGGAGACAGACTCACCTGCTGAAGATAGAGAAGATTCCTCTTTGTCTAAGGATTCAAAGTCTTTACAGGGAATTTTCTGGAGTCATGACTCATGTCTGAGGCTATGCCCAGGAACTCATTCTTCTGTAGTTTATAGCCTCCAGACTTTGAGACAAGACATCACTTCAGAAAGCAGCTACTCTAGAAGTCTATGAAAGCTGTACCACTTCTCAGACATGAACACTTTCTCTGTAAGGGACAGCTCTTAATCAGCATCCTGGCACTGCCGAGAGCTTTGAGCTGTACCATGGTTTAGAGCTGTAATGGCTCTCAGCGATCATCTGCTGTTACTCAGAGTTCAAATTGTTTCATTTATGTCCCTCGTGGAAATCTGTCTTAAGTTATTTTACCTGAATTGACAAGAAATTACTTCCTGTTTGTACCTGTCTACTCATTCCGTTCTTTAACAAAGGAGGGATAGGAACCTGGTTGGAGACAGGACACAGGACATGTTTTCCACCCACCTACCATTTTCAAAGTTACTTTTATTTCATTTTCCTCTAGCACAGGGGTTATATGAAAACTCAGGGATTGCATGATCAATGCAGAGACTTACTATGAGGATATTTTTTGAGATGTGCCTGGTATTAGTTACTGATTAGGCAACAGGAAGTAGGAGACACACTAAAATTAAGATAATTCTGAAGATGGTTTATTTATAAACAATTAAAACACAATGTTTGGAACCATAGAAAATCTGATGGCATGGAATAGAACTTTCTAAGTTTGTTCTATCATTACCTTCTTTAGATAGAGGTATCCAGAAGCCGTTGTGTAAACTCAGCTACTTTGGTTACATCAATGACTTTCTTAAATGCTCTAATCTTGACATGGCTTAAAAGGAAATTAAACAGAGGGCTTAAAGCCTGACCCTACACAGTATCTTCCAAGTCAGTGTCCCCATGTGTGGGAGACTCCTTTGCTGGACATAGGAGGTACAAAATGTTTGATGATGTATAGCCATAGACCAGCCTTTCGGGGGGGACAGATTAGGATGGCTGAGAGTAGAAAGAGATCTGAGGTGCAAATGGAAATGTGAAGTTGATTGATTATTTTATACTGTGGAATCCTAAGTATAGTTAGTCATTTAATTCTTTCCCAACTAAGTTTATTGTTTATTTAAACCATTAAACATTTATTAAAACTTTCAAGATACAATAATCCAATTTCCTAAGAACTCTCCTCACAGGAAAAAAGAGCCATTAGCACACACTCTGTGGAGTTGCTATAGTAACAATCTAATTTATAAAAATAATGAATAGTTTTTAGTATCCAGCTCCCAGTACTTGGAAGGTGGAAGCAGGAGTTTCAGGAGTTTCAAGGTCATTTGCTGCTACAAAATGAGTCAGAGAAAAGAGAGAATCAATCAAGCAAAATCAAATGAAATCAAACCAGAAGACTATCACTAACAACAAATTAATACCAAGGCTTTCTTCTGATGAATTTTACATTTAGGATTATGTAGCCCGAATTTGCCAATTACTTTTGCTAGTTTAAATTCAATTGAAGTGTTAAGATAGTATGAGTAGGAACACAACAAAGAGCCCTGGTCTGCATGGAAATCACTAGGTAGAATTGTAGCTAGAATTTTCCTGCCTGGCCCACAGTCAGGACAAATCTCTGTCACCCACCAGTCCCACAGCTGCTCAGACCCAACCAAGTAAACACAGAGACTTATATTGCTTACAAACTGTATGGCCGTGGCAGGCTTCTTGCTAACTGTTCTTATATCTTAAATTAACCCATTTCTATAAATCTATACCTTGCCACGTGGCTCGTGGCTTACTGACATCTTCACATGCTGCTTGTCATGGCGGTGGCTGGCAGTCTCTCTCCCTCTCCGCCTTCCACTTCCCAGAATTCTCTTCTCTCCTTGTCCTGCCTATACTTCCTGCCTGGCCACTGGCCAATCAGTGTTTTATTTATACAGAATGATAGCCACAGCATAGAATGGTCTCAAACTCCCAAATATCCACCTGCCTTCCACTGCCTCCTGTGGTGACTAAAGGCAAGGTTGTAGTAAATTTTTTGCAGCACGTGTACCTCTTTACAGAAAACAGCTACTAGAGAACTGAAAAATAGAATTTCACTTTTATACCTTATGTCTATTTTATAATTTTTTCCTTTTTTATTTTTCAAGATGGGGTTTCTCTGAGTAGCCTTGGTTGTCCTGGAACTCACTCTGTAGAAAAGGCGGGCCTTGAGCTCAGAATTCACAGAGATCCACCTGCCTCTGCTTCCCAAGTTCTGGGATTAAAACAGTATGCCATCACTGCTTGGCTTAACTTTTTTATTTTTTGTAATTATTATAATTACATCATTTTCCTTTTTCCCTTTACTTCCCCCAACTGCTTTCACTTATCTTCCCCTATTCTCTTTATCTCTGACTCCCTCCCTCCCTTCTCTTTATCTCTCTCTCTCACACACAAACACACACCTGTGTACACCACCAGTACAAATATAACCTCAAGGCTGACCATTTGGTATTGGATAATCTATTGTCTTTTTTTATGTTGTATTTTTTATTTTATAATTTAATTTAATTTTACATATCAGCCACAGATTCCCTTGTCCTCCCCCCCCCATCTTACCCCCAGCCCACCTCCCATTCCCATCTCCTCCAGGGCAAAGACTCCCCTGGGAATTGAGTTCATCCTGGTAGATTCAGTTCAGGCAGGTCCAGTCCCCTCCTCCCAGGCTGAGTTAAGTGTCCCTGCATAATCCCCAGGTTCCAAACAGCCACCTCATGCACTGAGGACAGGTCCCACTGCCTGGATGCCTATCAAACAGTTCAAGCTAATCAACTGTCTCACTTATCCAGAGGGCCTGATCCAGTTGGGGGCTCCTCAGCTATTGGTTCTGTGTACTAACATGACTCTAGGTTCAGAGTAGAAACTTAAGTTTCTATAGTAGATGGATAAACCAAAATGCATTGTCATTTCTTTCCCCAATCATTCTTATGTTTATTACTTATTCTAAATTAAGGTCGCAATTTGGGACCCAAATTGTCCTAAAGTTTACTGTGTCATAACAAGGCATGTGGCCTTGGAATTGTGGCTCAGTCTCCCAACGGCTGTGATTACAGGCATAAGCCACCATGACAAGATTCGACCTCAGATTTAACACCAGAAAAGGAAAGAAGTTTGGAGAGTAGCTTACTGTTCACCAACAGGACTGAAACTTCATTTAAGCTTTGACCAAATCCATCCATACTGCTTCATGTCAAAACAAAGTTAAAAAATAAAATAAGCATAGCAAAGACACCAGAAACTGAAGTGTAAGGGTAGTTGAAATATTTGGTCTTGACGAGTATATTGCAAATGCTTTGAGCAAGATAAATACAAATGGCTCGGGGAGTGATTTGGAGAAGATATTTATCAAAGTGAAATGATTACCTTTGATGTAATTCAGTTGTTCAAAGTGTTTATTATCCCAAGGGAAGAATGTAGAATTCTTTGCAGAAAAGAGGGTTGAAATACAAGTTTTGATTATACTTGCTTGAAGAAAATAGTGATTTGTCTGTAATTGTATTAGCAGCACAGCATTTTCATGGGAAACTCAAAAGAAAATTATATTTGCATTTTTCAGCACTCCTATTTTGTCTTTCATGGTTTCTAAGTTTACTCTGTGAATCTGTACTTACTAAATGTTGGCTGTAATATTAAGCATACATGTTAAATATAATACTGGGAAATATAAAATTGTTATTAAATTACTACGTTTGAAAAAAAACTCAAATGAGAAACAACGTACTCAATAGACTAATATAAAGAATGCTTAAATAAATATGTCTAAATGATTACTATAAAACAATGTCAATAAATAAATAATAACAACTGCAATATTCAGAATTTGGTCATTTAATAATAAAGAAATTCTGGAAGCTGGAGAAGAAAGTTTAGGAGTCTGATTCATTGAATCTAAGGAGAATGATGAGAAGAACCCCTGTGGATGCAAGAATCTGTTCATATTGATGAAAATGCTGCTTACACAAGCATGTTCTTCGCGGAACTCTTGAATACCCAGAATTTTCCTCTTCACTACATCCAGTTCATGATCCCATTTTCTTCAGCCCACACCATGAACATTAGAATTACATAAACCCACTGTGCATTTTCTAAGCTCCTACACCCGTCTGTCACCTTGTACATGATAAGACCTTGAAGAGGAAAGTATTGCTTAACATGTTGTCTCAGTTAATCAGTACTGAATACCATAAAGTACTTAAAACATTTACCGGATTTAAGCTTATTATTGATGCAAGAGGACTCACCATGAATTAATAAAATTCCAAAATGCATATAAATTTCTACTATAGTAAAGGAAGCAATTGGTCAAATGTCATGGATAAATTTAAATATAATCAACTGGTCACCAAGTTGCTTTATAGCTCCATTAACAGCAAATTTTGAGTAACACTATACTGGATAAATACAATACTGCTGGTTGCTAAGGAAAACTTGAACAATTACTATTGGTTGATTGAGTTGATAAGGTTATACCTAATGTCTGAGTCTGTGCACAGTTTCTGTCCCTATTGTAAGAAACAGTGTTTTATTAATGATAATGTGTTACAGTTAAAGAAAAATAAGAGCTAAAGTGCAGAGAATAGTTAGTCTTTACATTGGATTATTAAAATGCTCATACAAAATGATGACTAATTGGTAAACATAAATATAAGAATTTTCATGGGCCTAATTTAGAGACATAGACATGATGCCCTTCACCAAAACCATATTTCATCAATCTTCTAGTTTTCTTTCCTAAAATGCCTAATCTTTTTGTCAAGACAATAGCTGTTTTCCATGGGCCAGTGCAGATCACAACTACAAGACCACTTCTTACAATTAGTATAGCTATCCAGATACCCAGCATGAAGTTCTTACTGGAAACAGCTTTTTAAAATCATTGATAGAGCTAAGATCTCTGAGTTGGACACATCTTGGTAATAAACCAAGCACTTTACACTATATCATTAGAAAGTTAGATTTTGTTTAGTTTGGCTCTGGATAGCTATCCAAAGTGAATCTCTATTTGTTCCATCATTGGCATTTATGGAAGCTTAGATTTTGATATTTGGTATATATACTTTAGTATTTTGATGCAACAGGCACACACATTTTGTACTAGACTAGAACCTGTTTCTTTTATATTCTTTTCTTGATAATGAATTGGTATTTTATATGACTAAAATGTGTGCAAATTAATGGGTATGAGGGAATCTAATTTATAATTATAGGCTTGATTTTAGCAGTCTTCTGTTGTTATCTGAAAAAAATATTTCAGCTTTGAAAGGACTTTAAAGCAGTTTAAAAGAACTTGTCAAGAAAAAGAGATTTAGTTGATGAACAGGATATAATTTGGCTTTATAAATTTAAGTGATCCTTATATCCTCATTATGAGTACCACAAACCATTCACACATACCAATAATTTTTTTTTTGGTCTTTTCGAGACAGGGTTTCTCTGTGTAGCTTTGGTGCCTGTCCTGGATCTCGCTCTGTAGACCAGGCTGGCCTTGAACTCACAGAGATCTGCCTGGCTCTGTCTCCCGAGTGCTGGAATTAAAAGATGTGTGCTACCACCGCCCAGCTCACACCAATTATCTTTGAGAAACACTTACATCCTTTAAATCTTAAAAACTTAGGCTTTGTCATTTGAAAACTTCTTTCTTTTTTGTAAAATATCAAATTGAACAATTACAGTTATTACCTAGCCTATAAGTAAATATTATTAGTTTATCATGTTAGAATATGGAAACATACTAAATAAATAATTTTTCTTAATTATAGACTAACCAATTTGCCTTTCACTTTGGAGTGGATGCCCTGAATGTCCAAAACCCTAAGCATATATATTTTGTATGATTTCATTCTATTTGATACTTATATGTCATTGAAAGCCATGTTGAGGATTCATGAGCTGAACCAAACGGATTTGGTAATGGAACCACATCTGGAAGACTAATTATAACTTGGAATCACTCCCTGATTAAGCTTGAAAAGATGTGCTCTCAAATACTCATTAAGCTAATTTGGAAAAACAGTCAAAATATATTCATCTTTCTAGTCTCAGTGGCACTATCTATCTCTGTCATTTTCTAAGGATGTGGATATACCACCTGATTTGTTTTTCTTTGTAGAAATGGAGTTCTATGGATCATATCTTTGCTATTTCTACCATAGTGATCCTTACTCATAGAATGTTAACTCATGTATAACTTTTTTTTTATGTGGTTGAAATCCTATGATAATGTTAGAGCTGCAGAAAATAGCAACTAAATGATTTTTAAATCTGTTATCTTTTAAATTATTTCTAATATTCCAAAATTATTTGTAAAATAGTTCAGTTTGATGTTATTTTAATCTGTAATCTATTTAACTAAGCATTCTATCCCCAGTGATGATATAATCAAAATTTTAGAATAGTCCTAGAATTAAAAAGAGATGATGTTAGGGATGGAGAATTAAATGATATTCTTTTATGATAAGATTTTTAAGAGGGGGATAAATACAGCTTTTCATATAAAAGACTGTGTTAGCTGTTCATAGATATTAGAACATTCCACCAAGCTTAGTTGGTCATACAGACTCTACCTTCAGAATCTGCGTTTTCTAGACCAGTGCCATCTATATCTCCTACAAATGAGAGAACAAGGCTGGAAATTCAGCTGCCATTGTAAATCAGCAATATTCAGGATTAATCTTTGCATTTGGTTTTCAGTGACCTGTCTGTAACCACAGGTGAAAATACATGTTTTAACACCATTGTAGAAAGGCCCTAGATTGAAGTCTATTGCTGGAGCTGAAAACATAGAAATTTGACTTCATACTCTTTTTAAGCTGCCAAATGACCTTAAGAACAATCACAATGCTCTACAGTTCGTATGTTTCTCAGTTATAAAAAATGTTTTTTTTGTGTTTTTTTAGATATGCCATAACAAAATATCACAAAGCCAACAGAAATTTAGTATGCCAATGTTAGGGAGGCCAAAAATTTACAACAAAAGCTCTGAAAGGGAATATACTGAAACAGGCAGGGCATTTTGTCCTTGTTTTCTATTACCTCTGGTGGCTTGGCAACAGCCTTTAGTGTTTATTTATAGCAGAAGCATCTTTTCCACTGTTATTATATCATGCATTCTCTCTATGTATATCTCTATCTTTACACAAAGCCAGTCACATTGAACTAGACGCCAACTTTTCTCTATAATGACTACGTCTTAATTCATTGTATGTGCAATTATCTGTTTTCAACAATGTTCACATGAAGAGGCATTTTCATATGGGCTTCAGAAATATTTGCTTTGGTTATAAAACTCAACCACAATGTGCTTTATTATTATTATTATATAAGAATATAAGCACAGATTCATATATTTTGTAAACCTAGGTTATAATTTAGCTAGTAGTTTTCTATGCATGGACACAAGTCTAATAAGTGATCATAAGTTTCTCTAATTTCAGACTCAAATGAGTAGATGGTCTATCCTTGGCTTTCATCATTCCTTTACAAATCTGTGTCCCACTTCAAGTACTAGTCTTTGTAAAAGTAAGATATCTTTATTAGAGACACGTTGTGCTACTTTGGATGTTTAAAGAGTATGCAAATTATTCTTAATGCATAAGAATGCTCATCTAACAAACAGAATGATGTTGTGTGACACTCTTCTTTGGGATGTACAAAATTACCATCTACTTACTCAAAAGAGACTATTGACAGCAGTCTAAAGTAAGGATGCCACTGAAGTCCAACTTGGCTAACCAATTACATTTTTTTTTTGTGGTTACTTACAGAAGTATCACTGAAAGGTCAATCCAGAAAGGATTCTAGTTCAAGAAATTTTGAACCTTAGGGCTATCTATATGATTTTCAAGCAAAGTGATAGGTCAGAGAATGACTTCTCCTTAGCTTGACTGGTCTCTGCATTCTCAGAAGCCTTTACCTTTTAAGTAACCTAGAGGATGGAGAAGCCTTATGCACCTACCTGGTCAATTTCAGGGATCTCCTGAGCTTCTCAGATGATTGCTTCCTGAATCTTAACAAATTTCCTCTTCAAACTTCCTGGATCTTAAGGAACTTTGGAAGAATCATTACACAAGAACTACACAGCAATGCTTAATATGATGGTATGACAACGAGCTCAGAATCGAACTAAAATTATAGCAGAGAAAATTTTATTTAAGGATTTGCTATGCCTACCTCTGCAACTGAATCTCTGACCAAGCTGATGGGGCTGTGGATTTAGTCTCTTTGTTAATCACTTTTTGTCTTAAGATCAAAATCCTAGTCAAGATCCCACTGGGTGATTCTGACTTTTGCACAATGTTTTAGCTGATATGAACCAGCTAGGGAAAATGACTTCTAATTATTCATTCTCTCTCTCTCTCCCTACTTTCTGCTCTCCCTCTGAACTGTCAACCTCACCTGTATCAGTAAATCTAGTTTATTCTGCCAACATGAGAAGTAGATTTTCCTTAATGTTGTTGGCTCAGCAGTATACTCATGTCCCAAATCTTCCTTTCCAGATTTCCTGTGGTGCCTTATAATATAGAAAACATAATCTAAAAACTGGCAGATTTCTTGTTTTCCTACATTTTTTTCCCAGTCACATTTCTTTGAGGCAAGAAAAGGAGCCAATAAAACTTCTGAGTGTAGTGAAGAGTGAAAGGGTATAAAAATCAGTAGAAAACAAATACATTGTTTAATATTTTCTGTCACGGATATTTTATTTTGTAGATAAGGAGGCAGAGGTTTGAAGAGGACAAATGATACACTTCAAGTTAAGC
The DNA here is from genome assembly GCF_949786415.1 of Peromyscus eremicus. Taxonomy (NCBI): domain Eukaryota; kingdom Metazoa; phylum Chordata; class Mammalia; order Rodentia; family Cricetidae; genus Peromyscus; species Peromyscus eremicus. The sequence continues at coordinate 34,169,083 of NC_081428.1, forward strand.
TCATTAAAATGGTGGATTTAAAATGTAATTCCATTGTGACTGTAATATTAGATCTTTTGGTACACCACACTGATCTTAGTGCTTACAAAGTGGAGAAGTTTTGAGCTGACATCTGAAATTATTCGGTGTTGAAACATGCATCAATATTGACAAGATACAAGCTCTCTTCAACTTCAGCTATGCAGCTAGCAATCCCAATTAAAGACCCAGAAAATTACTTCATATGTATTGGCAAACTCATCCCAAAGCATATAGAAAGACAAAAGACCAAGACTCGTCATCACAATTTCAAAGGAGAAGAACAAAATTCAAACCGGTTGGTAGATAATAAAATAAACAAAACACAGCATAGAATCTGTAAACAAACCTGCAAATATTAATTTATCTTGACCAAAAAAAACCAAAGTGCTTTTGGAACAAGACTTCTAGATTAAAGTGAAAAACATCCTTAGAGACCTTACAAATCTTACAAAAATTGATCCAAATATTTGGCTTACAAATCCAAATATTAAATTCACAACTATAGAAATAGTAGAACATTGTGTATTGGAAAATGTGGGTGATTTAAATAGTAGAACATTGTGTATTGGAAAATGTGGGTGATTTTTGGTAAAATGAGGATTTTTTCTCACTGCAACGCTAAATTAACCAGTCAGAAAACAAATACTGATAAATTGGCCTTTGCTAAAACTAACAGATTCATTCAGAAAGTTACTTTACACAAATGAAAAGAACACATTCTGGGAGAAAAATCTGCACAAAATACTTATCTCTTAAAGCATGGGTATTGAAAATATAGGAACAAGTCTTAAAATTCAACTACCAGAAAATAACTGGATTTTAAAAGGGAATGTGGATTTCTTTTCAAAATATTTTAAAAATAACTCATTGAAGAATTTATCTATCTACCTATCTATCTATCTACTTACCTATCATCTATGGAAATACGTGTGAGCAAAGATATTCAATGTTGTGTCACCAAAAAATTGTATAAAATAACACAGTGAGGTATCATTGCATATCTATAAAAAACCTAAAATAATAAAACCAAAATAAATGATTCCCATTACTGGGGGAGTGGGTTATGTGTTAGCTATATTAAATCGATATTTAGATGACTTCTATGCTCTAGATTTATGTGCATTTTCTATGTGTATTAATTATGCATACCTGTATTTGACAATCATAAAGTCTCATAGGTTGTTCAACACAGTGAAAGTCTTAATGCAAAGCCATTGGCTCCAGTTAGTCACAATATATTGGCTGATTGATTGTAATGTGTGTATTAGGTCAATTCAAATATGCTCTTGATAGAGTGTCATATGTGGAGTATATGGAGTGCTAAATGAGGTATATAAGACCTATTTTTATGTTCCACATTTCCTGTAATTGTAACACTAATCTAAAATATGTCTATCAATTAAAACATATAAATAGAAAGTAGCAAGAACATGGTTCTATATAGCAAACTAATGTGGAGAATATGTGCACCAGAGAAACTCAGGTGACTGTTCTGTGTGAAATACTTGGCTATCTTAGAGTTTATGAAAGGCGGGTTCTAAGGGCAAAGCTGGACCAAACAGCCTTCCCGTGAAGTTATATGATAGGGGGTTAGGAATCAGAACTGCTGCAGCAAGATTTTGGAAGATGGCTGTTAGAGATTTCTGGCATATTTAGGAACATTACATCTCAAGTTAAGAAGCCAACTAATTAAGAGCATAGCCATTCACATGAACCAGAAGTAATATCTGTCAAGAGGTCTCTTGTGAAAATGTTCTGTAGTGGTGACAGAAATGACATTTTATCTCTGCCCATTTCTATCGCCTCTTTGCCTTAGTTCACAGACTAGGCTCCATTATCTTCATCCATATATGAGCCCTTTCCTCACTTTAAAAAAATATCTTTGCTTTTGCTATCACATCTTCCCATCTATGCCCATGTCCCCTAAAAAATCATGGGGCATATTAGAGCCATTAAGTTTAAATTTTTTTTTCCTAAAAATGAAAAGTATTTCTAGTCTGACATTTAAATTTTTCTTCCCCTTTGACTTGATTTTTTTCATATGATGTGAGATAAGGTCTGATTTCATTCTTCTGCAAATGTGTTCTTCTGTAGTTTGCACAGCACTTTGGGAGAAAACTTCCCTTTCCTTCTGACATGTTCTTTTTACTTTGGTTTCATTTCATTCTTTGATCGTTTCCTATGTACGTATAATACATTGTAATTATTCTCACCTCTCCTCAAATTCCCTCTCTCATCTGTATTCCCACCCCTGATAAAATCCTTTCTTCTTCCCACCAAATCTGACCCTTCTCCTCTATGTTGTTTTCTTTGTGTGTGACTCACTGAGTTTAACCAGAATTTCTTGCCTGATCCTGGATGGGAGGGCATTTCCTGGAACAAGGACATCTTATCAGAAGCTGCACCACTGAAGACAGCAACAACACTTCCCTTAACACTCATTAATCCCTTAGAGAGGTGTGGGACCTCATGTGCTCCCTCTACTACCCATAACTATTAGTAACATCAAACATCTTGCACATAATATTTCCAATCATTGTAGAGAGAGTATCTTCAGTTTTCACAGCTCTACATACCAGGCTAGTTGGTCTCCAAATTTTTAAGTATTCTCCTGTCTCTGCTTCCCATCTCACATGGGAACATTGGGATTAAAGGTGCATGCTAGTGTTCTTGCTTTACATGGATTGTGGGGATTTGAACCAAGATCTTCATATTGATACTGCAAGTACTTTGTCCACTGAGCCATATCCTCAACCCCTGTATCATGGTTTTATATGTTTATCTGTATTCATTTGCATATCACTGAATGTCTTAGAGATATTGGAAGTCCCTTGGTAAATGTTCTGTGGTTAATTAGAGTCTATAAACATTGTCTCTGTATGATGTCATCTCTGATATCAGTAGCATCTATGATATTATTGGTCATCTAGATTATAAAAGTTCATGAATCATAGAGGGTGGTGGCAGTTGGTGTTGGGGCTTATAGCAGTGGTAGCAGATTTTGCTGAGTTGTCAAATATAGACAGTATCTTTATAGCTAGGAAACAAGCATAGATAGTACTAGGATTTTTTGGCAAGAGCATCTATAGACTGAATTCTATTTGTTTTGGAAGGAATGCTTTGAAAGCCTTCTGAAGCATATGCAGGTAACATTTAATAAGCATACTTCTCATTTTGTAGGATTACCAGGTACCCTTCACTAAGCCTGATAGGTTATTGAAGCTTTAGATAAGGCATTTGAATTTCTGGATTGCAAGGTCTCATTGTGCATGTTCCATTTCAAACAAGAAGTACTTTGGTGAAGACAAGATTACTAATGATAGCTTTAGAGCTAAAATAACATGGGTGTACTCTTCCCCCAGGCTCCATGGAGAAACATGAGTTATGCTCAGTGCATTTGCACTGCAGCTTTAGTTTCAAGGACATGATAGAGGAAGAAGTCCATCTCTAGAGCTTGCAGATGGGTATAGAGGGCTGGAACAAATACTGGTACAGTACTCAACCTATAGAACTCAGTTGTAGGCTTTCTCAACTTCTGTTGGACCATTATTGGTGAAGTCAGGAATTAGGAGCAATACATTCTGAAGGTTGTGTGCTCAGAAAGAGGTCTTCTGCATTGCAAAATTTTTTGAGCTCCCTAAACCTCTTAAGTTTCTTTAAGTTCCTTCTCTTATTTAATTTCCTCTTGCATCAGGAAGGGAATGTTCACTTTTGAGGCTATAGCTACACAATAACACATTTTGAATAGTGCCATTTAGGAATGTGAACAAAAATTATACCTTTCCAAGAGGCACTTACATTTTTATTGTAAAAATTAGTTCTTTAAATATGAGCTCATTATTGTTCTTTAACTTCATTTCTTTAAGAAACTGTTATCTGCAAGCTGGGCGGCAGTGGCGCACGCCTTTAATCCCAGCACTAGGGAGGCAGAGCCAGGCGGATCTCTGTGAGTTCGCGGCCAGCCTAGTCTACAGAGCGAGATCCAGGACAGGCACCAAAACATACAGAGAAACCCTGTCTCAAAAAAAAACAACAAAAAAAAAACCCTGTTATCACACAGTCTAAAGTACAAATACATATAAACCGCAGCTCTTTACACATAAGCATGTCTGGTGTCACACAGTTTTAGATATATTCTTGAGTACATATTGGGTGAAAATGAAAGCTGTTGCATAAAATGCCAAAAACACGTTTTGAGTATTTATATAAGGTTATGAACACATGTATGATTTTCAAAATAGACAAAAACAAAAGCTGAAGTACAAAATTAACTATGAATTGAGTTATCCATGCTCAGACAGCATAACTGATTAAATGAAACATGACTCTATGCACTTCATATTTTTGAGAGTTTATTGCCATTATTACAAGAAAATTAACATTGCAATGTGATAGTACAACCTAAGGGGCTTGTTTGCCTTCTGTAGTTCTAAAGATAATGGAGGCTGAAAATTTGTCTATTATAATAAATAGAACTTTTCATTCATTAAAAATCTTTGTGTAATCTATAAAATAATAACACGATTCAAGTTAATTTTCATTCTTTGAATTATATAAGATGAAATGGTGAAAGATTTTTAATAAAACATGTAGGCTATCTATTAAGATCAGGAGCGGCAAATGACATTTCAAGGGTGTGATGACTAGTTTTATGCCAACTTGACACAGGCTAAAGTCATTAGATAGGAAGAAGCCTCAGTTGAGAAAACGCTGACATAAGGTTTGTCTGGAGTCAAGCCTGTAGGGCATTTTCTTATTTAGTTATTGATGTGAGAGGACCCAGATCACAGTAGGTAGTATACCCTCAGCTGGTGGCCCTGGGTTCTAAGAAAGCAGGCTAAGCAAGCCATGATGAGCAAGCCAGTAAGAAGCACCCCGCTACTGTCTCTATATCAGCTTCTGCCTTTGGATACCTGCCCTGTGAGAGTTTCTGTCCCGCTTTTCTTCTATGATGAACACTGATGTGGAAGAATAAGCCAGATAAAACCTTTCCTCCCCAAGTTGCTTTGTTATGGTGTGTCATCACAGTAATAGAAACCCTAAGACAGATGTTGGTACCAGGGTAGCAGGTCATTGCGGTGACAGACATGACCATGTCATTTTTGGGAGGCTTGTGGAAAGACTTTGGAACTTTGGGTTAGGAAAGCTATTCCGTGTTGAGAGTTCAGTGAGAAGGACAAAGGGCATGAGTCTATCAATGAAGTAAATATGTAAGTGGAAAAACAGAACTGAAATACTCTTGTGTCCACTCTAATGCTACCTTGAGAGGAAGGGGAGTGAGAAAAAAAAATTAGCCCTTTGTCCTAGTGACTGATGAGGAATAGGTGATGATGTGCATGTAAGAACATGTGGAACAGAGTCTGGCACACAGTCAGTGCTAAGTATTACATTGTATTTACAGTCTTCAGACTAAGTACTTGGAAACTGAAAAGGAGGCCCAATGTTACCATCAAGGACTGATATTCATAATAACAAATATTGTGTCTTACCTTGTTTTTGTACTGAAATAAAAGAATACACATAGAGAAGGAGGGAGAAAAAGAGATAGAAATAGATGACAGATAGATAGATAGATACCTACCATAATACATACATACATACATACATACATACATACATAGAGTCAGTCCCTCTTCTGTATTATGCTAACACTGAGATTACAGATAAGTTACCTGTCTGAATTTCTCACCTGTTCAAGATGTGTCATGACCTAACAGTGATACATGATAAATAACAATAACATTTCTACTCATATCACTGTAGTGGTTTAAAAATGTAGTGTTTCCTTATTGTTTGGGGTAAGCTTTATTTGTCTTTTAATCTCCTTTGCTATAGTTTGGATATATATGCTCTAAAGATTCATATGGAAAGGCTTATTCCCAAGGGAGGCTGTAGCTGGAGAGCTTCTCTCTGGGTCCCACCGAGCCCCAGCAGTCCGACAGCCCACTTATAAAATAAACACACAGACACTTATATTATTTACAAACTGTATGGCCGTGGCAGGCTTCTTGATAACTGTTCTTATATCTTAAATTAACCCATTTCTACAAATCTGTACCTTGCCACGTGGCTCGTGGCTTACTGGCATATTCACATACTGTTTGTCATGGCGGCGGCTGGCAGTGTTCCCCCCCCTCCTGTTCTCTCAATTCTTCTCTCTGTTAGTCCCACCTATACTTCCTGCCTGGCCACTGGCCAATCAGTGTTTTATTTATTGACCAATCAGAGCAATTTGACATACAGACCATCCCACAGCAGGACGCAGTAAAAGTGAGTTACTTATTTTTAAGAGGAAATTCCTTTTGGTACCGGAAGGTACTCTGCATTTACTAAAAGAGAAATGTAAATATCAACCAAGTCACAAACCCCTTGATCTACAACAGTGTACTACATGCAAGATATGCTAGGGCAAATGGGGCACAAAGGTTGTTGGAGTAACCAACCAATATCTGATTTGGATTAAGGACCATTCCACAAGATGGAACTTATACCTGACACTGCTTGGGTGACTATGAATCAAATATTAGATAGTCCAGGGACCTAGGTAAAAACCAAATAATACTGGTCTAAATGACAAAAAAAAGACAGTGATAAAATGACTCCTAATGCTATTCTACTATACTCATAGATCAATGCCATGTTTAGCCATCATTAGAGAAGCTTCCTCCTACAGCAGATGGGAACAAATGTAGAAATCCATAGTCAGACATTATGCAGAGAATTAGAGGCCTTGAAACATTCAGCCTTAAATGTGATGTCTTCATCAAATCCCTCCCCTCAGGGCTCAGGGAACACTATAGATGAAGAGGAAGAAAGAGTGTAAGAGGCAGAGAGGATGTAGGACACCCTAGAAAAAGGCCTTCTAAATCAGCGTGATCAATGTTTATATGAACTCACAGAAACTGAAGGTGAAGGCAGAGAGCTTGCACAGGTCTACACCAGGTCCTCTGCATATGTATTATGGCTTCAAGTTTAGTGTTTATTATTGGATTCCTGAGTGTGTGAGCCAGTGGGTCTCTGATTCTTATGCCTTCTTTTGGGCTCTTTTCCTTCTATTGGTTTGTCTTTCTACTTTGATATAATAGTTTTTGTTTAATCTTATTTTTATTATATTTAAAAATGAATGAATGAGTGATTTTAAATTTCTTTTTGGGTATTGTTTTATTTCATTTTCTTTGGGGAGGTTTGTTGTATTGGGTTTTTGTTTGTGTTTTTAGAAAAAAACTTAAAGATGAGTGGGAAGGGAGGGGAAAGGATCTGCACGGATTGGGGTAGAGAATATGATCAAAATATGTTTAAATCTAAAAATTGTTTAAAATACTATAAATGAAAAAAATGTGAGACTTCCTTAGTTTTTTGGGGGGCATACCATCAAAAGAAATTCAGAGTTCCTGAACTCTGTCTTTTTCTTTCTCTTCCTCTCTTCTTCCTCCCTCCCTCCTTCACTTCCTTCCTCCCTCTCTTCCACCTTCTCTCTCTTACTTACTCTCTTCCTCTCCTTCCCTTTCACCCTCTTTCTTTGTTTCTTGGCTAGAGATGTGTGCACTCAGCCAAGGATGTAATCCTGTCATGATATGCTAACTTTGCTACAGGCCCAAACATAATATTAGACTTGATTTATCAGTCAGTATAAATCTCCCAACAAAGCACCAAAATTATAACAATGCTCACTTAATGCTTCTTCCTAAGCATGCTTTCCTGACCTTGCATCTGATATATATTTACCAGCTGTGTACTATGTGCCAGGAATAATTTTTTTTCTCTAAGTACATGACTTACTCAAAATTATGTGAAGACCTAGATTTTCCCTGGGCCAACAATAGGCTTGATTTATGTCTTTTGAAAAGCCCTTTCTCCTCCAGTGCACCCTTTGTCTCAGTGTTAATCCCCTAAAAGTTTTTAGAAAATTCACCAGTTGTTCCTACTGTGCAAAATACTGACAAAACAGAACATAGACAGTTTTGTTCTGAAGTTGTTCAGTCTGGTGAATTAAATACACAACCAAACAGGTATTCAGAATTGAAGTGATATTATTATAATAGAAAGTTATGTGTCTTTGCACATCACATAAGAAACAAATACAGGAGAATGACAATTACCAAAGGGTATGTAGAGGTTGGTCCATGGGAGGGAAGTTGTAATCAACCAGGAGTATGAAGTTTTCATTGTCATTTGCACCATTGTGACTCTAGGTAATGTTTTTTTTTAAATATAATTTAAAATAAATCAAAACCAAAGGAAATAAACTGATACTAGCCCATGTCTCAAATCTAAATGATGGAAGTGATTCAGATGCAGAGTGGGAAAAGATGTATGGAGGATGGTGTACTGGACCAACAGGAGCACAGACAGCAGGTCAGAGCAGCCATGGAATGGTGAACTCATCAAGAGAAACTATATCTTCCAAAATTTCAGAGAATCTTTCTGTGACTAGATTATCATGTGAATTAAGGAATTACTTAAAGATGTTGGGGAGATTAGTAGGTCATATAAACCATGTAATATTTACTAAACCATATTATTACTGGATGGGGGATGGGCTTCAAGTTAGTAAATGACAATATTAGATTTATTTTAGAAGTATATATAGGCAGAAATTTCTGTCCTGACCCCCAATTCCCAAATAACTGACACAGAAACTTAATATTAATTCCAAATTCTCAGTCAATAGCTTAGGCTTGTTACTAGCTAACTCATATCTTAAATTAACCCATATTTCTTATCTATGCTTTGCCACATGGCTCAGTACCCTTTCTCAGTACAGAATGCCATCTCGCTTCTCTCTGCATCTCCTTATGGCTCCTCTTTCTGCCCTTCTTCCTCCCAGCACTCTCAGTATATACACATATAGTGTAAGGCACCCTCTAGGAACTAGGTTCAGTCCTCTGGTCCTAAGCAAGGATGAGTCCTCTGTCACGTATGTAGAATCACAAGAGGGAGAAGTTCTCTTGCAATGATAAAGGATTGTCACAAGCTTGGACAGCCTATCTCATACCTGAATTTCAGTCCTGGGAACTCCAAGCTAAGGACCCAGCAAAGTTACCCCAAGACTCATGATCCTCAGAAATGGTGTGTTTTATTTAAAATCACTAAATTTTGGTAATTTGCTATTCAGGATTAGAAAACTAGCATGTGGGATTTGTGTATATACATCCTGTTGGGAAAAACTGGAATTGGGATCACAAGTCTGCAGCTTAACAGATAATGGATAGAACTGATGGAGGTATTTTCTTGATTGGTTTAAAACACCGAGAATTTATTTCTCACAACTTTCATTTTTCATTAAAAGCCAGGAGAAGCTCACTGGGGGTGATTTTGTGCCTGGGAGAACTGCATGTTTCTAGAATTTTTATTCATTCATTTCCTTCAGGAGAACATTACTCAGTGAAGTAGCTTAGCATCTGTAATAACCTGAGAGAGACCCCAGGGCAACAGAATCCACAAAAGTCCTTGGCAATCAAGACATAAAACAGCTTGTTTCTTCCAAAGATTGGGTAATTCAATCATCTTCCAGAAGGCCACCAGCAGGAGAATGATAGAAATGACACATTTGCTGTTCATGGAAGAGAAAAAAAAATGTAATTGGAAGGAAATAAGACAAGATGTTCACAGATAAAGGAGGAAATATCTTCTGGCTGAAAACACTGTGTGCTAGTTTACTCATATACCAACAATAAATCTCTGTTTTCATCATTGCCATCAAAGCTGGGTTAGAATTAAATTTGAAACATTTCTGCATTCAGTAGGTTGGTGGATTTTTACTTATTTATTTATTTATAGTGTCTAGAGGTGGATCTATAAAGAATAAAGCTTAGTCACTTTAGCAGAACAAGGTGCTGTTTATCATTTCATAAACCTAATAACTGAGAATTCCTAAGAACAGCACTGAGCACTTGGGCTGCAATTATAACTCCACCACATACATTCTGGCATTTAGCAGCAACTTCGATTTTGTGATTAGCAAACACACTGCCTTGCCTGTGCTTATTGGACTATATATTCTTGATGTGGCTTTGGTGCTTTGGTCTGTAAAATCTTTTACAGGTTGTATTAATCACAATCTCTTACCCAAAGTGTGTTCTGACATCACTGAAGAATCAATATGAGTAACTAGAGGAGGGCAATGTCTAATGCAATGTTTACACTTGATTTGTTAAATCATTGCCTTTCAGGGTTAGGAAGAGGAACTGCTAAGTTCACATGTTCCAGTGAACATGCTTGGAATTGCTTTGCTTCTCAGTAATGTCATTTAAAATTAGAGCCTGATGCTGAAAACCTAAAAAATGATTTATAGTTTTATAAAAGGTCATTAAACAGTATACAAGGCTGGTGATAGTTTGTGTGTTTGTGGGGATGGTGAAGAAAAGGAATTTGTTGAAAATGATATTTTACTAAAATAACAGGAAAACTTATGTAAGAGTTGACCTATATTGTTTTCAGTGTCCATTTGAATGATGTTTTAGAGTATGTCAGGCAAGATCCTATAAACTTACTGTGGTGTGGGACTTTCTCCTCCGCCAAATCATGTAAGACAAGTTAGTGTACAACCTACAAATTCAAAGTGTTCATTTATTTTCATTTAATACATGTTAAAAAATATCTAGCAGAAACTATGTGACCCACAAACCATAACATCTGTCTGTTTTCATGAGTAAAACATTTCCTGACCTCTACTTCACAAATAAGTGAAGACAATTTGCTGAGTTATACAGTGTTAGAAAATTTATTATTAAAACTCACTCTTTTTCAAGAGTACAGAGTTCCTATGACAAAGAATTATGTATTAGAAGGTTCATTTGTTCATAGTTCTCAAGGTCTGAAGTATGAAGTTTAAAATCATTGTGTCCTCATGGTTATTTCTCTTGATCTCCTCTCAGTTTGTCTCCTTGGCCTACAGTTGCTAGCCTCCTTTCACAACTCTTCGCTGAGTCTCCTAGTGTGTCTCTGTGTCCAAGTTTTTTATTCTTCAAAGAAGCAAGTTATCTTGCTTTATGCTATACTCTAATGAACTTATTTTAACTTGGTTGCCTCTGTAAACACTCTCCTCCAAATAGTGTTGCCTTTTGAGATACTAAGTTTAAAGACTCCAGCACTTGAAATTGGGAAGCACACAATTTAGCTCATAACAAAATTCTCCATTATCTTTCATGTGACCCAAATGAAACTCAAAAATTCATAAGTAGATTATATAACTTGCCCACAATTAAATGGTGAATAATCATAAAAATATAATGGGAAACCATTGTTTCCTGCCCTAAGTCAATTATATTTTTCTTTCCACACATGTACATTTTAGATCCCTATTGTTTGTCATGTATGTTTTTATAGATAATATTCTTCTTTATATGGAGAAATAAAAATATATAAATGTTTGCAATAAAAGATGAGAAGTAACTGAATTACAAAATATTAATGATTTTAAGGTTTCATCTCTTCGTAAGTACAGTTTGCATCCAAATTATTTATAGCTTACAATGTGTATGTCACTTACCACAATACTGGTAAGATTTCATCTTTCCTCTCTTCCCATGTTAGAGCTGGGATATCAAATGCTACTTGCCAGGATCCTTCTGCAGAAGCAATTGTTGATTATAGTTTATATGGGTCTAATTTGGTCATTTTTCAGGGAAACAAAGTAGATAATAATAACTGAATCTACAGCATAAAATGAAAAGTATCAAAAAATTAATAGAAGCTTATACAATAAAATAAAATTGATATTCCTGATAGTTTCCCTCCCTATAGTACAAGGAAGAAGGAAGTTCTTATTTGCAATGAACAACCTTTACAGATATTCACTTTGTGTGTCCTTGTTAAGTTGGGGATTTTTGTTTGTACTAGTTGCCTTTCTGACCAGTTAGTTCTAAGTCAATGAAATCTCTTTCTCATTGTTACTATTAACTTATGCTTGAGCTTCCTTGATTCCATGTATGTTCATCAAGGTCCTTAGCATCAATGACAGGAAATTCATGGCATCAACAGAAATAATTTCTACAGGTTTACAGTACTTACATGATCATCTGAATCTAAGTAGATTTGCTTTGATCCAAAGTATGATGTCTACAAAATTCTGGCTTCTGGCCTCCTGCCTTATTTTTTTCCCTCTGAGATAAGGACTTGTCTCCTGCTGAGCTAAGCTGTATGGTAGGAAGGTTTTTATAGCTCTTCACTTTTGGCAAAAAGAGAACAGCTTCGAAGTTAAATCTAAACTGTGAAGTCTCTTCCTCTGCACAGATGCCAAGGTTTTAATTATATCTCCTTTGATAAAATAGTGAATGTCTCCTCTAGCCACTACTTTGTGCAGCTTTATTGTTTAAGTACAGAAGGGTTATATTTGAAAAATCTGTGATATGTAAGTTCATTATATTTTTAAGTAAATTATTTTAGAAACAGCACACTTGAAATGATTGGTACATGTAAGTGGACCTGCCTTCTCCCTTTGAGTTTAATAAATAACTGGCCTTTCTCTGGTGAGGCTTATAGAGTCATAGAATTCTAAGCAAGTTAATGTGTAGACTAAATTCTCTACCTTGAACTTTACAGGCTTTAACTCCAAACTCTTTCAAGAAATGCCGAAAGTCTATATTGCTTTTTAGACCTAAGCACTTGTTTCTGACTGAGAAAATGGCTTTTCTATACAAATGTAAACATTTCTTCATGGCTCTTTCCCCCTTCTATCTCAGTAAAAATTAAACTATTTGTTCAATTTAGTGAACTGATTTGTTTAATGCTATTAGTTTCAGGTGCAACAAGACTGCTTACATTTGTTCGGTAAGTGGGCTTGCATATGGTAATTTATGTTAATAAATGCTCTTTTGCAACTAGGGATTTAGGAACACAAAATAATTCTGTGCAGAATGACATTTTTTTTCTTAACCCCAATTTTATTCACTCAACAGGACTCCAGAGCAGTAGAAACATTTTTTTTTTCTTGAAGATTCATGTTGAAACTAAACAGCCTAGCAGCAGAAGAATATGAGACTTCTGCCTGTGGCCTTGTGCACTTCAGACTACACTCCACATGAGAGAACTCATTCCAGACAGCATATGCATTAGTCAGCTTTCTATCGTTGTGGCAAAACGTAAGAGCAAAAGCTCAAAGGAGAAAAGCTTAACTGGTTCCATGGTTCCTGAGGTCTCAGTTCATGGTCAGCTACATGACTGCCTTATCATGGGCCTGTCACACAGTGAAGCAAGTCAGCTTAGTCCACAGTCAATAGGAAGTAAGAAGAGAAAAAAAAAAAAGACAGGCTGAAGACAAGATATGATTCTCATGGTCATGTCCCTAAAGACCTACCTTTTTTTAGTATATTTTTTTTCTAAATGTTTATAACTATCCAAATTACAATAAAAATGGGTAAGTCCTGGGATGGTGTTGGACTCTTCAACAGATACATGCACTCATGAAATTATAGGTATAATCGAGAGTCAGTTGCTTCCATTAGCCTGAAGGTTTTGTTTACATACTTTGCAGTTAATGCTTGCCTGTTTTCCAACCCCAGAAAATGGTTGTGTGTTTCTCTCCTACCCTATTTCTTGATTAGCTTGTTGTAAAGTCTTGTAATTTTTTTCTTAAATGTCCATTCAAATATTTCACTTCTTCCTGTTTTTTTTTCTTACCAGTAACTTTAAAATTACTCTCTATTATTCCAGATATCTTTGATCAGATATAGACTTTAACATCTGTAACACAAATCTTAAAATATCTTACTAATAAAAAAAACTAATATGATAAGTTTTCCTTACTGATCAATAATATGTTTGGGATAATCATTTCAACTTTTAAAAAATTTATTTCTGAGATTGTATTATAATTACATTTCTCCTTCCGCTTTTCTCCCTCCAAACCTCCCACAGATACATCCCTACTCTCTTTCAAACTAATGCCTCTTTTTTCACTGTTAATTCAGACATTTATGTTATGCATACGTATTCCCAGATACGGATTGTTCTTATGTTCACCCTTCATTAAGGAAACTTCCTTTTGAAACAGATGGAGACTACTGTAGAAAATCACGACAGATCAAAATGCAGAGCTGTAGAGTCCAGTCCCAGTGGATACTTCTACAAAATAACCCCACACTTAGGGCTCCGGGGACATTGTGGAAGAGGGGTGGACAGACTGAAAGACACAGAGGATCAGGAGGTTTTCTGCGAGTCTGTGCATCCTAACAGTATCAGAAGCTAGATCATCAAAGTCTTGCTAATATATCAATGTTTAAGTGTTGTAATTAGATAGGATTTAAATACACAGGACGTGGGTCTTATTACCCAATGGAGCAACTCTGGTTCATATTTTAGCTGTAACTTATTTTATTAGCTGGTATCTGTCCTTAGTTCTTGACTCTTAAATGGTACCTGATGCTGCTTTAAGTTACTACATGCCAATGTTAACAGCTCTTTCTATAATACTTGGAACACCCATGTGTTCCTCTTTCTTTTTTTTAAATTTTATTTTATAATTTAATTTAATTTTACATATCAGCCACGGATTCCATTGTTCTCCCCCCTCCCACTCCCCATTCCCATCTCCTCCATGGCAAAGACTCCCCTGAGGATTGAGTTCAACTTGGTAGATTCAGTCCAGGCAGGTCCAGTCCCCTCCTCCCAGGCTGAGCCAAGTGTCCCTGTATAAGCCCCAGGTTCCAAACAGCCAGCATCCAGGCAGTGGGACCGGGACCTGTATTCCTCTTTCTAAAATGCAATTCAAACCAAATAAATGACAAAGAGAAAGCATCACACCACACGGTGCAGTCGGCAAAGTCTTCAGATTTCTAAACTGACACCACCTTCAACTAATGGTTTCAAGACATAAAATCTAGATCAGTTTGGAAAATTAGCATAGCTAATGAATTCATACTGGGACTACTTTTAATGAATTCCTTCTTCATTTTAGTCCTGGGTTTTATACTGGATTTTTTTTCCGTACACATGTTGAATATTTGTCTTTGTCAAATATATAACCATATTCTATTAGCTATCACCAAAATTTCCTGTAGATTAAGTATTTTTGAGTACCTTTTTACTTTGTCATTCATTGCAGTAAATAGTGTCTTCTCTTCTGCTTCCTGGTCCAAACAACTCATGCATGAAAATGAGGCCAGCTCTATGATTACCACTCTTTCTATTGACTCTAGCTCTTAGGGTGAATCATGCTGAAATCACTGATGCTGAGCCTCCCTTATCTAAGCATTTATAATGATCTTAGTGGATGTCCTGAGAAAGTGTTTGAGTAGTACATTGGTTACCTTTTGGGGAAGATGCTTTTGAAGTTTTTTCCAGTGTATTAAAATTGCTAGCTTTTACTCTGAAATGATGGATAATTTCTGTCAGTTTCAGTGGTCTGTTTATATTCAGTAAACTGAACCAATGTTCTCACTCATCAAGATATCTTTATCACCCGTGTCTCAGATTCTAACATTATCATAACCAGACCCCTGATTTTAGAACACATATGAGATTCAAATATTTCTGTACGTCTTTCAGCTTTTCAGTGTCACTTACACACGTGCACACACACACCTTTATGAATATAAACATATATGCATACTTACTGGAAGTCCTCATTTTTTTTCTTTCTCTGTGAGCCATGAATAAAAATTATCAATAGTCAATTACCGTAAAATTATACTAATTGCTTTCCCTACATTTCTAAATGCCTGCATTATTCTCCCTAATATGACTCTTCTCAAGCTTTGCATTCCCTTCCATTAGGACATTTTTTTTTTCTATCAGCTAGAACCGAAGGCTTTGATATTGTCTTGCTCAGGGCACTGACTGACCCATCCCGCGGGCCACGTTATTTGATGAGACCCGAGGAGGCACCTCCTGAAAGATCAATGGGGGTGAGAGAGAAAGGAGACCAGGCGCGTAAAGGAAGACAAAGTCAGTCTGAGTTGCGTCAAGGTCTCGTTTATTGCAAGGGGAATCAGGTTTATATATGCTAGGAGCTAGAAGTAGATAGGGGTATGGAAAGTTACTAGGAGGAAGTTAGGGTAAGGTAGGGTTCAGGAAAAGGTCTCTTTGTTCCAAGGCCTGATCAACAGACCATACAGCAAACCATTATGTTTCAGGGAGTAGATCAAAAGGTACATATTGTGGTTTTGTTGAAAAATGGTTGCTATTGAAACTGTTAACGGAAGATTGGGTACACTGCTTTTTCCCATGAGAATCAGTTAGGCTACTTGGCTCCTGACAATTCCCCCTTCTTTCTATAAAATGGCCAAAGCAGGCTTTGGTCATAAATCGAGAGGGCCCCTGTCTTAGGCTATATGGGGTGCAGTCCTGTCTGGCAACGTGCCATGTTGAGCCGGTCTCTGGCGACCTCTGTACGTTGTGCTCCCAGCACAGGCCCCATACTATTCCCGTCATTGAGTACCCTCTAGCTTTTAGTTATAGGGGTTTTTAGGTTCGTAGGCCACTGAACCTGAGCCTTTCACCTGTTTCAATAGTTTCCTCTCGAGTTTCTATCCGATGGTAATGTACTGAAACAGTTTTTGATAGGGCCGAATTGATCTGATTTTTGATGAATTGTGTTAGTCGTTGAAAAGCCCAAGGACCAAAGGTGAGGAAGAGAAGGAAAATGATCAAGGGGGCCAGGAGGGTGGGGATCAGAGTAGAAAGCCAAGGGGACCCCTTTAGCCAACCCTCAAACCCATTGTTTTGATTTTCAAAATCACGTTTTCTTTGTGCTAATCTTTCTCTTAATTTCTCCATTGATTCTCTAACTACCCCAGTGTGATCAGCATAAAAGCAGCATTCTTCCTTCAAGGCTGCACATAAACCCCCCTCCTTTAAAAATAGTAAATCCAGACCTCTTCTATTTTGTAACACAACCTCAGAGAGCGAGGTTAAAGACTTCTCCAGGGCAGAAATGGATCTTTCTATGGCCTCTAGGTCAGTAGTCATAGCCATTTGTAACTGCATAAGGTGGTTGCTCTGCACGAGGGCAGCAGTTCCTGTACCAACTCCTGCAGCAATGCCTCCAATACCTAACAATAGGGCAATAGTCATCGACACAGGTTCTTGAGTGTATCTGCCTCTCTGCTCAAAGAATTCCATCACTGAGCTTTCTTGATGATAAGTGACACGAGGCCATAATTGGACCATCACACAAAATTCATGGGAATCATCAAATATCTGAGCAAGGGGTCAATCCTGTGTTACAGGCCCAGTAGGACCCGTTGGGTGCTTCGAGATAATAGCTTCCTTTATAGGGTGTCAGAGTTTGTTTACAGAGGTGACTATGGGTTGATGGAATCTTGCCCAAACAAGAACCTTGTCCTGAGACTTCAGGGAGTGTTAGTTTATGTGGCTTAGTCTGACACCTATTGCTCGGGGAAGTAAGGTTATTGGCAGTAGACTGAAAGGCAATTCCTTCATAATAAGGGGGACTGGAGGTAAGGCAGAGCCAGCAACCCAAGGTTCTGTTTGGATTTTTGGCATTTAGGTACAGATAAGCTCCCTGGACCAAATTAAACAATCTATCTCCTGTTCCTCCAAAAGGAGTAAGGAGAGTGTCATTGCTGGAGTCTACGATGGTAGTCACGGTGCCTATATGGTAGGGAAAGGGACGAGGATGAGGTGAGGGGGAAGGAGGTGATGGCACCTTTTCATGATTGGAGGGAACTTTTTGGTCAGAGAGAACTACATTGGGTCCTACCGACTGTGGGTACAGGTTTTCTATTGTTAGCAAGATCTTGAAAATGACTCCTTTATCTGTGCCATCAAGATACCAGCGGAGTCCTCATGTTTTTCCTGAGGGCCATTCTTGATTTGCCCTACCTTGAGGGGTGAAGGTTATGTTTAAAGGTAATGATAGCCCTGGATTATAGGCTGTCCCAGTATAGGAGCTAAAGCAAAAATGTTTATTCGTGCTAGGCTTACTGTATCCCCTTGTAACTGAAATAAGGTCCCAAGATGAAGTTGGTTCCCAGTAAGCTGCCCCTGTAGTTTCACAACCCCATCGAGCACAAAAGAAGGTCTTGAATCCCCCACATCTAGCAGCCGTGGCTCGGCTTCTACCATCCTTAGGGCAGACATAAAAGTCAGATTGTGCTAACCTACAACGAGCTGTAGGACTAACACAGCCTGGGGCAGTCATCACAGCAGGGTCATTATCATGGAATGTCCCACAAGGGCTTGTCCAAGTGGTTTTAGGACTGTGAGGAAATTGATTACAGTTTGGAATCGTTTGAACCCCTGTACCATTTAACTGGTGTTGGCCAATAGTAGGTATATCCCAAGAATCCAATCCTGCAGCCAGCTGACAGAAGTCAGGAGTGAGTGATGGCCACCAGGAATAGGGAGCATGGTTTGCAGTAACCTTCCAGACCTCCTCCCCTGTTACTGTGAAAATTCGCCAGGTAAGCTTTTTAATAGCATGGGGGCTTTCCTTGGAGATGCAGGAGAGGGGAAGGGGGAAGAGTAGTAAGCAAACGATGAAGCAGGGGTTGGTTTTCCAAGGCTCGCGATGAACAGGTCCTGCTATTGAGATGTCCGTGGCTCCCTTTATTTTCCAAGCCGGAGGCATTTCTGAAAGAAAAATAGAGAATTTTGTCTCAGGATTGTGTCCTGGACATAACAGTTATTTTTTCCTTAGTCTAGGGAGGCAATCTGTGCAGAATAAGGCTTAATCAGTCTTTCTGGTAGCCAACAAGCCCCATTTTCCTTGGAGTCATAAATACATGCAGATCCCTTTCCCCAGATTATAACTGGATCAGGACCACTCCATATTCCAGTAATTGGATCTTTCCAAAGGGCCTGCGCATATCCTTGTTTGGTTTCTGGGTGCCAGTGTCGCTCAGCCGCAGATTTTCCAAAAGCGTCCAATGTCAGAAAATTTAATACGAATAGGGCGTGAGAAAGCAGAGCTTTGTGGTTTCCCTTAAGGGGAAATAGTGTCTCTTATGAGCTAAGTTTATTAAGAGTATTTTTTAAAGTTTGGTGAGCTCTCTCCACGATACCTTGGCCTTGAGGGTTATAGGATATTCCAGTGAAGTGTTTAATTCCTAATTGTAAACAAAATTGTCTGAATTTGCTACTAGTATATCCTGGACCATTATCAGTTTTTATACATTTCGGCTGACCTAGCACTGTGAAAACATGTAACATATGATTGATAACATCTTTGGTGGCTTCTCCACTATGAGCAGAGGCACAAATAAATCCACTGAAGGTATCTACAGTAACATGTATAAACTTTAATTTGCCAAAAGAAGGAACATGGGTGACATCCATCTGCCATAGTTGTCCAGGAATAAGCCCTCTGGGGTTTACTCCATAATGAGGTTCAGGTAAGAGCATCAGGCAAATTTTGCAGCTTTTTACAATTTCCCTAGCCTGTTCTCTAGTAATTGAGAACCTTAGTCTCAAAGTTTGAGCATTGAGGTGATGAAGGCGGTGCGCCTCACAAGCAGCTGCTACCTGATCATGTTCCAAATGAGAAATCAAGATAGAACGTGTAGCAGAATCTGCAAGTTCATTTCCCTGAGCTAGGGGTCCAGGTAGGCCTGTGTGGGCACGAATATGGCCAACATAAAAGGGTAGCGACCTTTGTCGGATTAATTTTTGTAATTCAGAAAACATTTGAAAGGTGGGAGTAATGGATTGGATTATTGGGACCATTTCTAAAGCCTGTAAAGCCCGTACCACATATCTACTGTCTGAATACAAATTAAAGGAACAATCTTCAAAACCTTTAAAGACAGCAAGGGCAGCATATAGCTCCACCAGCTGAGCTGACTTAAAAGGGGTTGTCATAACATTCTTTTGGCCATTGAGGACATACGCAGCTTTACCATTGCTTGACCCATCTATGAAAAGCACAGGGGAGTCTGGGAGGGGCTCCATTCGGGTATTTTTAAGAAAAACAAAAGAAGTAAGGGAGAAGAATTGTAGGAGTTTATTGCTGGGCATTTGTGTATCAAGTTTCCCTTCATAGGTGCAGACAAGAATGGCCCAGTCAGGACTACGGGTGCATAACCATTCAAGTTGCTCTTTATCATATGGCATAACAATAATATCAGGGTCATGCCCAAAGTATCGAGTGGAGGCTTTTATTCCTAACATTATCGATTGGCAAACCAGGGAAGGATAAGTAGGAAGGATTTTTCTTTTAGTAACAGGAAGATGTACCCACAGTAAAGGTACGGACTCTTGCCAAAGCAGGCCTGTAGGGGCAAAATCTGTAGAAAAAATGATCAAATACAATGGGAGAGTTGGGTCAAAATATCCCGTGTGTTGTTGAGTGATGGCCATTTCAACCTTTTGTAACACCCTCTCTGCCTCCACCGTAAGGTATCTAGGGGATTGAGGGTCGGAGTCTCCTTTGAGGATATCCTCAAGGGGGCGTAACTCTCCCTTGGTTATTTTTAAATAGGGTCGCAGCCAATTGATATCCCCTAAAAGCTTTTGAAAATCATTGAGACAACGAAGTGTATCTTTTCTAATCCGGATTTTTTTGTGTATAGAGGAGGTCCGGGTGTAACTCGAACCCTAAAAACAGGAAGGGGTATTGGGTTTGTATCTTCTCTGGAGCTATATGAAATCCTCGGTCCTGAAATGTGATAATTATCTTTTGAGCTACATTTTGTGTTTTTTCTACAGATTTCCCTGCTATTAACAAATCATCCATATAATGTATAATATAAACTTCGGGGTATTAGACCCTCACTGGATCGATAGACTGAGCTACATACTTTTGACATAGCATAGGGGAATTGGCCATTCCTTGGGAGTCATTGCTAGGAGCTGGGGAGCTTGGAGTCTCTGTTTGCTATAGTAAGCTTTTTATCAAATAATGTAAATGCCATATTTACCAGATCTTTGACAGGTTTGAGGACCATTATCTATTAAATGTATCTGAGCCAAACAAATCTAGGCCCAATCTTAAAAATATCTCTAAATTTGGTAACAATAACCAGGCCAATTTGTTCTCCTATAAATATATTAGTCAAATATACCTCTCAGTTTTTTTATTTAAATAGAACAGTTTATGTTTTAAACTAGTATCTGAATAGCCAGATGACTAGTATTAATTTGTATTTCTTAACACAAAGGACATGCAAACTCAGACATTCAAAACCAAACATACATGTGGCCACATTTTTCATTCATACCTGTAGAGTAGACAGACATTTTTACAACTATGACCCTTTGGAGTCTCAATGTAACAGCAGAATAGCAGGACAAAGAAATCTGAAACATATTTCATTATTTTTATATATATATATCTCAAGTCATTTTTTATAAAAACATTATTTTTATCTTAACCAGCAATAATTTGAAACCAAGTCTCTTAAATGATGGCAAGTATTTGTAACCCATTGAACTCAAATGACCAAAACCCATGTAAATTTTTATTTTTCCTGTGGAAACAAAAGCATAATTTTCCCAGTGTCTTGAACTGGTAATTTAACATTTCTTTTTAAGCAATACCAGGACAGAGAAGGGTTAACAAGAGAAACTGCTGGCCGGCAGAAGAAACCTTGAAGTTATCACAGTAAAGGAAGGGAGGGGGAGCAGTGGGCATAGAGCGTGTTCTCGGCTGCCAATGTTCCTGAAAAAAAGTTTTTGTTAACTCTTCTGACTAAAGTCAGATTCTCTGTTCAGTGTTCACACAGTTTTTGTCAATTGCAGGCAGTCCCCATTGTCCTGTCCAAAGTTCCCGTCTTTGCCCGCCTGTACCAAGAGCACGCACCCCCACCCTAGTGAGAGCAGCCAGCTGGCTGCAGTCCTGATAGTAAGAGAGCTAGGGAGGGATGGAGGTGGCCTTTGTTATGCCTCTCTTTCCTCCTCTTCCTTTAGGAAAATAAGGGAGGTTAGTAGACAGAAACAAATAACATTTACACAGACAATCCAAGAACCGGAACACCAGCACTGAGACGACGGCCTCATTCACAGCTAGTGAGCCCCTCTTGCAGTATGCAAGCCCCACCTGGCAGGGGATACCTGTTTATCTCAGTTCAGTCGGGGAGTGGGAGTGGGGGACCCAGTTCCCTCTATTGTGGCTCACACATCCTTTCAGTGGGCTAGGCAAAGGTCTAGTGGAGAAGAAGGGAACTGTCCCATAGCGTCCGTCACAGTCAAGTCAACAATGAGAACAGTTAACACATTACACACAAGACCAAGGGCACACGAAAAAACTTTGCCCCAACGAGACAACCAACAAAGCTCCAAGAACAGTGACAGCCTGATGTGCTCTGGGGGGGGGGAGGTTTTGACCCTCCAGGCTCAATCACACCAAAAACAATCCAGACTGGAGGATCTCTGTCCTTAATTAAACAGACATCAGGGGCTTCCACATCCCTGTCAGTCAGACATGCACCTTTTTTCTTGGAAGAGAAGAAGAGAGTAAAGTAACAATGATCACAACAAAACATACAAAAAACCCACAAAATGGCTCTGACAAATTCCCGGGACAAAATACAAAGTGGCACTTCCTCCCACCGTGGGGGAAGATACCCAAAGATGCTCCTAAACCAAATCGTCACCTCTGAGGTGGCTTTAGGGCTCTGGGATGTCTCCCTTCGCCGCCAGGTTCACTGTCTGGACATGTCTGTCCCAGTGAGAGCCTGCAAAGTACAAGTCGAGCCTGCAAAGTACAAAACAAAAGTAACAAGACAGAGAGACACAGACAAGACAGAGAGCGCTCTTACCGGTAGATGTTAATAAACCTCTGGACACTTGGGTGTCAGGCAGGGGGAGTTTGAGAGAAAATCCTCTGCAAGGGCTAGTAAATGTGAAACACGCCCGTCTCCCTCTGCTTCCTTTAGAACATCTCTAATCACACCATAAAAACTAAAAAAGGCATCGGGGACATTTTCCCCGTCTCTGATTAATTTGTTAATATCTTTTCCAACCCTGTTCCAAGTCAAAGGGTGAATTCCTGGTCCATCAATCACTAACCAGGGACACTTCTCCTCCACATATTGAAAGAACTTTACTAAATCCTTTTTTTAACTCTTAATCCTCTCTCCCGAAGATTCCCTTTCATCTCCTTTAAAAAAACAGCCTCTTTAGATAAATTTTTTCCCATTGATCGATTGGACGACACTTACCTCAAGACTCTCCCGCGTTGCACGAGTGATGCGGTCCGGGCGTCTCTACCCTAATTCTCTCCGGGGCCCCTTTTGTTATCCGTCGTCCGGTAGGTCACCGTGCCTCGAGCCCCACGTTCGGGCGCCACTTGACCCGTCCCGCGGGCCACGTTATTTGATGAGACCCGAGGAGGCACCTCCTGAAAGATCAATGGGGGTGAGAGAGAAAGGAGACCAGGCGCGTAAAGGAAGACAAAGTCAGTCTGAGTTGCGTCAAGGTCTCGTTTATTGCAAGGGGAATCAGGTTTATATATGCTAGGAGCTAGAAGTAGATAGGGGTATGGAAAGTTACTAGGAGGAAGTTAGGGTAAGGTAGGGTTCAGGAAAAGGTCTCTTTGTTCCAAGGCCTGATCAACAGACCATACAGCAAACCATTATGTTTCAGGGAGTAGATCAAAAGGTACATATTGTGGTTTTGTTGAAAAATGGTTGCTATTGAAACTGTTAACGGAAGATTGGGTACACTGCTTTTTCCCATGAGAATCAGTTAGGCTACTTGGCTCCTGACAACTGACTACATCTGTTTTAGCTGATCCCTCTACCATGATTACAGTGAATTAACTTGTCCTAAAACCATGTTATCTCCTGCTTTTTGGTATTTCTGCTGTGGGTTTGGTGTCTCTGAGAAGTATATACTGAAATAATGTTATGGTTGTATGGAATCATGTGAGGAAAATAATTGTAAATAAAACTGCATGGGGGAATCCGTGGCTGATATGTGAAATTAAGTTAATTATAAAATAAAAATATTTTAAAAAAGAAACTGGGAGTTGTACTAGAGGAGATGAGTGGTGATTAGAGCTAGCGGAATGTGTGTCGGGACTTAATGAAAGAATAATAGTGGTATAGTAAAGTCCCAACTACAGAATATTTCCAAGAAAATTTCAACCAGAACTATGAGACATGCTTGACTCTAAGTCACCTAAAGCAATCACTGCATAACTCACAGGAATGAGTTCCTGCTAGTCCCTTTTCAAAATTGATAATTTGGTAGGAACAGCCTTAGAATAAATGTTCTAGTGGAGGCTACCCATTAGAAACATTTCTCACTACAGTAAATCTGAGGTGACTTTTTTTCTATTGTGGAATGTTAATGAAAAAATATATCTTGGAAAAGTTATTTTCACTATTATAAAGATGTTACATATACAACGATAAATGGATTACTTAATTTAAATATCGCAATTCATGTAACTACCATGAGATTTGATGTGTCTGTAGTCCTTGAAGGCCATGCCTCTTTACTAAATATGGGAAGGGATATTTTTAGAGTGGTATTGTGAACCATGCACTGAAATATTTTCAAATTGGTTTTGCAAATTTAGAATGCCATTTAGGCAACTAGCTGGATTAGAAAATTTATCCTGAATAGCTCTACAAGTTTACACTCCCACCAACAGGGGAGAAGTGTTCCCCTTACTTCACATCCTCTCCAACATAGGCTATCATCAGTGTTTTTTTTTTTTTTTTTTTTTTTTTTTTTTTTTTGTTGGTTTTTCGAGACAGGGTTTCTCTGTGTAGCTTTGCGCCTTTCCTGGAACTCACTTGGTAGCCCAGGCTGGCCTCAAACTCACAGAAATCCGCCTGGCTCTGCCTCCTTAGTGCTGGGATTAAAGGCGTGCGCCACCACCGCCCGGCCTATCATCAGTGTTTTTGATCTTAGCCATTCCGACATGTTTAAGATGGTATCCCAGAGTCGTTTGGATTTGCATTTCCCTGATGACTAAGGATTTATAACAACTCTTTAAGTGTTACTTGGACATTTGAGATTTTTCTGTTGAAAATTCTGTTTATATCTATATTTCATTTTTTTAATTGGAGTATTTGGTATTATGATGTTTAGTATCTTGAGTTCTTTTTTTTATTTTGGAGATCAGCCATCTGTTAGATGTGGAGTTGGTGAAGATCTTTTTCTATTCTGTAGGCTATTGTTTTGTCTGACTGGCTGTATCCTTTGCCTTATAGAAGATTTTCAGTTTCAGGAGGTCCCATTTATTAATTGTTGATCTCAGTGTCTGTGCTACTAGTGTTATATTCAGGAGATACTGTCCTGTGCCAATGCATTCAAGGCTATTTTCCACTTTCTCTTCTATCAGCTTCAGTGTAACTGGATTTATGTTGAGGTCTTTGATCTACTTGGACTTGAGTTTTGTACAGGGTGGTGAATATGGATCTATTTGCATTTTTCTATTTGCCAACATTCAGTTATTCCAACATCCTTTGGGTTTCTCAGAAAATTGGGAATCAATCTACTTCAAGACCCAGATATACTAATCTTGGACATATACTTAAAGGATGCCCAATCATACCAAAATGACACTTGCTCAACTGTGTTCATAGAAGCATTATTCATAATAGCCAGAATCTGGAAACAACCCAGATGCCCCTCAACTGAAGAATGGACAAAGAAAATGTGGCACATTTACACAATGAAGTACTACTCAGCAGTAAAAAAACAATGACATCATGAAATTTAGAGGTAAGTGGATGGAACTAGAAAAAAAAAATCATCCTTAGTGAGGTAACCCAGACCCAGAAAGGCAAACATGGGCCTTGCAGTGGGGTGTATGCCTTTAATACCAGCACTTTGAGGCAGACACAATTGAATCTCTGTGAGTCCAAGACCAGCCTGGTCTAGAAAGTGAGTTCCAGCACAGCTAAGGCTACACAAAAAAAAACCCTGTCTTGAGAAAAAAAAAAAAGACAAGCATGATATGTACTTACTCATACATGGATATTAGCTGTAAGTAAAGTAATGGATAACCAGGCTACAAACTATAGCCCCAGAAAAGCTAAGCAACAAGGAGGGCCCAAAAAGAGATGCATGGATGTCCCTGGGAAGGGGAAATAGAAGAGATCTCCAAGGCAAACTGGGGCCAGAATGAGGGTAGGTGGGATGCAGATATGGGAACTCAAGGGATCCAGTTGGGTGGATTGGGGGTGGTACAGACAGGGATAATAGTGAAAGAAATATCTTGATAGAAGTGGCTATTTTGGGGTTAGGGAGAACCCGGTGCCAGGGAAAACTCCCAGGAATCCACAAGGATGACCCCCAGCTATAACTCCCAGCAGTAGTAGAGAGGGTGCCTGAACTGGCCTTCTCCTGTAACCAGATTGGTGACTATCTTAATTGTCATCAGAGAGCATTCATCCAGTAACTGATGGAAGCAGATGTACAGATTCACAGCCAAGCACTGGGCTGAGCTCAGGGAGTCCTATTGAAGAGAGGAAGAATTGTATGAGACAGGGGTGGGGTCAAGGTTATGACAAGGGAACCCACAGACTGCTGACCTGAGCTCCTGGTAGCTCACAGACTCTAGATCTACAGTTAGGGAGCCTGCATGGGACAGACCTAGGCCCTCTGCAAATGGGTGACTGTTGTGTAGCTTGGTCTGTTTGTGAGGCTCCTAGCAGTGGGATCTGGACCTGTCTCTGGTGCTTGAGCTGGCTTTTGAGAATGCAATCCCTAAGCTCAGTTGTCTTGCTCAACCTTGATGCAGGGGGAGGAGCTTGGTCCTGCCTCAACTTGACGTGCCATGCTGTGTTGACTCCTATGAAAGAAGAATGCCCGGGGAGGGGGGGCAGTAGAATGGAGGTGGGGGGAGGGAATGGAAGGAGAGGAAGAAGGGGAAACTGGTTGGTATGTAAAATAAATGAAAACATTTAATAAAAACATTACTAAAACAATTTATCCTGATATTTGAAGGTTATCCGTTATATAGAATAAGATTCTCAAGCAAAGAATTTATAGTATTTTCTGATCTCCATACTAATAAGTTGTAGATATCTGAAAAGACAAATATCAATACCAACAAAATCTTAGTGATGGAAGAAGGGTCTGTTTTTTGTTTCCTTAATATCTTTGGCTAAAGTTACTTGAGATTTTTTTTTTAAAAAAACTTTCTTCTATCATCTATCTTTCTTTTTCTTTTCCTACCCTCCTTCCTTCCTCCCTCCCCCTCTACCCCTTCTTTTCTTTTTTTTTCTTGATGCCTGTATAAATTTCCACTTTTCAATAGCAAATGTCAGTCTCTTATTTCAATCTTCACACACACAACTTTGCTTCTTCCTCTTTTCTCTTTTGTCTTGCTCTTTCATTTTTGTTTAAGTTGATGATAATTGAACCTCAGTGGAACAGTTACAATTAAATGATAAAAGAAGGGATTGCCAAAGCTGACCTAAGATATCAATCAAAAATGTTATGGGAGAACTGGAAACTATAAATGAACTTAATATAATAAAGTTTATTACTAAGAGAAATATAAGATAAGATCTAATAAGCATTAAGGGAGTCTGGATATAAATAAAATTTTAATTAGTTTTCCTATGTTTTCTGGGCACATTAGTACACTACCACCACTAAATTCTTCTTCCTTAAGTCAAAGAAAGCTTACAGTAACCTGGGAATTCTTCTTTAATTGGGAGAATGGTCCAGGTTACATAACATCATTGTACTAATACAAGGCTTATATGCTGTCCTATAAATTGCACTAGAAATCACTGGAAAATTGAAATTATTGAAATATATTACAACACTATTTGATGTAAGATAAAATTCAATAAGATCTAATCTGATTGACATTTATAGTTTGTAGTCTGATATCACACAATTAATTTCTGCTTTAAAAAAGCTCATCAACAGGGCTTTACGTTTTTACTCAACTCCAAGAATGAAGTGCTGATTTCAATAATTAATATAAACTCATCTCCTCTTACTCTCTATATCCCATTGTGATAAATTGTGTACCCTAATAAACTTGCCTGAGGATCAGAGGACAGAGCCAGCCAGTAGATTAGACATGGAGGTCAGGCAGTGCTGGCACACACCTTTAATCCTATCATTTGAGAAAAAGAGATCCATCTGGATCTCTGTAAGTTCAAGACCACACTGGGCTACATGAAAGAAACAGAACCAAACAGTGGTAACACACCCCTTTAATCCCAGGAAATAATGTGGCAGGACACAGAAAGATATATAAGGCATGAGTAAACAGGAACTCAGTCTCTTGAGGCTGAGGTTTTTGTAGAGATAAGCCAGTGGCTGGATATTCTGCTTCTCTGATCTTTCAGCTTTCACCCCAGTATAAGGATCTGTATTTTTTATTATTATTGTAAGACCTTTTAAGATTCATGTTACACACACACTGACTGGTTATCCAATACCAAATTGTATTTGCAAGTGACATTGTATAGACTGAGCAGGTTGTACTTAAGTATTTAGGAATATGTATGTATATGCTTATACACATATGTACATAGTATATAGGAGAGAAAGTGAAGGGGGAAATGATGTAATTATAATCTAAAGAAATTAGAAGAATTAATTGAAGAAACTTCCCATTTGAACTGGGGAGGATCTTCTAAGTCTTCAACCATACCTGAGGAACCATTGGAAGTTGATGGCTTCTGGAGAGTGGAGAGTGGCTTTTCTTTGAGGATGTGGTTGCTGGTAGGTTCTCCATATCCCAGTGAGTGAATCCACATTCATGTACATTTTGGTGGCATTAATTGGGCTCTGTGGGTTAATAAATATAAATATAAATATAAATATAAAGTACTCTCTGCTCTTTTGTGTGGTTAAGAAGTGACCTCTTGCTCTGGCTCTCCGCTGTCATGCCATCTCAGGCATTATGCACTCTTTCTCTAGAATACTTTAAAACAAACTCTTTCCTTAATAAATAAATGAGGAGAAATAGATAATGGGGGGCATGAAGAAGGAGGGAGAAGTGATGCAAGATTCTGGGAGGAATGGAACGGTAGGTCTAATCAAGAGACATTGTATACAAGTCTGAAATTTTTAAAGAATAAAAAAAATGTATTAAGTGCTTGTTTTCATTAAAGAGTATTTCTAAATGAAAATACAAAAGCTATTCTAACGTGGCCTTTGCCATTGTTTGAATATAGTTTGAATGGGCCACAAAGGGTTTATCTGTTACAGTTTGATTCTTATTATCAGGTTTTAAAGGAATGGATACTTTCTCTGTTCTTTGTGGATATGGGGTCTTTGGGTAATAATTATAATTAGAAAGTATGCAGAAAGTAGAAACTTCATGATTGATGTTGACTTTATAACTGAATGTAGAGAGATCAGATGTACATGTACATATTGCCTACCTCTTTCTATGTCATATTCTCTACCATTTTGGGGCTCTACTATCCTGGATGCCATCACCAGATGCAGCCACATGACCTGAGACATCCACAGATGAGCCAAGTTAATCATTTTATTAAACTTTACAGTCTCTAGAATATGTTTTGGGAATATAAGATAGATACCTGTAGATTTTATCTCTTATAATACATAGCAAATATTACTGTAATATTTGTTTTTATTATTCTTCTAGAGTGAAAGAAAGAGGAAGGAAGAAAGAATGAATTAAAGAAAGATAAGGAAAGAAGAAAAGAAAGAAAGAGGAGATAAATAGTTGATTAGAAGATTTGTAGATTTTGTAACAAAAGTTCTTCCAGAGATGTTGGTATCTACCTTTGCATGTGAGACACTAGTGAAGGCTTAGGGACAGATCTGCATAATGAGCCCATTAGAGTCGGGGTAATTTACAGTTGTTTGCTTGTTCATGTTCTCTAGCTCCATATAATTTCACTGACATTCTGATTTCTGACTGCTGGTTTCTGGATCTCACCACCTGAAGTTTATGTGTGGAGATGTGCTTCCTTCCCTTCTACCTGAGCTATACATAACAAGAGATTATTCTTCCTCATAACAGAATTCATACAACAACTGAACATAGCTAGGATACAAATTCATCATCTCCATATGGGCAATATCAGGAGTCTATGTTCTTAACTATCAGGATTAAGCTGCAATGGTCCAAAGTCGTGTGTTTTAGTGAACATATGTGTCATATATGGTTGTTTCCCCTTTCCTTTGTCGATTTTCTACACCCCAACAAGTGTTTTCTTAGATAAACTCAAAATTATTTTCATTGAGTCTTTTCTATGTGAAGAAACCTGTGGATTTATCTTCCTGTGATCTTCTGGTGTTTAAAGATAAAATACCCATGCTTGTATCCTACTTTTTCGTTTTTTACACTGACAGTATTTTCTGTAAGCTGCTTATAATCTTGGATGTTTCTTTTCTTTTGTTCAATTTTTTTTTTTTACAATAAAACCTTACCAAATACTTATGGTTATAGAAGATTACATATATATATACACACACACACACACACACACACACACATATATATATATATATATATATATATATATATATATCCATTATCCAATTGAGAATATGTGTTCACAATAGAATTAAAAGACAATGTGCCATAAGAAAACTATGTGGAAACTGTGGCTTGTCTAAAGAGAACAAGCCACTTACCTGACCTTGTTCTTATCTATAATGAGGATTGCCCTCTCTACAAGAAGCAACATGACAGAAAAGAAATAGGAACGAAGATGCAAGGGGGAATACACACAACAGAACTTTCAAGTCCGCATTCCCTCTGGTGATGTGCAACATGCACTGTGCTCGACTATGATAGAAAACGCCGCCACCTATGTTATTTCTTCAGAGTGCTGACAAATCCCACAGCAACTAGCTGGAAAAAAATTATAGGCTTACTCTAGCCTCTGAGAATGATTTTGAGCATCGTGCCAGTATTTGGATGGCTTCTGCATTTACACAGGGGCTTGAATGTCACTGTAGATCTTTTGATTTTGGTTTGGTGGTACTTAAAGTGAAACTCTTTCCAAAACACTAGGAAAATATACAAGTATCCGTTGATGAGGTCAAAACTGAATCTTGAAATTGTAGTGGGCCTGTTACTCATCTCTTATAGGCAAATCCTATTTATTTTTCATAATCCTATTCACTGATGAATTATCTGCTTTTTCTTTTTGACTATTGGTCTCCATCACATTCACAAAAAAGAAACGGCTTCATGAGAAAAAGTACGTCAATTCATTGTTTTCTCTGCCTGCCATCACAGCTTTACTACTGTCATTAAAAAGTGATATCAGAGAATCATTTTGATTACACTCAGAGTTTTAGGGTGGTTTTCCAGAGTGTTTAACCTACGCAAAATGAGAGAACTTGTTCTCTTTTGAGAAAGGACATTTAATGAGCTAATACTAGATTGGTGGAGAAATCAGGGAAGAAGTATGTGGTATATAAGACTGTCTATGGTATGTGGGCCTGCTGAATCAGCAAGCTGCTCTAGCTTGTCATTTTGTTTTAGGTGTGAATAATTCAAAAAATGAAATACTTGTTAGATGATGTTGTTAAAATGGGTGCTTTCTCATTTAAATGAGTAACAGAAAATCAAATAAACTTATTTTAATTAATTTTAGTTAATGTCTTTAACTTTTTGAGGTTACTAATTTTCATAACTATTTTGGTTAAAATTAAAAGCTGCTATCTTATTATATGCTTGATGTCCCAGTATCTGACATAAAGATTCTGATCTTTGATTTATTCTCTTCTTTGTCACCCATCCTCATATATGAGTCATGAATGAATTGACTTACTTTTTCTCATGAAGCTGTTTCTTTTTTGTGAATGTGATGGAGACCAATAGTCAAAAAGAAAAAGCAGATAATTCATCAGTGAATAGGATTATGAAAAATAAATAGGATTTGCCTATAAGAGATGAGTAACAGGCCCACTACAATTTTTTTTATCGTTGAATAGATTTTTACTATCATTCAAATGTATTTTAGCAAAGACTTTTTCAGATGAGCACAAACATGATTATTTATGGAGTGTGTGTGTGGGTGGGTGTGTGTACGTGCACGCGTGCACATCACTTTTCTTTCTGGTATTTGGAGCCATGATTACCACATGAGCTGACACTTTGTGGGTGGAAATTTTATTTTGAAATCCATTCAAATCAATCTCTGATTAGTCAGGTTCACACTGGTATAAGAAGCACATTTGAAAGGGAGAACCTCATAAACATCCCCAGCCTACTATCTTATTTCCATCAAACCAACATTTGTAGGGTAACCAGCCATGAGGAAATAACCATGAGGAGGCATAGAGGTTGCTGACTGAGCTCTTGGAAACTGAAAGGTCTTCTGCACAGAAAATGATAAAAACGAGTTTAGTATCTAATGGAAATGCAAAAATACCTGGTTTTGAAATTAATACAAGAGTGCTTTATGATTTAGGCTATGCATACTATATGCACGGGAAATTTCATACTAAGTTAATTTCCCCAAACGTATACTCTCTTCCAGTTTTCTTACTCATTATTACTTTTTTCTTTTATGTTTATTTTAAATCTCATAACAAGGAATCATTATCCAGATAATTCACAATGCAATACTAGTTGATTTTTTTTTTTTTAATCCACAGACAGGTTTCTTTCAAACCAATTTGCTTCAAATTTATTTATTGTCCCTCTTTTGCTTTTGTCTTCCTTACAGCAGTAGAAACTAGGAAGGGTCACAGTTTATGCCCAGTTTTTCCTTCCATCTCCCTTTTTACAAAATTTCATTTCTTTGAACTCATTCTACGGGACATTTATGTCTTGAAAAATGAGACAGAGTGTGTTAAGCACTGTTCATTACCACTGTATTCTTCTGTTTTACCATTGTAAGATATACTGAATGCCATGTTCTATTGTGAATGTGTCAACACAAAATGAAATAGCAGTTTAAGGCCTCTGTTCATTTCCTTTCTATTATTCTACAAAGTATTTCGTATTTTGAAATACTTTCAATTCATGAAAGAAAATTAAAAGCCTGTATCATTTTCTTCTTTCAGCAAAATAAGACAGTAACTTTTCATTTAACCCTCTTTTCTATTTTTAAAAAAGACCCTAAACCTAAAAACAAGTTTTATGGTTCTCTGTGTTCAGGAGCAAAAAAACCCCCATGATACAATGCCTGCTATTATCTTGGGAAATTAGCTAAACAGCCTTCAAAGGCTTTCTTCCAAGTGTTCTGAATTCATTTCTTTGAATTCTGAATAGAAATTTGTTTGGCCAAGCAGGTGTATGAATCACAGAGGATATACTTTTTCAATCAGAAATGATCCTTGACATCCCCGGTTCTTCTGTCTTTGTCTACCTGTTTCTGCGACTGTGAATAGCTATAGAAATTGGCTTCATGGGACCACAAGTTTTTTTTTTTTTGAGAGTTGCCAAGAGCCCTAAAGAAACTATGTAGGCAGGCAAAGTATAGTCCACTGGGCAATGTGTTTAGGGAATATTCACAGCACGGAGACTCTTATCAAAAACGTGACTAGTAGAGGAGATGTAATATTGTGGCCTACAGTAAATAGAAAGCAAGGTTTCAAATGTGGCCACTTGACATACATCCCAGGCTCTTTATGCACTAAATGAATCAGAGAAGTGCTGGTTACTACTTTAAAAAACATCTTAGCTTTACATGGAAACTAGTACAGTGAAGAAACCCAGTATTTTTGGTTTTTTGTTTTGTAATTTTCAGGATGAGTGATAAAAAGACTTTGTAATACAGGGAAAATGAAAAAAAAAAGCAAAACAATATCATCTGGTATATTAATGGTCCAGTCTGGACATATATATCTGGCAATTATTATTTTGGTGACAATTGAAACTATAGAAAGATAATGGGATCTTGAGTTCCTCAACATCCAAAGGGTCAGGAAAACAGCCCAGGCTAGCCAGGAAATCAGTGTATGTTCAGAGTATATGATAAACCCTGATAACACAAAACTCAAGAGAAGATGGAAATATATATGAGTCTACTTTTTAAGTCTTGACTCAATCTACTCATTTCTGTGTCTTCCAATAGCCACTCTTAGGAGATTCTGCTACCCATAATGTCTCTCGCACAACACCTCTTGTTTTACCTTCTCATTTTCCATCCAATCTTTAAAACAGGCTTTGTGTTTTTAAGTCAAAGCCTTATCAGGTCATTTCTTTGCATAGACTTTTTACAGAGCTTTTACATTTTTTTCTTAGGAAAAAAGTGAAATATTTGACACACATGACAATGTCTTGCAAAATTTGGACACTGCGTCGATCAAGATGCTCAGTAAATAGGTGTGCTTCCTTTAGAAGCTTAATAACTTGAGTTTTGTCCTCAGATCCCACCGTGGAGGAAGAGAACCAACTTGCAGTCATGTCTTCTGGTCTCCAAGCCTATGTCACAGTACATGTGTACCTGCTCTCACAAATATATCAAATGACACACACACACACACACACACACACACACACACACACACACACACATCATGGATTGTGAAAAATAATGAAATATTTGTCCACTGACATTTTTTTCCTTAGGCCTATTCCACACCACTGTGACCTCTGTACCAGTCTTTACATCCTTCCTCAGGTCCTTTAAATGTTCTGAGCTATTTTCTGTGCACTCATCTTCCACAAATTCTTGTCTGTACCAAACACTAGTCAATTCTTCACTTACTTCTGTATAAGTCCTCTTTCTCACACATATAGAAAAGTCCAACTTTTTTGACATTGTTATGCAACTTTATCAACAATGTTCACAATTGAGAAACACACACTAAAGTTCCCCCCAATACAAGATTACAGAGAGTAACCCATTCCACAAGACAGAACTCATGCCTAGTATCAAACTTGGCCAAAACATATGTCTGGTTAGGTTATAGGCCCTAGCAGCAAACCTCATATTATTATTATGCTAAATGAACACTGTATGAAACTACCATCTAAGTTCTATTCTTTATATCTAGAGATTGGTGCATTTCTCAGCCCTTCTCAGAGAAACTTCTTTTTGCAGGGGATGGTGATTAGTATAAAAATCTACAATTAACCAACTTGCAGAGAGTAAGAGATGATGGCATTATCTGCTAAAATAGGACATTTTATTTTATACCCTTGCCATCAACTATGAGGGAACTTGTGGAAGAAATAGGAGAAAGATTTTAGGACAGGAGGAGATGAATGTCTAGAGTGAAACAGAACTTTCTGGACCTAAGGGCCTTTGCACACATGAACTCAAAGAGACTGTAATTGCATAAGACCTGCATCAGATCAAGGTAGCTTAAATTCTGGCATGGATGAGAGAGAGAATCATACAGTACCACCCTGATCTAAGGAGTTATTGGTAGTTGATGGCCGCTGGGGAAGGAAAAGTAATCTTCTTCGGGCATGCTACCACTGCTCCTCACACTCTGGAAGACGGTCCTATGCCAGTGTACGTACAGGCAGCACCAAGGCAACTCAGTGAGATTTTAAAAAGTGACCACATGAAGCTGGGAGGGAAAAGAGCAGGAACTTGAGGAGAGAGAATGTAGGTTTGAACAAAACACTTATGCACATGTGAAATTCTGAAATAATAAAAAAAACTCACAGTGTTTTAATTGCATTTTATGATTTTGTATTGGACCTCGTCACTGTTTTGGTCACAGCTAGCCATATGTAGCTGGTGTACTCTCAGTGTAGCGTGTCTGCTTAGGACTCAGGTATAAAACCATTTCCACAGGAAGCTTTTCCTCACTCCTCTTGTGTTTATCTTTGTTATTTTTGTTACAATTTTCTGAATCTTAGCCTAGACTCTATACTCCATTAAGGCGATGTGGATACTTGCTTGCATCTCTTTTCTCATTTCCTGGCATAGTGCCTCACAAATACAGAGCTGTTAGTATGTTTTCATTGTGAGAATATGTGAAATGTTGTTTTCATCATTGACAATTTTTCATATGCTTCTAAATGTTCCCCAAAACTAGAAAATTTGTGAACTGTTTAGGATGTCTGTGTTAGGGTGATAGGATACTAACTGGATACAAATATAGGCTACTTGTATATGTAGAAATGACTTTGACATTTTCAATCATTAAAAATATTTTTTTTCAGAGAAAACAAGGTCAACAAATGGCAAGTTTAAATTTATGCAACTGTTTTTTGAGGTGGATTATGTTGGTTGTCAACTTGACATGAGGGAGTGTGTAAAGAACTTTAGTTGAAAAATTGCCTCCACATTGGCCCATAGGTATGCCGATGGAACATTTTCTTGATTGCTCATTGATGGGGAAGGGCCTACCTTCTGTAAGCAGTGTCCCTTTTGGTCAGGTGGCCAGGGATCGTATACAGATAGGAGCAAGGCAAACCAGGTGAAGGGAGACCATACGCCTTGTTCCTTTATAGTTTCTGAATCCAGGTATCAGCCTCAAGTTCTTACTTTTGCTTCCTTTGATTATAATCTGTAAGATAAGTAAAATGTTTTTTCTCCCCGTTACTATGATTAGTGTTAGTAACAGTGACATAGAAGCAGGCTAGAATACCTTCCATTCTTTTCTACATCCTTTCTCCTCTTTTCTTTCTTTCATAGATATGTATGAAGTACTCTATTCCCACATTGTGGGTGATATAAACTGTATATTTCTATTATATTTTAATATTAAAATGAAGGACTTACAAACATTGGGAGTATGTATTTTTGAAATGTTTTATATGTATATATTTTTATATATGTTTATATTATTTTTCAAATCATCTTACTTTTAGTTTCAATTATTACTAGTTTTTTTTTATATTGTTGTTCTCCACAGTGGTGGATACAGAAATCTTTTAGATACAGTTGCAGTTTAAGTGAATCCTCATGGGATAAGTTGAGTTTCAGGGATCATTAATCTTTGAGAAAGGGTCTTCATTGAATCTGGCAGGCTACCTGCCATAATTCAGGTGTCCTCAAAGCCTCTTAACACATGCCACACTTTTAATAAGGTAACATCATTTGTATATGACCAGAAGAAAATATGAAGTGAATGCTGTGTTGGGAAATAATCATTGACATCATTTTTTAAAAGTATTTTGGGACAATGTCTCATTATGTTGCTGAGGCTGGCCTAGAGCCTGCCATATAATCTTGGCCTCAAACTTGTTCCTCAGCCTCCTAAGTCCTAGGATTCTAGGCATGAGTCACCATTCTTGGCTGTTTTCTTTGTACTTAATCATACCAACTCTAATCTGCATCTAAAACAACTGAGGCCCAAAGATCTGAAGAAACAATAATTTTGTTAGTCCTCCATGTTGGGAATCACAATTTTGGTGCAGTCCAGTAAGAGTGGCTTACATTTAGCTCGAAAACTGGGGAAGCACATGCTGTGTTCTAACGTGCTGGAAATGCATGGAGAATTCTGGAGTGCTGGTTCTGGTTGTCCATCTCCTTGCTCTGTTCATCAATATACTCTGAAAGGAACTCACAAAGTGGCTTTCCAGATGGTGCATTTGGTGCTTGTGACAAGAAAACTAAAAGTACTGGAGTGATCTAATATCTTTCTCCACGCAACCTCTCCAGCTGACTGACAGGGCCACATCAGGAAAGCAGGACTTCCTACACATGTCTGTCTGGTTTCTTTCTGAGGGAATATGCTGAGAAAAAAGGTAGATCCATACAAAACCTATTCTGACATTGCATTAATACATCACTTTTACCGTTATATTATGTATGCACAAGGACAGTCCATACTCTGGAGACAGTGTGTGGCTACCAGGTTATTTGATTTACTAAAGGGAAACTTTGGAGATTATCTGCTCCATTGCTTTGGGCCATTATTTTCCCATTTCATGTATTTTCTCTGCCCATTTATCCATACATACTGATTGAGATCCCAACTAAGTATTGTTACCTTGTTATCACCTTTGAAAATAAAATCAATGTGTTTAAGGTACTTATTTGGAGAAAGTTACATTAACATTGTGAAAAACTTGAGTGAAACTATTAGTATGATTTTATCTGTGCTTCTGACAGTAATCTCATCCCTTAGATTTAAATATTTACTATTCTAAAACAAAATTATTAATATTTAAAATTCTACAGCATTATTATCAAGTTTAGAGTTGTTACTGTGCCAAGAAAGCTACAGAAGTAGAATTTTCAAATTATCCTATCATTTATGAAAATTCTATTCTACTATTGTATATACCAAATATAATATTTCCCACTAATCTTTATTCTTGTATTCCTATTGAGTTTCAGAATAAAAATAGTGAAAATAAACATCTCTTTGCTTCTCCTGTTTCTTTGTTTACAGAAACTACTATCCTAAAG
Source organism: Peromyscus eremicus (assembly GCF_949786415.1). Taxonomy (NCBI): domain Eukaryota; kingdom Metazoa; phylum Chordata; class Mammalia; order Rodentia; family Cricetidae; genus Peromyscus; species Peromyscus eremicus. The sequence continues at coordinate 34,207,191 of NC_081428.1, forward strand.
GAGATCAAGCTATTCAAAACTGTGAATGTATCATTACAGCCCTGGTAGATGTACAAATGGTTAACTGGTGAAAACTTGTACAGACTATGAGAGAAAATAGAGGCATAATCATCCCTGATCAATCACAGCTTTTGTTTTTCTTCTCTCTGAGAGGTAAATTGAAGCTCAGGCTAAGTTTGCATAACATTAAGACAATGCTTTAAAGTATGAAAGAAGACAATCACCATAGCAATTTCTTTACTATGAGCCAAACTGAGACAAATAAATTACATTTCATTGTGTGGATGAACTCAACACAAATTAACGGCTGTTCATTGAGTACTTACTACTTACCAGGAAAAAAAAAAATCAAACACTGGAAATAACAAGGTATATGCGATGTAATCTTCATACTAACTAGTTTCCAGTCCAGAATACCAGATAGGTGTGCAGACAAATAAATAGGACATACTGCACCATGTTCTCTTCAGTTCCCCAGGGAGCTAGGTGTAGGAGCTCTTTCTTTGGCAGGCTGTGAGAAGTGAGTCCCAGTTACAAGGAAAGGTGAGATTGTACCTTCCTGTTTCTGGCCAAGGGACATAAAATGTATAAGCCCAGAGAAAAACTGTTTTCAAGTAAGCAATTTAAAGTTTCTACTGGTGTCAGGGTCTTGAAAGAAAATATGAAGAAGAAAAAAAAAAGAAACATCCAATAATATCTACAGCAAAGATAAAATGGATCAAGAGTGGAACTTATTATTTAAATGGATCAAAACTATTTTAATTTTTGATGCTAATATGGATAACACAACAAAAATCAGTATTTACTTTTTATGTGTCTTATTTCCCCAAATGCAATAGTGACACAGCGGATTGAAGATATCAACATTCACTGCCAAAAATACATTGATTTTAGCTAAGAAAGGATTAAAAAGTCCCCTGCTCCAAGCTATTTTGAAACTTTCAACGTAATAGTCCTGAGACAATTTGATAGGATTGAAAATTTAGTAACACTTCTGGCAGGATAGAAAAATTGCTTTGTCCTTGCTTCTTAGGAAGATACTACCTTTGCCATTGACACCACCTGCTAGGTAGAGTTGAACGAACTGTCCATGTCTTCTGGCTTTGCTTTTGCTTTTGATCCAGGGATATGTAGCTCCTATTGGCTCTTTTAAACCACTGTGCTACTGGTATGTATCTACAAGACATAAACATCACAAATATTTTGAGGTGATGGGAAAACTGAAAGTAATTTTTCACTCAGTTAACAGTGACCAGAACTGCAGTTGGACTAAGGCTCAGACTGCAGTCAGGGAGGATACCTGGGTGATTTTCTCAGTATATTAGTTTTTGAAAAGACAACAATTTTATCTCTGCCCCAAACCTATTCCTAACATTATTATATGGTAATTTACATTGATTAGTTTTTACTTTTGTAAAACACTAAAATATATAGTGACTAAGAAACATACACCCATATTTACTCCCTTTGAAGTCTTTCAACAGGCATCTGTTGAAATTAGAGGCATCTTGTACATTTTCCAAAGGTTGTGTTTTTAAAAATAAATGATATTTAAGAATGGTAAAAATTCTCATAAAAACTTAGAGGTAGGAAACATATATTTAAAAGTCATTTAAGGATTGTGACACCTCTCAGGCATTTTCAATGATGCTTCCTGAAAGTCATTAGTGAGAACCCACATGGTATGAGAGGCCTGACTCCATCTGGTTAGTTGTCCCCTGATCTACACACATGTACAATGGCATAAGCACACCTCCCACACAAAAAGAAAATGAACATGAAGAAAACAAAGCCTCTCTTTCCAAAGATAATCATTACTGACAGGACAGTATGTTAGCGCCATAGTTTTGTAAACAAAGCTTATTATTGAGTGAAAGTTCAATAAATGTTTCATGTATTTAATGCAGAATGAAATACATATAGGAAGTACACTTAAACTACTTATTTTATCAAGTGGCTGAATTCTTTCACAAACACTGGGTCTATCAAGCTTGATTAAAATTTAAAACAAACCAAACAAGATGTCCCCTGCAATACTTTACAGGATAATATTCTCTGATGGGAATTCACACTTTCACATCCTATTTCTATGATGCCATTTTAATTACATGTCACTACCTAAGCAATGGGTTAGTGAGTGATTATGCCTACAGGAACATTTGGCAGATGATGGGAGGACAGAAGGATATTTGAAATTTATAATGATGTACTTGTGCACTAAACATGACATTCTTGAACAAGGACTACATTATTGTCAACTTGTCACTCAAACTAATTCCAGCTCTATCACAAGAGTTTTCTTAGACAACACACTAGGTAAGAAAATTAGGCTCTGTTCAAAAGGTCAATGGTGTAATTTACAGGTAAAGAAATTAGGAGTGGATCACACTGTTGACTGAGAAACTGAAACTGGTCCTTGTATCTCCTGTTGTTCATAAGGAATGGGTGCATATCTATTGATGAGATAAAGGGAGGAATGAGAGAAATGATAAAATGTCCTAGGTTTGGACAAACATCCATTGTTGCATTGTAATGTAACCTTAGTAGTCTGTGAGCTTTTATACATATTTTCCCAGTCATAATTAGCAAATTGTTAAGTTTTCCTAATATGTTAAGTAAACATATCTTCTTTTCATTTCTCAACAACAACAACAACACCTGCCCATGTGTTTCTCACATTTTGGCATGATTATCTGGATTAACTACAGTTGTCTTAGTGAATTTAAATAATCTATGATAACATGAGGCTAGCAGAGAGTAAGGAAACTAATTCATGATCATCACATTATTACCACCTTAAGGATAAGGAAAAGGAAGCCTGTTTATAATCTCATGAAGTAAAAAACAAACTATCATTGTTGTAGAATATTTGTACACTGTGTGAAGATGTGTTAGTGTGAGTGATTTAATAAAGACCTGAACGGCCAATAGCTAGGCAGGAAGTGGCTAGGTGGGACATCTGGGAACAGAGAGGACTCTGGGAAAAAGAAAAGCAGACTTGCCAGCAAGATAGAGAAGAAAGAGGAGATGTAAGATGAGAAAGAGGTAATGTCTACATATCATAGCTTCAACAAATGTGTTTTCAAGGGTCACATTATATACTCCAGGAGAGACAAGAAAAGAAAAATTACAAGTGTTTTAAAAGAAGGAATGATCTTAGCAGAAAAACATAAAAATTTAAACAGAAATATATAACTTATTAATTATGTGATCTTTAAAATTCATTCTTTAATATGTGATTGTTAACAGTAACTATGATACAGATATTGTGTTTTAATCCAATGCTAATATGTTAATAATAAATGCTTTGTGAAAATAACAGATTCAAAGCAACAGTTTAAATGCTTCTCTTTTTCCACATTCTGGCCAGCATTTAAAAAAAAATAGGGTATAGAACTAAATAGAGTTCTCAAAAGATGAAACACAAATGGCTGAGAAACATTTAAAAAATATTAACCATCCTTGGTCATCAGAGAAATGCAAATTAAAATTCCTTTGAGAGTTCATCTTACCCCAGACAGAATGACCAAGACTAATTAAAGAAATATGAACCCTTTCAAGATACAAGTACTTTCATTTGCCTGTCATTCAGAAGGGAGAATCTTCAGGACTCAGTAGACTGTATTTCCATCTTAGATATCTATCTTTAATTAATTAATTAATTAATTAATTAATTAATTTCCCATGTTTGATTGGTTCTAGAAAAATTCTTAGTTGTTATAAAATGATTGACTATTTGAATCTTATGGGTGACCAGATATTGACAACATGAAAAAAAATCTATATTCTGTTTAAAATGTCAAGTACGTTCAGAAAGTTATTGAGGAGATCTGTGCGATTTTAAGAATGGAAATATCTTATTAAACAGATTTATTTTGGAATTCTGGTGAAGGTAAAATGCCTGGAAAAATGCCAAGGAACCAAGCACTCTCAAGTCTCCATTTATTACAAGATGTCCATCATCATATATATCTATACAGTGTTAATTTTACCAATCCGTTTTAAAATTTTAACCATAAGAGGTACAAATCAGCCCAAGATTTCAAAGACTCTAAAAAAGATATTGTTTATACCAGTTTTTATCTCAGATGAAAGATAATAAGAGTCTTGATACACAAATTTGGGGTAGGAAATTTTATAAAGTTTATGATTCTAGACATCTTGGATAGAGTGAAGATTTCCATTTGTGGTGATATTTTTATTTGTGTTCTAACCAGTAAAGCTTGCCTGGGGATCTGAGGAAAATGCTAGCCACTATATTAAACTTAGAGGTCAGGCAGTGGTAGCACACTCCTTTAATCCTAGCATTCGGGAGGCAGAAATTCATCCTGATATCTGTGAGTTCAAGGCACTGGGAACAGAGCCAGACATGGTAGCACATGCCTTTATTCCCAGCACTAGTTAACCACAGAAGTCTGGAGGTCTGTATGGACAGATAGGAAGTGATAGAGCTGGGCAGAAAGAGGAAGTGATGTAGCTGGGCAGAGAGAAGAAGTAAGATGGCAGGGCACAGAAAGGTATATAGGCATGATTATACAGGAAGTAGCTCTCTCTTGGCCTGAGGATTTCCTAGCAGCAAGAACTTGTGGCTTGGCTTGTTCTATTCCTCTGATCTCTCAGTTTTCACTCCAATATCTGACTCTGTTTTTTTTAAACTAATAAGACCATTTAGCAATTTGTCTTACACCCATTCATCAGAATTCATATTACCATAAATCACCACTGTAAAGCATCTCAAACTAAATGCACAGGTTTATGTTTTCTTTCTTTTTATGAATGATAGGGGATCGAACTCTGGTCTTTACACTTGTGCAGCAAGTTCTTTGCAAACTGAGCTATACATTTCTTCACTTTGACCGCATACACATATGTATGCCTTTCAAATCCGTAGCTTAATGAACTGTATTTCCAACTCAACCACTGCCCCTTGGCCACTAGGAAATTTCCTTACTTATAAGAGTTACATTATGACATTTCAATTTTCCTAAAGAAAATGTAAAATCATTATGTGAATAGATGAAAAGAAACTTCTCATTATTCATGTGTTATCATATATTAAGTTGTTTAGTATTATATTAGTAGAGTATTGAATTAAAGGATAATTTTATTTCTTTGAAGTATAGTTGCTGTTTCCCATAATTTTGGCAGAATTTGGTGTGTTAATCATAAATTATACACACTATAAATAGTTTACCATAGAAATTAGTTTTCAAATGAAAGTCACTTAAAGACACCTGCTTACCTGGTCTTCAAATGCTGTGTGTTATTTAAACTTGTAAACCAATTTGTCATGCTCTGATTTTCTAAAAATGCCTGCTCTTGAGTGTCACTTCCCACATGGTGATTGAAGAAGCAAACACACTTCTTAAAGAAGAACTGTGTGGAAGTAGATTTTGCCATGGTATTGCAAAAACAGAACTGGCTAACTTTAGACCAATGGGTATCACTGAGCAGTAAAGCCCATCTTGAATACAATACATCAAAAGCTCACCTACTTCCATTTAATCACTGTGTGCCCTCCTTTTCTGTTTACTATTGAGTTTATCATTTGCTATCTTACTTTCAGATTAGGGCCTTAGACCATAGCTCATTTTTAGGAAATTATTTTTAGGAAAAAAACTATGACAAAGACTGTATAATACCCCCAAAAATGTGATGTACAACTTTAAGGTCATATTTATATGTAAAATTCAGAGGAACTCGCTTATTTATTGTCATCTTTAATATACAACACTGAGTAATTGTAAGAGTGGAAGGGATTTCAAACATAATGTTTTTCTGTTCCTTCTTATGACTTGAAATTTTATATTATATTTAAAAGCTATTATTTATGATTTCCAGTTAATTTATTAATTGTCAGGCAATTTTCTCTAGAATATTTTAGTTTTCTAGAAACTGGCTGGAATTTTCTTTGTATTATTTATATATATACATATATATATATACACACACACACATATATATATCTCAATTATTCTTCCTCGTAACAAAGCTTTAATTATGCAAAGATTTTTACATAATATCTTTTTGAAATTAATATAGTGAATCTTTTCTTTCTAATATTAAATTGAATATGTAACAAGAATGTTTCTTAATTTCTTAATATTCTTATCATTCATTTTGGTATTTGTTATATTTAGTCACAGATAACTAAAATAAAGAACTACTAATATGCAATTTTATAACTGTATACTTAAGGTTTTTGGGATCAGTCTTCTGAACGATGTGCAAGACACTGCTTGCTAGCTTATTAATATCATAACCAACCATTCTTATTGTTCAAATATAGCTATTTCCCTCAGTTAGTGTCTTAAATCTATGACCTACTGAATTAAGTTCCATGGGAGGAAAAATGAGGGTTATTTATTTTCTTCCATTGAGTAGATGCTGAATCTCTTCCATAAGGTGATGTTCAACTTTTAATGTCACATTTATATGTAAAATCCAGAGTAACTGGTTTACTTAAAGTGGTTTTGAATACATAACACTATGTAATAATAAGAGGGGAAGGGATTTCAAACATCTTGGTTTTATGTTCCTATCACTTGAAATTTTGTATCTGACATAAAAATTATTTTCTGTTAAAATAGTCATGTTTTGCCATAAAATCAACAGAGGTAATCTCCACACTACCTCCGGTAGGAATACTACATGCACATGCTCCATTTCCACTGAATGAGGCCAAAGGGATTCTGTGTGGGATAGATGAAACATCAGGATCTAGAGCAGAAAAAGACATGTTTCTCCATGAAAGTAGGTCCTTGGGGTTTTTTAATGTCTTATCATAGTATAGACATGAATAAACATTATGGATCTTCTGAAAGTGAATAGAGATTACTAATACGAAAAAAGGGTATCAACTTGAGATGTGTCAGTTGACTTTTTAACCTGATGTTCATTATACACATATATTTTACAAACAAAAAACTTCTTTCATGGTCATTTTGTTTGTTTGCTTTTTGCAACATAAGAGTTTTTACTTGTTTAGAATTTTTTCCTGTGTTTTAAAATTTACTTTTAAGATTAATTTAATTGTAGTATTTCTCAATTCTCTTTCCTTCTTCCAAACCCTCCCATATGCCCCTTCCTTCTGTCTTTCAAACTCATGGTCTCTTATTTCACTGTTATTGATGCACGTGTGTGTGTGTGTGTGTGTGTGTGTGTGTGTGTGTGTGTGTTTCTAATGTAACCTGTTCAGTCTGTATAATGCTCACTGTATGAATGTTTTCAGGGCTAATCATTTGTCACTGGACAACCAGTTGGTGTGTTTTTCCCTGGGGAAGGCCACATCTTGGGGTCCCAGCTTACCTCCATTGCCTATAGTTCTTTGTGTAGGGCTGATCTTTTTATAAACATTTAATTCAAGATATTAATAATGGTACATTCCTGCCATTTCATCATTTGACAGATTGCACTGATAAGGCATCTTATGGCAAATGTGTTGAGGGCTAAATCACTCATCACAGTCTGTGTCATAGCTTTCTTTCACTTCCTGGTGTTGGTTGTTTTAAATTTACTACCAAACATCCTCATGTCTTGGCTTATGTGACATTGACTGTGGATAAATTCAGGTCATGTATCTCTGGTAGAAATCATCAAAAAATAATATATTCTTCAGTCCATCATGTTGCATTGTACACAATAACTATTTCCATTACGTACAGAGTTGTATTAAATTCTTTGATTAAAGTAACAAATAAATATCAGGGTGGGAAGAGGGAGGAGAGGGGCATATGTGGTTGGTATGTAAAATGAACAGAAATTTCTTAATAATAAAAAAAGAAAAAAATGTAGCCAATGTCAGGTGCCCAACATGCCACTATTTTTCCTTTTCTGAACAATTACTTCGAATCTACTCCAATTTTTCCTATATTCAAAATTTAAGTAATTAAGCATAGATATGTAATTTCCTTTTTGTTCAATGGATATTGATTTACTTTTACATGACTAATAGTAGTTCTTTAAAAAATCATTTTCTGTTTTATTTTAGCACAGAATTAAGCTTCATTAATGCTAAGCAAACTCTTTACCACCGAGTTAAATGTGTGTCTGAGGAAACAGCGTACCTCCAGGTAGTCAGGAAGCAAAGACAGGAACAGGGCCAGGGTCCAAAACGTAGCCTTTAAAGGAACTCTGGTGACTTCTTACAGCTAGGTCTTGTATCTTGAAGTTTTCAGTACCTTCCCTTAATGCGAACAGCTTGTGACCAAGCTTTCAACAAAGTGAAATTTTGGATAACATTTGAATGTAGACTAAATAAGAGTTCTTGGTAAATGAAAATGATCATTATATCTACAATAAAGATATTCAAGGTCTGATTTAAGATCTGGAGCTCCGTTTCCCAAACTGGCTCATTGGTAAGATTTTTCTATTTATTTTTTTAAATTTTTTATTAAGAAATTTTTTATTCATTTTACATACCAACAACAGATCCCCTTCTCTTCCTTCCTCCTGCCCCCATAACTCCTCCCCTCACCCACCTCCATCTCCTCCTCCGACAAGGTAAGGCCCTCCCATGGGGAGTCAGCAGAGCCTGGTACAATCAGCTGAGGCAGGTCCAAGCCCCTCCCCCTGAACCAAGGCTTTGTGAGGTGTCCCACCATAGGTAGTGGGCTCCAAAAAGTCAGCTCATGTACCAGGGACGGATCCTGATCTTATTGACAGGGGACCCCTTAAGCAGATCAAACTACACAGCTGTCTCACTTATGCAGAGGGCCTAGTCCAGTCCCGTGGAGGCTCCACAACTGTTGGTCTAAGTTCATGAGTTCCCACTAGCTTGGTTTGGTTGTCTCTGTACGTTTCCCCATCATGATCTTGATGCTTCCTGCTCATAGAATTCCTCTTCCTTCTCTTCCGCTGGACTCCTCGAGCTCAGCCTGGTGCTTGGCTGTGGATCTCTGCATCTGCTTCCATGAGTACTGGATGAAGTGTGTTTTTTCCTCCCTTCTTTGGGGTTTGCTGCTGTGGGGTTATCTATTGCCTGTGTTTTCGTGGGTACATATAACTTCCTTAGGGTGGAGTTCTCCTATAAGGCTGGATTTGTAGATGGGTATTGTTTAAATCTGGTTTTGTCTTGGAGTATCTTGTGCACTCTGTCTATGGTGATTGGAAGTTTTCTGGGTATAGTAGCATGGGCTGGCATCCATGGTCTCTTAGTGTCTGCACTATGTCTGTCCAGGATCTTCCGGCTTTCAGTTTTCATTGAGAAATTTGGTGTTATTCTGATGGGTCTGCCTTTATAAGTCACTTGACCTTTTTTCTGTTGCTGCTCCTAAAATTCTTTCTTTATTCTGTATGTTTAGTTGTTTGATTATTGTGTGGCAAGGGGAGGTTTTTGGGATCTAGTCTATTTGGTGTTCTATAAGATTCTTGTATCTTCATAAGTATTTCCTTCTTTAAGTTGGGAAAGTTTTCTTCTAGGATTTTGTTATATATATTTTCTGAGACTTTGAGTTGGTATTCTCCTTCTTCTATCCCTATTATTCTTAGGTTTTTGCCTTTTATGGTGTCCTAGATTTCCTTTATGTTTTGTGTTATGACTTTTTTTGGCTTTAGTGTTTTCTTTGACTGATGAATCTATTTCCTCTATTGTATCCTCCAAGCCAGAGATTCTCTCTTTCATCTCGTTTGTTGGTTATGCTTCCATCTGTAGTTCCTTTTCATTTACTCAGGTTTTCTCTTCCTAGAATTCTCTCAGTTTGTGTCTTCTTTATTATTTCTATTTCAAATTTCAGGTCTTAAACTTTTCCTTCACCTGTTTAATTGCTTTTTCTTAGTTTTCTTGGCTTTCTTTAAGGGATTTATTGATTTCTTCCAATTTTTTGTATGTCCCTCAGTTTCTTTAAGGGAATTTTTCGTTTCCTCTTTAAAGGCTTCTATCATCTTCATAAAGTTATTTTCAAGGTCGCTTTCCTCTGCTTTTTTCTATGTTGAGATGTTCAGGTCTTGCTGTTGAAGAACCACTAGATTCTGATGGTGCCATATTGCTCTTTATGTTGTTGTATGTATTTTTGCACTGGTCTCTACCCATCTCTTCCTCCAATAGGTGCAAGAGGTGTCTGTGTCTGAGGGAGTTGCTCTTGGTCCAATCATACCTGGCAGATTCTGTGTCTCAAGAAACCTCTGAGGTTTCAGGAGGATGGGTAGGTTTGGGTTAGAGAGTGGGTTTTGTAGATAGCAGGGTCCAATGGGGGGATGTTCCAGGTGGGGGGGAAGTCTGCCTGCAGCAGTCTTCAGTGCTAGCTGGCACCTGGGGCAGCAGTGGCTAGGGGTGGGGAGGCACAGGTTGTACCTCAAGGTCTAAGTTCTAGAGGCAGGACTCTGGGTGGGAGAAGAATTGCTCACCTCTTGGTCTAATCAGAGCTGGTGGATTCTGTGTCTCAGGAAGCCACTGAGGTTCTGGGGGTTTGGTGGGTTTGGGGCAGAGAGTGGGTCTTATAGATTGCAGGGTCTAATGGGGGGTGTTAGTGGGGAAGCCTGCCTGCATGAGTCTTCCCTGCTGGCAGGCAACTGGGGCAGCCTCTTTTCATTTTTCTATTTATTTCTGTTTTCATTTTTCTTCTTTTCTTTCATTTTTTTCTATTATTGTTGCATGGCTGGATGTTCTGTTTCTATCCCATTGTTGATAATGTGACATTGAGAGAGACAGCAGGATGGCTCATTTGGTACAGGCACATCCACAACCCTGACAGTGATCTGAGTTGATCTCTAGGACCCATGTGTAGGAAAATAGAACAGAGTCCTACAGATTTTATCCTCTGACCTCAACACGGGTGCCACCGCACTTATGTGTCCACATCCCCACAGCACTCACACAATAAGTGATTGTGGCTATGCAATGATATCATTTTCACATCTTAAGTCTTGTGGGTTTCATTGTCACTTCCCTACAAAGTGACAGTTAAGGAATAACTACTCTCGTTGTCAAATATGTAAAAAGCATAACTGTAAGGTCTTACTATGAAAGCTACAATAATTGAAATGTGTTATTCACTGTCATGCAGCTACTGAGTGGAGTGGAGATTCTTATTCTGGTCTACCCAACTCGAATTGTTATGGCCTTCATTAAGTAAAGTAGATAAATTTACTAGGAATCGTCTTCTTACTGAGTTACACATTTGGTGTGTGTGCTTGTGTAACTAAGCTTATGCATAGCTTCAAAATTAAGGGACTTTTATTGTTATAATTATAAAACCATACAACAGTATACCAAAGTGCTGAAAGTACAGTTTATCACTCAGGCAAAAAATACTATATGATGTTTTTATGAACAACTTTACAAATACTAAATACATGGAATAGATATTGGTGTATAATTTTATATCATCAGGATGATATAATACACTATATCTTATAATCATGAACAATATGTCCATGATTCTAAATAGTTCTGCCTAAGGTTTTTATAATGATTGTCCAATGTAACATTTTATGAACTTATTTTATTTACCTATTTACCAACAGGCAATACGTAAGTTAGTCTTATAATCACTGTGATTTAGTATAGAAGAATATTTTATTAAGTATTTTATGTCTCTGTGATACACACACTATATAAGCATGTTGAAAATGCATTGAATTTAACATTTACTGAACCACTCTCTAACTTAGGATTCATATCCAATAAATTAACACAATTTGCATGTCCCTTCTTAATAAATTTTGTATTGTCATTTGTAAACTTTCTTTTATCTTTGCTTTGTACAATGGGGAAATTGCATGTCTATTTCTCCTGAAAGGTAAATTACCAGTTTTTTATGCTTTCTAATTATGTAAATTTTATCCACATTACATGTCTTTTTCTATAGCATGTTTTACATTCAGTTTCTTTTACCAGTCTCATCACATACATAGCTTGATTATTTCTATTACTTCACATTATAGATATGCGGTTATGAATATTTTAAGTCAAATGCACAATATTCCCCAGGACTAGATAACGTGTGTTGGGATTTCTATAAATAGGTGAAGACTATGTTAATAGTGTTAAGAATGGAGTAGTAACAGAGGATACGTAGCCTCATCTGGCTATCTTCTTTTACCAGGCTAGGCTTCCAGTGGTGGGACTAGGAGACCAACTCAGCCACAAAACCTACAACCCACAACCTTTCCTATCTACAGGACGCACTGGGCCAATGGTAGCTCAGAGCTTGTGGGAGTGGCCAATCAATGACCAACCAAACTTGAGGCCTATGCCAAGGGAGGGAACCCATTCCTTCTACTGTCTAGGGGGCCAGGATATGGATGCTGGATAGACCAGAGACCTAGGGTCCAACCAAACACTACTGCCAAAAAAAAAAAAAAAAAAAAAAGTCAATGAAATGATTCCTAATGATGTTCTGCTACACTCACAGGATCAGTGCCTAGTCCAATTGTCATCTGATGATGGGAGCAGACGCAACGACCCACAGACAGACATTAGGTGGAGCTCAGCGAACCCTGAAGAAGAGAGGGAGAAGGATTCCAAGAGTCAGAGCGGTGGAGGACACCAGGGGAACACAGCCCACAGAATCAACTATGCAGGGCTCATAGGGGCTCACAGAAACGGAAGTGGCAGTCGCACAGCCTGCATGCATCTGTGCTAGGGCAACCGCACTTGTGTTGTGGTTGCTGTTTTGGTGGACCTTGTGGAACTTCTAACAACGGGAGCAGGAGTGTCTTTCACTCTTTTACCTGCTCTTTTCTGAAGGGAAGTGGAAGAGCAGTAAATCTGGGGGAAAGAGGAGGTGAGGGGACTGGAGGGGGGGCAAGGGGGAGACTGTGCATGAGAAAAGAATAAACAAACAGACAAACAAACAAATAAATAAATAAAAACATAATGGAAGTATTTAATTTTATGGTAGGTATAACTTTAAATATATTAGATAAATTACTACTATTTGTAAAATGTTTAATAATTTGTACCCAGAGTATGACTACATTGTTGAAAATGTGTTTAACATTGACAGATTCTAAAATATTTTTGAATATCTCATAAGATAAAATGCTACCATCTTCAACCTTTGATTTATGTGGCCCTGATTCCAAAATTAATATGCTTCACTCTGTCTCAGTTTTTTTTTCCCTCATGGAGTCTATACTAGTAGTCTTTGCATATTTTCATTTTTTTTATTTTATAGTTGGGATTTATTTCTTATTCATTTCAATGTTTTCCTTATGAACTCTGAGTGGAAATGTACTATCTGTTATACTTGCAATTTCATATACTCACCCTTCATTCTGTTTTGATGGCTTTTCATTAATAACTTCTTAGAGAGTAATGCAGTTGAACATGCCAGATTTACACTGTCTGTGCTTTATAATATCATGGTTTAAAATTTGTATTTGTGTAGCTGGAGAATTTTTCTCCAGCTTCCACTGCCAAGTCCCGCCAGTCCCGGAGCCCACTTATAAATAACACACAGACTCTTACATTATTTAAACTGCTTGGCCATTAGCTCAGGCCTATCATTGTCTAGCTCTCACTCTTATATTCAGCCCATTTCTATTAATCTTTACTTTGCCATGTGGCTCGTGGCTTACCGGTACTTTACATCTTCCTTCTCCTGGCGGTGGCTCCAGCCGGTCCCTCTTTCCTTCCTCCTTCCTTAATTCTCCCCTCTCCTTGTCCCGCCTATACTTCCTGCCTGGTCACTGGCCAATCAGTGCTTTATTTATATAGACTGATATCCACAGCACTTCCCCTTTTTTTCTTTTTCAAAAAGGAAGGTTTTAACTTCAACATAGTAATATTACATATAACAAAATAATTATTGAGTAAGAATTCTAGTTACAATATAAAAGAAGATATCTATCTTATATTTGTGAGTTTAAAGTTTTATTCTAACTTATCTTTTTTTTTTCTTTTTTCTTTTTTTTTTTTTAATTTTTATTTTGCAATACAATTCAGTTCTACATATCAGCCACAGATTCCCTTGTTCTTCCCCCTCCCGCCCCCCTCACCTTCCCCCCAGCCCGCCCCCCATTCCAATCTCCTCCAGGGCAAAGCCCTCCCCACAGACTGAGATCAACCTGGTGGACTCAGTCCAGGCAGGTCCAGTCCCCTCCTCCCATGCCGAGCCAAGGGACCCTGCATAGGCCCCAGGCTTCAAACAGCCAACTCATGCAATGAGCACAGGACCCGGTGCCACTGCCTGGATGCCTCCCAAACAGATCAGGCCAATCAACTGTCTCACCCACCCAGAGGGCCTGATCCAGTTGGTGACCCCTCAGCCATTGGTTCATATTTCATGTGTTTCCGTTTGTTTGGCTATTTGTCTCTGTGCTTCATCCGACCTTGGTCTCAACAATTCTCGCTCATATAAACCCTCCTCATTCTCGCTAATTGGACTCCCAGAGATCCACCCGGGGCCCAGTCATGGATCTCTGCATCCAGATCCCTCAGTAGTTGGATGAGGTTTCTAGCACGACAATTAGGGTGTTTGGCCATCCCATCACCAGAGTAGGTCAGTTCGGACTGTCTCTCGACCATTGCCAGCAGTCTGTTGTGGGGGTATCTTTGTGGATTTCTGTGGGCCTCTCTAGCACTTTGTTTCTTCCTATTCTCATGTGGTCTTCATTTACCATGGTCTCCTATTCCTTGTTCTCCCTCTCTGTTGTTGATCCAGCTGGGATCTCCCACTCACCCAAGCTCTCTGTCCCTCGCCCCTCGCCCTTCACTACCCCCACTCATGTCCAGGCTGTTCATGTAGATCTCATTCCATTTCTCTGTCGTTGGGCGATCCCTGTGTCTTTCTTGGGGTCCTGTTTTCCAGGTAGCCTGCCTGGTGATGTGAGTAGCAGTCCAGTCATCCTTGTTCCACATCTAGTATCCTGTTATGAGTGAGTACATACCATGTTTGTCTTTCTGAGTCTGGGATACCTCACTCAGGATGATTTTTTCTAGATCCATCCATTTGTCTGTAAACCTCATGATGTCATTGTTTTTCTCTGCTGAGTAGTATTCCATTGTGTATATGTACCACATTTTGTTTATCCATTCTTCAGTTGAAGGGCATCTAGGTTGTTTCCATGTTCTGGCTATTACAAACAACGCTGATATGAACATAGCTGAACAAGTGCTCTTGTGGTGTGGTTGAGCATTCCTTGGGTATATGCCCAAGAGTGGTATAGCTGGATCTTGGGGGAGATGGATTCCCAATTTTCTAAGAAATCGCCATATTGATTTCCAAAGTGGTTGTACAAGCTTGCATTCCCACCAGCAGTGGAGGAGAGTTCCCCTAGCTCCACATCCTCTCCAGCATAAGGTGTCTTCAGTGTTTTTGATCTTAGCCATTCTGACAGGTGTAAGGTGGTATCTCAGAGTTGTTTTGATTTGCATTTCCCTGATGATTAGGGATGTTGAGCAATTCCTTAAATGTCTTTCAGCCATTTGAGTTTCCTCTGTTGAGAATTCTCTGTTTAGTTCTATAGCCCATTTCTTAATTGGACTGTTGGGCATTTTGATGTCTAATTTCTTGAGTTCCTTATATATTCTGGATATCAGTCCTCTGTCAGATGTAGGATTGGTGAAGATCTTTTCCCATTCTGTAGGCTGTCGCTTTGCTTTGTTGACCGTATCCTTTGCCCTACAAAAGCTTCTCAGTTTCAAGAGGTCCCATTGATTGATTGTTTCTCTCAGTGTCTGTGCTACTGGTGTTCTATTTAGAAAGTGGTCTCCTATGCCAATGTGTTCAAGACTACTTCCTACTTTCTCTTCTAGCAGGTTCAGAGTAGCTGGATTTATGTTGAGGTCCTTGATCCACTTCGACTTAAGTTTTGTGCACGGTGATAGATATGGATCTATTTGCAGCCTTCTACATGTTGATATCCAGTTTTGCCAGCACCATTTGTTGAAGATGCTTTCTTTTTTCCACTGTGCACTTTTGGCTTCTTTGTCAAAAATTATTTGTTCATAGGTGTGCGGATTAATGTCAGGGTCTTCAATTCGATTCCATTGGTCCACATGTCGGTTTTTATGCCAGTACCAAGCTGTTTTTATTACTGTAGCTCTATAGTAGAGCTTGAAGTCAGGGATCGTGATGCCTCCAGAGGTTGTTTTATTGTACAGGATTCTTTTGGCTATCCTGGGTTTTTTGTTTTTCCATACGAAGTTGAGTATTATTCTTTCCAGGTCTGTGAAGAATTGTGTTGGTATTTTGATGGGGATTGCATTGAATCTGTAGATTGCTTTTGGTAAGATTGCCATTTTTACTATGTTAGTTCTGCCTATCCATGAGCATGGGAGATCTTTCCATTTTCTGACATCTTCTTCAATTTCTTTTTTCAGGGACTTAAAGTTCTTGTCATATAGGTCCTTCACTTGCTTGGTTAGTATTACCCCAAGGTATTTTATGTCATTTGTGGCTATAGTAAAGGGTGATGTATCTCTGATTTCCTTCTCCGCTTTTTTGTCCATTGTATATAGGAGGGCTACTGATTTTTTGGAGTTGATCTTGTATCCTGCTATGTTGCTGAAGGTGTTTATAAGCTGTATCAGTTCCTTGGTGGAATCTTTGGGGTTGCTCAAGTATACTATCATGTCATCTGCAAATAGGGAAAGCTTGACTTCTTCCTTTCCAATTTGTATCCCCTTAATCTCCTTATGTTGTCTTATTGCTCTGGCTAGAACTTCAAGTACTATATTAAATAAGTATGGGGAGAGCGGACAGCCTTGCCTCGTTCCTGATTTTAGTGGAATTGCTTTGAGTTTCTCTCCATTTAATTTGATGTTGGCTGTTGGCTTGCTGTAAATTGCCTTTATTATGTTTAGGTATGTTCCCTGTATTCCTGATCGCTCCAAGACCTTTATCATGAAGGGGTGTTGGATTTTGTCAAATGCCTTTTCAGCATCTAGTGAGATGATCATGTGGTTTTTTTCTTTGAGTTTGTTTATATGGTGTATCACATTGACAGACTTTCGTATGTTGAACCATCCTTGCATCCCTGGAATGAATCCTACTTGATCATGGTGGATAATTGTTTTGATGTGGTCTTGGAGTCTGTTTGCCAGTATTTTATTGAGTATTTTTGCATCAATGTTCATGAGGGAGATCGGTCTGTAGTTCTCTTTCTTTGTTATATCCTTGTTTGGTTTGGGAATCAGGGTAATTGTAGCCTCATAGAAGGAGTTTGGTAATGTTCCTTCTGTTTCTATTGTATGGAACAATTTAGAGAGTATTGGTATTAACTCTTCTTTGAAGATCTGGTAGAATTCTGCACTGAAACCATCTGGTCCTGGGCTTTTTTTGGTTGGGAGACTTTTAATGACTGTTTCTATTTCGTTAGGGGTTATTGGACTATTTAAATAGTTTATCTGGTCTTGATTTAATTTAGGTATGTGGTACCTATCCAGAAAATTATCCATTTCTTTTAGGTTTTCCAGTTTTGTGGAATAGAGGTTTTTGAAGTATGACCTGATGATTCTCTGGATTTCCTCAATGTCTGTTGTTATGTCCCCCTTTTCATTTCTGATTTTGTTGATTTGGATGCTCTCTCTCTGTCTTTTGGTTAGTTTGGATAAGGGCTTGTCTATCTTGTTGATTTTCTCAAAGAACCAACTCTTTGTTTCATTAATTTTTTGTATTATTCTCTTTGTTTCTATTTTATTGATTTCAGCTCTCACTTTGATAATTTCCTGGCATCTATTTTTCCTGGGAGACTTTGCTTCTTCCTGTTCTAGAACTTTCAGGTGTGCTGTTAAGTCACTAGTGTGAGATTTCTCCAGCTTATTTATGTGGGCGTTTAGTGCTATGAATTTCCCTCTTAGTACTGCTTTCATAGTGTCCCATAGGTTTGGATATGTGGTGTCTTCATTTTCGTTGATCTCTAGGAAGTCTTTAATTTCTTTCTTTATTTCTTCCTTAACCCATTGGTGATTCAGGTGGGTATTGTTCAGTTTCCATGAGATTGTAGGTTTTCTGTAGTTTTTGTTGTTGTTGAAATCCAACTTTAGACCATGGTGGTCTGATAGAACACAGGAAGTTATTATAATTGTTTTGTATCTGTTTAGATTTGCTTTGTGACCAAGTATGTGGTCGATTTTAGAGAAGGTTCCATGGGGTGCTGAGAAGAAGGTATATTCTTTTTTGTTAGGATGGAATGTTCTGTAGATGTCGATTAAGTCCATTTGAGTCATGACATCAGTTAAGTCCTTTATTTCTCTGTTAAGTTTCGATTTGGGGGATCTGTCCAGTGGTGAAAGTGGGGTGTTGAGGTCTCCCACTATTAATGTGTGGGGTTTTATATGTGATTTAAGCTTTAATAATGTTTCTTTTACATATGTGGGTGCCCTTGTGTTTGGGGCATAAATGTTCAGAATTGAGACTTCATCTTGGTGGATCTTTCCTGTGATGAGTATGTAATGCCCTTCTTGATCTCTTTTGATTGATTTTAGTTTGAAGTCTATTTTGCTGGATATCAGGATGGCTACACCCGCTTGTTTCTTAAGACCGTTTGATTAGAAAGTCTTTTCCCAGCCTTTTATTTTTAGGTAGTGTCTATCTTTGAATTTGAGATGTGTTTCTTGTATGCAGCAGAAAGATGGGTCCTGCTTTCGTATCCATTCTGTAAGCCTATGTCTTTTTATAGGTGAATTAAGTCCATTGATATTGAGGGATATTAATGTCCAGTGATTGTTCATTCCTGTTATTTTTTGGTGGTGATGTGTGTGTACTTTTCTTCGTTGGGGTCTACTGCTGTGGCTTTATCTATTGCCTGTGTTTTCGAGGTTGTATCTGACTTCCTTAGGTTGGAATTTTCCTTCTAGTGCTTTCTGTAGGCCTGGGTTTGTGGATAAATATTGTTTAAATCTTGCTTTGTCATGGAATGTCTTGTTCACTCCATCTATGAGGACTGAAAGTTTTGCTGGGTATATTAGTCTAGGCTGACATCCATGGTCTCTTAATGTCTGCATTACATCTGTCCAGGACCTTCTGGCTTTCAAAGTCTCCATTGAGAAATCGGGTGTTATTCTGATAGGTTTGCCTTTATATGTCACTTGGCCTTTTTCCTTTGCTGCTCTTAATATTCTTTCTTTATTCTGTACGTTTAATTGTTTAATTATTATGTGGTGAGGGGACTTTTTTTGGGGGTCTAGTCTGTTTGGTGTTCTATAGGCTTCCTGTATCTTCATAGGCATTTCCTTCTTTAAGTTGGGAAAGTTTTCTTCTATGATCTTGTTGAATATATTTTCTGTGCCCTTGAGTTGGTATTCTTCTCCTTCTTCTACCCCTATTATTCGTAGGTTTGGTCTTTTCATGGTGTCCCAAATTTCTTGGACATTTTGGTTCATGACTTTGTTGACTTTAGTGTTTTCTTTGACTGATGAATCTATTTCTTCTATTGTATCTTCAACGCTAGAGATCCTCTCTTCCATCTCTTGCATTCTGTTGATTATACTTGCATCTGAAGTTCCCAATCGTTTTCTCAGATTTTCTATTTCCAGCATTCCCTCTGTTTGTGTCTTCTTCATTTTTTCTATTTCCCTTTTCAGGTCTTGGACTGTTTCCTTCATTTGTTTCATTGATTTTTCTTGATTTTCTTTCAGTATTTTATTGTTCTCTTCCAGGACTTTATTGATTTCTTCTAATTTGTTTGCCCTTTCCTCTAGTTGTTTACAGCGTTCTTCACATTTTTTTGTCTTTTCCTCTACACGAGCCTCTAGCTTCTTCATGATGACATTCATAAGGCTATTTTCTTCTGCTTCTTCCAATTTCTGATGTTCAGGTCTAGGTGTTGGAGGAGGGCTAGGGCCTGGTGATGGTGTATTACTATTCATTTTGTTGTATGTGTTTCTGCCTTGACGTCTGCCCATCTCCTTGTGGTTCGTTCCTGGCCTTATCCGCACACTTGGTTCAGACAGAGCTGACAGATTCAGGAAGTCTCTCTCTCTTGTCCAGATGGGAGCTCTCTTGTCCAAATTGGAAGTCCGGGGCAGGATGGGAGCTCTTGTTCAGAAGGGAAGTCCGGGGGAGGATGGGTGCTCTCCTCTCTCTCTCTCTCTCTCTCTCTCTCTCTCTCTCTCTCTCCTCCAGATGGGAAATCCAGGGCAAGGTGGGAGCTGGGGGCCAGCCTCTAAGTCTCAAGAAGAGGCTTGGGGCTCAGGCGGATGGGCGTGGGGGCAGGGCGTGGAGACTGCAGGGTCTGCCAGGGGTCTTGGAGAAGGGGATCCTTCCCGGTTGGGGTAGAAGGGCACCTGCCCGCGGACCAGAACCTGGGGCCAAGTTGGGCAGGTCTTCCCCGGAGTGGCTGGTGCCCAGGGATGGGGTCGGGGGCAAGCTAGGGCACTCACCTGTGCTTCAGAAGGGAAGTCCGGGGCAAGATGGGAGCTGAGGGGCCGGCCTCTAAGTCTCAGGAAGAGGCTTGGGGCTCGGGCAGATGGGCGTGGGGGCAGGGCTTGGAGATTGCAGGGTCTGCCAAGGGTCTTGGAGAAGGGGATCCTTCCCGGTTGGGGTAGAAGGGCACCTGCCCGGGGACCAGAACCTGGGGCCAAGTTGGGCAGGTCTTCCCCGGAGTGGCTGGTGCCCAGGGATGGGGTCGGGGGCAAGCTAGGACACTCACCTGTGCTTCAGAAGGAAAGTCCGGGGCAAGATGGGAGCTGAGGGGCCGGCCTCTAAGTCTCAGGAAGAGGCTTGGGGCTCAGGGGGCTCAGGCGGATGGGCGTGGGGGCAGGGCGTGGAGACTGCAGGGTCTGCCAGGGGTCTTGGAGAAGGGGATCCTTCCCGGTTGGGGTAGAAGGGCACCTGCCCGCGGACCAGAACCTGGGGCCAAGTTGGGCAGGTCTTCCCCGGAGTGGCTGGTGCCCAGGGATGGGGTCGGGGGCCTATCTAACTTATCTTTTATCATAACTAAGGAAAATTGTAAGTATCTAGTCTTTAACCACATCAAAGACCTCAGAAGGATATAATACTACCTGAGAAATGGGAGAAAGATGCAAGCAACTTTCAGGAGTCTTGTAGGGTAGACAGAGACAGCTGGCAGCCTGGATAGTCATTTAAAGTTCTCTTGTAAAGTTGGGGCATCTGTCTTCAGCCCACAGGCCTAGAGTCTCTTATTCACTTTTCTCTGTGTCCTGTAGAATGTCTGGCAGTTTCCTCTGCAAAGCAGGAACTTGAAGGACCATTTTGTCAAGCAAAGTTCAGTGGTCACCTTTTTATGGGTCCTGCATGTCCAGTTGATCAAGCAGTCCAGGCAAGAATAGTTTCTTGCCCAAAATGGCTATTTTTGTCAAGGTGAAGATAAACTCCATATGGAGTGTCTTCGATGCCCATACTCCTCTCTGAAGTAAATCAGTGCTGTCAGGAGCAGACATGTCTCACTGTCCAGAAAGTCTAAATTTTTAAAACATTTTAAATGCCATATTCTGTAGGTCTTTGAAGTGTTTGAAGACTACCTATCTATCTGAAATATGTCTATGTATACCTAGAAGACTTAACTAACATGGCTACAAATATTATTATCATAGATGACTAACTATTAATCTATTTTTAATTATCCATTACAATTTTAAATGAGTTACATAAACATAATACCTCAAACAAGAATAGAAATATATATATATACAGTATAACAAAATTAAGTTTAAATTTGTATCAATAAACTAAAATCTATAGCAATGTAAAACATTTTAAACAAGTTGTTACTCTTTAAAAGTAGGTTCATTAATCTACCGTTTCATCCTATCATATCCAAACTGTGCCCTTTTTTTTCTTTAGAAAGAGATTGTATTTATAATCAACCTGCTTTAAATAAAAATATTGGTTTATCTCTGTCCCACATCAGAGGGCTCTTCTGATTTGGGACACAAGAATCTCTTAACCATTTTTTTTTTTAAGCAATATGTCTGGGTTTAGAGGGGGAGTGAGCCAATTCCATTTCTAAAGCCATCTTGGTATAGTTGGGAATGTGGGCGTAGCTTCTCTTACTACTTTCTGCTGGAGGGGGATGCTGTATCTTATGGGGACACAAAGAAAATTTTAGGATTATGGAGTAGTCCATGAGGGTGTATCATCTGAGCCAGTTGCCTGAAACCATTCTGGATGTTGGATCATCTGGGCCATGGTGTCATTGGAGACCTTTCATGGGGTCTTGGCTGGTCAAACCTGATGTATCTTAATCTGGAACAAATCCATAGCCTCTGGCTTTCTGTGGGAACAAAAGCAGAAACTCTTTTCCAAAGCAACATATCCTTATATCCAAATTTTGAAGTCAAGGTACCTTTAAAATTTACATTTTGGCATAACTGAACAGCTTTTACAATCAAATGTTTTTCTTTAGGTACGAATATCAAAGACAACATAATCCAGATTCTCTGTGTGATAGCCATCTTTACATGGCTTATTACCTTTATTGTTTCTTTAAAGACTTTACTTTTAAAAACTGTTTGTTTATATAACTGTATATATTCCTTTTTATCTCTTTTTAAAGTCTATGTACATTTTTACATACATTGGAAACTATTTCATCTGAATCAGTTGTATTGTGAACTTATTGCTTTAAACTGCAGCCTTTTAAGCCTGAAACAGCTCTGTGGCTGCTGGCTCCGCCCACTTTAGCTTCTCAACAAGGCGGTTCCGCCAGCTCTGGGAGCCATCAAGTCTCAGAAATAGTGGGTCTATGCTTTTATGAAAGCAGCGTGTAGCCCAGAAACCTCTCTCTCTCTCTCTCTCTCTCTCTCTCTCTCTCTCTCTCTCTCTCTCTCTCTTTAATACTAGTAAAGACTAAATCTACCACACAGCTTAATGTGCCGCTGGCACACGTCTCACTCCTGCCATACTGCAGGTCAAGTGCACACGCCAAGAACCCGCCAGTAGCTCAAACCCGCGTTTTGCGGCGCCTAACTGCCCATATGAGACATGAAGCAGAAACCTGGTTTTGGCTCTGTTTAGAGTTGGTTATTAAATATTGTTAGGTTTAAGGTGGAAACTCGAGCCGTTGGGCGCCATTTGTAGCTGGAGAATTTTTCTCCAGCTCCCACCTCCAAGTCCCGCCAGCCCCAGAGCCCACTTATAAAATAAACACACAGACTCTTACATTATTTAAACTGCTTGGCCATTAGCTCAGGCCTATCATTGTCTAGCTCTTACTCTTATATTCAGCCCATTTCTATTAATCTTTACTTTGCCACGTGGCTTGTGGCTTACTGGTACCTTACATCTTCCTTGTCCTGATGGCGGCTCCAGCTGGTCCCTCTTTCCTTCCTCCTTCCTTAATTCTCCTCTCTCCTTGTCCCACCTATACTTCCTGCCTGGTCACTGGCCAATCAGTGCTTTATTTATATAGAGTGATATCCACAGCATATTTGATATCACAAAATTTTTCTTTAAAATACATTGAAGCTTTATTTTCCATAAATAACACTTTACTGTATTAAAGATTCATTTTTTTTATAGTTGTGGTATTTTTTTTTAATTTTTATTTTGCAATAAAATTCAGTTCTACATATCAGCCACAGATTCCCTTGTTCTCCCCCCTCCCGCCCCCCTCACCTTCCCCCTAGCCCGCCCCCCATTCCAATCTCCTCCAGGGCAAAGCCTTCCCCACAGACTGAGATCAACCTGGTGGACTCAGTCCAGGTAGGTCCAGTCCCCTCCTCCCAGGCCGAGCCAAGGGACCCTGCATAGGCCCCAGGTTTCAAACAGCCGACTCATGCAATGAGCACAGGACCCGGTGCCACTGCCTGGATGCCTCCCAAACAGATCAGGCCAATCAACTGTCTCACCCACTCAGAGGGCCTGATCCAGTTGGTGACCCCTCAGCCATTGGTTCATATTTCGTGTGTTTCCATTTGTTTGGCTATTTGTCTCTGTGCTTTATCCGACCTTGGTCTCAACAATTCTCTCTCATATAAACCCTCCTCATTCTCGCTAATTGGACTCCCAGAGATCCACCTGGGGCCTAGTCATGGATCTCTGCATCCAGATCCCTCAGTAGTTGGATGAGGTTTCTAGCACGACAATTAGGGTGTTTGGCCATCCCATCACCAGAGTAGGTCAGTTCGGACTGTCTCTCGACCATTGCCAGCAGTCTGTTGTGGGGGTATCTTTGTGGATTTCTGTGGGCCTCTCTAGCACTTTGTTTCTTCCTATTCTCATGTGGTCTTCATTTACCATGGTCTCCTATTCCTTGTTCTCCCTCTCTGTTGTTGATTTTTGAACAGTGAGATAAAATTACACCTTTCGTAACAAAATTTGGAAACAGAAATTGTTTTCCAATAAGATTAATATTTTCATTTAACAGTAAGTTATTTTGATAGCTGTCTCCTCTTTTATTTATTGGTTGATTTTAAGTGTGATTTTTAAATGGTCAAAATTACTATGTAGTTTTATTTTTACTGGGATTTAAAACTTTTTTTTAGAGAGCTACTGGAGATTTTTATTTTTATTTATTTATTTATTTATCTATTTATTTATTTATTTTATATTTTGATTTAATTTTACATATCAGTCACGAATGTGTCCTCCCTCCTCCCGGCCCTTCCTCCCCCCAGCCCACTCCCTATTCCCATCTCCTCCAGGGCAAGGACTCCCCTGGGGATTCAGCTCAACCTGGTAGATTCAGTCCAGGCAGGTCCAGTCCCCTCCTCCCAGGCTGAGCCAAGTGTCCCTGTATAAGCCCCAGGTTCCAAACAACCAGCTCATGCACTAAGGACAGGTCCTGGTCCCACTGCCTGGGGGCCTCCCAAACAGTTGAAGCTGATCAACTGTCTCACTTATCCAGAGGGCCTGATCCAGTTGGGGGCTCCTCAGCTATTGGTTCATAGTTCATGTGTTTCTACTAGTTTGGCTATTTTTCCCTGTGCTTTTCCAATCTTGGTCTCAACAATTCTCGCTCATACAAACCCTCCTCTTTCTAGCCAATTGGACTCCTGGAGCTCCACCTGGGGCCTGGCTGTGGATCTCTGCATCTGCTTCCATCAGTCATTGGATGAGATTTCTAGCACAACAGTTAGGGTGTTTGGCCATCCTATCACCAGAGTAGGTCAGTTCAGGCTTTCTCTCAACCATTGACAGTAGTCTATTGTGGAGGTATCTTTGCGGATTTCTGGGGACCTCTCTAGCACTTTGCTTCTTCCTATTCCCATGGTGTCTTCATTCATCATGGTCTCTTTTTCCTTGTTCTCACTCTCTGTTCTTGATCCAGTTGGGATCTCCTGCTCCCCTAAGCTCTCTTTTTCTCGAACCTTGCCCTTCATTACCCCCACTCACATCCAGTTTGCTCATGTAGATCTCACTCATTTCTCTGTCATTTGGCGATCCCTGTGTCTTTCTTAGGGTCCTGTTTTCTAGGTAGCCTCCCTGGAGTTGTGAGTAGCAGTCTAGTCATCCTTTGTTTTACATCTAGTATCCTCCTTTGAGTGAGTACATACCATGTTTGTCTTTGTGAGTCTGGGTTTCCTCACTCAGGATGAATTTTTCTAGATCCATCCATTTTTAGCTCAGCTGTTAATATAAAACTTATTTTTTAATCATGATCAAAAATATGTTCTGTATTTCATAATAATTTGGAAGTTTTGGATACTATAATTGTTATTATAACCATTGTTATTGTTCATGGGATTGAAACCAGGCCCTCATGCATATTAAATGTGTTGTCCCCTGAATTGCCTTCATGCCCTAGATGACAATTAATAAATCAGATGGACATAAGAATGGAATGCACATATATGTGTTACCTATAATTATTTCTAGTGTGTCTCTTAGGATGATTTTGGAGTAGAGTAGAATTTGAAATTGCAGACTTAATAAAGTAAAAGATCTTTCCAATGGCATG
Source organism: Peromyscus eremicus (assembly GCF_949786415.1). Taxonomy (NCBI): domain Eukaryota; kingdom Metazoa; phylum Chordata; class Mammalia; order Rodentia; family Cricetidae; genus Peromyscus; species Peromyscus eremicus. The sequence continues at coordinate 34,232,940 of NC_081428.1, forward strand.
AAAACATTCTATCCATTGAACACCATACAATAATGTTGATGTACTACAGAACAGTGCTTACTCTGACAAATTACTGGAGATATGATATCAATCTTCTCAGACATGATACCTTTATTTCTCAGACCTGTACACTGTAATGAGAATTTCTATCACTGGGTTCAAGTCCCAGGATTTCTAATTACGTACCCAATTTCTCTGAGTCATGATGATACAGGACTTCTCAGCCTCTCTTTCATTTGAGCCAGTACCTCATATCTTCATATCTACACACACACACACACACACACACACACACACACACACACACACATACACACATACACTACTGGCTCCATTTATTTGGAAAAAATCAATTAATTTATAATGATAAACTTTTAAGATGTTCAGATAACTAGAAAGAAAGTAGAAAAAAAAACTATTGATAGTTATTAGCAAATGTTAGCTCATATTTTAAATTATATTTACTTAATTCAGTATAATTTTAATTTCTCTCTTATAACACTATATTTTACTGTCTTATCATTCTCATTTCTATTTCTCAGTACTGTTATCCACTCTCCATATCCCTGGCAAATTCACATTTTAAAATATAAAACTAAATACCTCATATAGCCTGTATAACAAAAGCCAGATTGCTGAGCAGTGTATTCTCAGCTGTCCCCAGAAGCATTTCACCTCTTCATGATTTACCTTTCTGCGGAAGAGCCATCTTAACTTCTTTATTACATATATGCTACAACACAGTGTCTTCATCCTATCTACTCTACACATCCTTAGTGAAGGTCAACTTGTCATTCAGTCCATATACAGTTTAGTTACTGTTTTCTCTAAGAACAATCTCATTATTTCAGGAATAATTAATTTTTGTTACTCTACAACTTTTACATAAAATATATTATGTTATAATTCTACCTGAATCTTTGCAATTATTTACTTTCTTGTTAGAAGTCTTTTATTAAACAAAGAAAAATGCCTTCTCATCTTCGTTTTCTCAGAACCTGTCACACCACTAGATGTTATTAGATGAATGGACAAATGGTGAATCAGTAAAGCATCCAATCCCAGGCGGTAAATACAAGATTCTATCTTAATAAGAGTGCTTAAAAGTGAATATGCCTCAAATGCTACATGAAGAATAGTGAATTTTTTATTAGAGGAACAATTTCCTTAGTAGTCATCCCAATATTCAGTTGGGCATCTATTTATAATTACAGTAACATTAGGAAGTTAGTAGAGTTTAGTATAAATTTCCTATGGCAAAAGGGCACAGAACATTAATTGTGGCCAAGAAGCAGAATGGTGCTACAGAGAAAAGACTAGATTACAAAGGGAGAATTAGTCTCCTGTCCTTACTCCTTGTCAAGCAGGGGGAATCAGTATTTTCTAGTTTATAGGAGAAAGTAAAAGCTTGTAACAGAAGAATGATGTAAGCTATAAATCATATTCCAAACACAGAGACAAAAGATTGTCTTCTCTTCAATTTAATTTTTATTTTATTTTGGAATATTGTAATGTCACCACAGGCTGCTGAGGAATAGCACATTCAGGCGGTCATATCAGAAAACAGGACAGAAGAAAGAAAGTCGTCTCAGAGTGACTGTGAAGCTGCATCTCTGTTACTATTTGCTGAAGTTCTCTAATGAAGACTTACCATTGCCTTTTACATTAGCAAATGGCAAGTGTCACTAAGAAAATTATCTAATATGTCTCGGTGAATTTAAAACCTCACAAAGGTTACTCTATATCTTTTAATTAAGTGGTCTTTTCATGTTAGTACCATGTTGGTGAATTTGTATGCTTAAAAAATTAAATTCTTTTTTTTTTTCCAAGCAGGTGAATTAATATCTCTAAGGCCAACTAGTTCTGTTTAAATCATTAGAATACATTTGTAAGTAATAAAAAACATATATACATCCACTGATATATCCCCATTGTTTACTAAAATTCATTTTTTTAACTTTTTTTTTTTTTTTTTTAGTTTTTTCGAGACAGGGTTTCTCTGTGTAGCTTTGTGCCTTTCCTGGATCTCGCTCAGTAGACCAGGCTGGCCTCGAACTCACAGAGATCCGCCTGCCTCTGCCTCCCGAGTGCTGGGATTAAAGGGGTGCGCCACCACCGCCCAGCCTAAAATTCATTTTTACTGGATGTCATTATGTGAATTTGTAAACCAGCATTGAATTTTATTCAGACTGAAGGCTTTCTAAGCCCGAGACTTTATGCTCATGGGTGATATTTCATACACAACCCCTCACAGCTTGCCTACTGGTTCCTAGTTATCAGTAGAAATATGCATGCACTAACAATTATTGAAAAAAAAGAGGAGATGAATTTGAAGGCAAGTGGGGAAGCGTATATGGAGAGTTTGGAGGGATGGAGAAGAAGGGAGAAATGTTATAATTATATTATAATCTCAAAAACAAAATTAAAAATGATTTAGCATTCTTTAAATATAAAATTATTTTCTTAAATTAATGTCAAGCATAGATAATAACGCTTGCAGGGGAAAATATTTTCTTTCCAAACAAACTAAAAGTGACAGTTAGTCATTCGGGCTATTTGCCACCTGGTGCAAATACTGAAGCATGGCCTTTCTTCTCTCTGGTGTGATTCAGCAATAAGTAAGAATCATCTACTTCCAAAAGGTCAAGTGCATTATTAATTAAAAGCTAATTTACTACTTAAGAATTCTGTATCGTTAACTTACTCCCAATAGTTCTTGATTTACTTGGCTTACCAAATCTTGCTTTCTGGCTATTAGCATTAGTATTAGTATTATTACTATTACTATCATTGGCATGCTTATCACAATATCTATAGAAGGTGAAATGTGTATGGAGATGAAAGCCCTAAGATCTTTTAAGGCTTGCCATTAAAAGAGTTAGCTAAAATGAATTACTTTTAGCTTCCTGAATTGGGCACTTGCACAGTTAGTTGAACCTCAGTTTATGGTAGGAATGTGTCTTTTGTAGGACTTGCTCCTTTTCATTTACTCCAGATTTCACCACGAATTTTCTAAGCATATCATTACACCTGATTTATTTTTCAAAAACTCTTTTTAATGTATTTAATCTTTGATTGTATGCATATGTGTGTATCTCTGTGTGAGAATGTGTATGTGTGAGTGCAGATGCCTCTGTAGTCCAGAAAAATATCAGGTCTCTGGGACCTGGAGTTATAGACAGTTTGAAGTTGCCCGATGTGGGTGCTGGGAACTGAGTTTGGGTTCTCTGCAATAACAGCACTTGTTCTCAACTCCTGAAGCCATCTCTTCTACCTGCTTCAGATTCTTTTAAAATCTCCCTATGGTCCTGTTTTGTTGTCTTTTTTCATTTGTTTGTTTCACACTTTAGTACATTTATATAAAGGACTAAGTTTATTTTTAATTAATCATCTTCCTGCCTCATATTACATTCCTAGCATTCATGGGTTACACAGATTGTAGAACCTGTTAGGCTGTCAAAGATATATATCCAGTGTGACATCTCTTAACTGTCTTGAAAATTAGATCAGATTCTGCGACACTCTTAAGAGTGAAACTGAAAATTATTTTTAGCACACTGATTATGCAGATATCACTTAGAACTGTGGAGATAACTGGGGCTGAAGAGAGGTCTTAGCTATTAAGAGCACTAACATCTCTTCCAGAGGACCCAGATTAAGTTCTCAGCACCCTCATGGCTCCTTCTAACCATCTGTAACTCCAGCTGCAGAGAATCCTCTGGCCCATTCTGACCTCTGCCTGCACCACACATACATTGTGCACTTATGTACATGCAGGCAAAGCACTCATAAGGATAAACTTAAAACAGGAATAATATCTTGTAAAAAAATATGCCCCCCCAATGGTAGAAGAATATTTTGGCTGAAAAAAAATGGTATTAACATATTCAAAAGGATCACTTCCTGGAGCCTTCCTCCTCTAAAACAGAAAATTTTAAGTTTGAAGTTATTCTGCCATTAACTCCCCTTTGAAGACAGCTTCGACTAGGGGAGTGAACATCAGTAAATCTACATGGACCTAAACTGGGGGGCATTATAGTTACCCCCAAAATATACTTGAGCCTTAATAAAATAAGCATGTTTGCAAAATTCTTTCCAAATAATTTCTTTTAGAAACAGATTTATTTCTTCCCATAGAGGCTTGCCCTGTTCCTCTTTGTCTATGGCTGGTACATAAGATATTCACCATTTGTTAAGGTTTTGTATGCTTCTGTGGGGACAAATAAATGCATGCTTCTCTTGTTAGTCTGCCTTTTATCAGTTTAATTTAAAGATCCCCAGAAAGTGATTTAGGAAAGTAGATAAAATTTGATCATCTCTGATAGCTATACATTTTTTTGACTATGATGATATATGGGACTTAATGTTAAATAACTTCCTTCTTCATTATAATAACATATAGTAATTTAGTATCTGCAGATTACGAGGTGCTGTATAATGATTATCTCACTTGGATTCTTACAATCATATTGGGAAGTGGACATTAGACTATCCTTAAGAGTTACTATGGCAATGGAAGTAAGGAGAATAGATTTTCAGAGTATATTTGCAATAGGGCTTAGATTCTGTTTTACTTCATGGTGCTCCAAGTTTCCAAGTGATATTCATGTTTCACTTTCTTATTTTAGAAGAGTAAGTTCCATTCAACAGCAAGTTGGTCAATCTAAATTATTAGAAAATATAATAACAGGTAACATTTATTGTGGGTCTCCTAGGTATCAGTCATTGTACTAAAATGTGCCTATGACTGCTATCTCATTTGTTTTTTGCAGCTGTCTTTCCAGGTAATCTGCAATAGGAGTTCATGCTTGTGTTGTGCTTACCATGTTCTAGGAACATTTGTCAATGCTTCCCTATGTTGTCAATGAAGATTCTGCAAATTAGTCATACACCAAGTCATCACTGAATTTTAGAGGTATCAATAGTAAAAGAAGGATTTAAAGAATTAATCAAAGGTCACATGGTTATTCAGTAGGAGAGGCAAATTTGAAACTTCAGAGACCCATCACCAGATTCCACACGCTTCACTTCACTGTGCTTTGGTAGGTCAGCCTCCCACCTGAGAAATGAGTGTTGAGTAAACTCTGTTTTCATGCTTGTGTCTCTTCCAGAACACACACAAAGAAAGTGAAAGAAAAAGAATAAAGAATTTACTAGATAGCTTCTCAGCGAGACGTGAATCAGGGCTGAACGGGTCTTACATTCCAGTTAAATATGGTTTGTTTTTTTATACTTCCTACACACAGCTGTCATATGCATACTCAGTGCTAGCTGTAATAAACACTCAAGCTTTGGCAGAAAAAATGCCTTGATTATATACATTGTAGTTTTTGTGAAGATACTTTTTAAAACCAAAAACATTTGAAAGCCAGCTTTCCTCCTATATCTAGATATCCTAGGCAGAAATTCCACAAAAATATGGAAATTTCTGATCCAAGAAAATTTGAAGATTAGAAATAATAACATTCTTTAATAACAGGGCAGTTGTTAAGTGCACAATATATTTAGGCCAATATATCCAAGAAGCCATCTTAAATTATTTATAATTCTGTAGAACAGTGCTTTCTGTGAGTCTATTCTTGAATGTTAACTCTCTTTATATTGAGACTGTATCAGAAAATTATTCTATAGTCTTCTACATTTCTCATCAGTAATCAATGAGTACTCAAAAATACAAGAAGATGCTACTGGAGAACAGCTGGATGTTTGAGTCTACCCCAGTCTCGTGCAGTATGCTAGGTTACCACTAGGATAAGTTTCTTAAAGCAAAAGGGCACATCCTATCTGATTTTAAATGCCTCAGGTTGACCAGACATACATGTGTCCTGCCCTGCTTGGTTCTTATTTCACTCAGAAGCTTGCATGAAAACCTGGGATCAGAAATGTATGCCCAGTCATTGCTTCACAGACCCTTCACCAAGCATGCTCTGTATTATACATCTCTTAGTTGGATCCATCCTAAAGTTTAGACACGCACTCCTCTATTTGTAATAAAAAGTAACACCACCAAGTGTCATACTCCATCAACCCCATGTTATTAGTAAACACAATGATATTTTTCTTTCAAAACCACTACCCTTAAATATGATCTCATCTCCACTTCCCACAAGTATTTTTGTCTAACATATTGTTACAGGTTGACCTCATCTGCACTCCCAATAAACTGCTTTAATTATAGTGATGTGGTTATTAACACCCACATTATAAATTTTAGATAAGCATATATCATTTTTCCTTACCATATACTAGTCCATGGATAACAACTTTCTCTGTCATTTCTGAGTTCTTAAATAGTTAAAGGATAGCTGTTTCAGTCATAACATGGAGATGGAAACTACAAACATTGAGTTGTAGTTTAGGTGCAGTCACATAGGTTTTCTAACACTCCCATTTAGTCACACATATCCAAGTGGTAGGAAGGTTGCTTTGCCGTAGGAGGAAATGGATGGAACACATCCTATCTTAGGCCTCTCCTTTCAACTTTCTATTATCATCCCACTGGAGAAGGTTCAACTGGAAAATCACTTTGGAAGCTGCATCTCTATATAGAACCATAAGGTCAGGGATAATGAAAGTACCTGTGTAGTGTTTTTCCTACTCCACCTAGTTACAGCTGTGATATATTTCTATGGGCTTCTTCCCTCTTTCTTGTCTGTGTCTTAATGATGGTCTGTTTTCTTTCCCTCATTTTTTTTCAGAAGACTTTTGTTTGTATCAAATGTCTTCTTAAGTTTTTGTCCTTAACCATTTAAGTAGTTAAGGACAAAAATGTAAGGCCTAGCTCTTTATTTTTTTTAAAAGAGTACAATATGTCATTTAGTCAGACATGCAGTGATAATAAAATACCTCTTTTTTTATTTTATTTTTTGAGACAGGGTTTCTCTGTGTAGTTTTGGTGCCTGTCCTGGATGTCTCTCTGTAGCCCAGGCTGGCCTCGAACTCACAGAGATCTGCCTGGCTCTGCCTCTTGAGTGCTGGATTAAAGGCATGTACCACCACCACCCGGCTAAAATAGCTATTTTTTTTTTTTTGTGGTGTTATGTTAAGATATCTATCTCTAGCCGGGCGGTGGTGGCGCACGCCTTTAATCCCAGCACTCGGGAGGCAGAGGCAGGTGGATCTCTGTGAGTTCGAGGCCAGTCTGGGCTACCAAGTGAGTTCCAGGAAAGGCGCAAAGCTACACAGAGAAACCCTGTTTCGAAAAACCAAAAAAAAAAAAAAAATATATATGTATATATACCTGGTCTCCTTTCAGAGATTTAAAAATCTACAAATTCAATCATCAAGTAATTTCAGGGATTTATGTTGTGACAGTCACACTGAGACTTTGTTCTTAGTGTAGTATAGGTAACTATCTTAGTTAGGGTTTCTTTTGCTGTGAAGAGACACTATGACCATGTCAACTTTTACGAAGGAAAAGAAAGACTTAATTGTGGTGGCTTACAGTTTCAGAGGTTTAGTTCATTATCATCATGGTGGGAAGCATAGTGGTGTTGGCTGCATCTTGATCAGAAGGAAACAGGAAGTAGACTGAGACACTGGGAGTAGATTGCACATAAGAGAACTCAAAGTCCACTACACAGTGACTCACTTCCTCCAACAAGGCCATACACACTCCAACAAATCTACACCTCCTGATAGTGCCACTCACTATGAGGTTATGCGGGCCAATTACATTCAAACTACCACATTCCACTCCCTGGCCCCCATAGGCTTGAAACAATATCATAGTGCAAAATACATTTATTCCAACTTCAATAGTCCCTGTAGTCTATCACAGTGTCAATAGTGTTCTTCTGAGATTCATGCAATCTCTTAACTGTAATCCCCTGTAAAAATAAAATCAAATACTTCCAACATATACATTCCAGGATGTACATGGCCATTCTAAAACGTAGGGAAGGGAGCATAATGTGGAAATATTGGATCAAAGTAAGACCAAAGACGAGCTGGGCAAACTCCAAACTCTGCATCTCTAGTCTGATGTCAAAATGCCATTCAGATCACCAACTCTGTTCAGCTTTGTTGACTGCAACAGACTTATTTCTCTTGATCTGATTCCTCTCCCTATTAGCAGCTTTCCTTGGCAAGTATCCCATGACTCTGGCATCTGTAACATCTTGGGCTCTCCAAGGCAATCCAGGCTTCAACTTCCCAGCTTCATACAGTGGCCTTTCTATTATACTTCCATTCAGGGACATCTCTGACACATGCCTAGCCTCAGCAGCTTTCTTTAGGCACAGATGTAAATTGCATAATCCTTCTATCCTTAGCTCTAAAGCCAGAACCACATGACCAAAGCTGGCAAATTCTACTGCTTGCTGGGGATGGAACATGGTCCCCTTGTTCAATTATATCTTCAAGAGCTTTTAGTCTTTCACTACATAAACTTGGTTTTCTGAAATTTGCTCTATAGATCAGGCTGGCCTTAAGTTCAAGAAAACCACCATCCCCTCCCTTCTTAGAGCCGGGATTAAAGGTGTACACTACCACACCCAGCTCTAAACTTTTCTTTAATTCCTCTCACAAGTAGGAAACTTAGCAGTTGGGATCTTGCCCTGAGGTCATCACTCCATTCATTCAATTTCTTAATCCACTCATCTTCTTGAACACAGGATTTAGGTCTATTCAACTTCCTGGTGCTCCTTTTCTCAATCTGTACATTTTGTATTTTTATTTGCTCAGATTGCTCCTTTTCATTATCAGTCTTCATTAGAGTTACTACTAATTACCACTTGACAGAGTCTACACTAGGCCATTTTTAGATTTCTTCTGCTAATGGAACTAATCCAAAACTCTTCACTTTAGCCTCAGGCATACTCTTCAGACAAGTACAAAAAGCAGCCACATTTTTTTTCACCAAAATATCACAAGAATAATCTCTAGGCCACATATTAATATTCTTCTCTCCTGCAACCTTTTTCAAAAGGCCCCCACAGTTCATCAAATCACACTCAGCACCACTGTCTTCCATGCTCCTACTAGTATGGCCAGTTAAGCAGTGCTTAAAGCATTCCCCTGCTTCCCAAACCCAAAGTAACAAAATCCAAATTTCTCCAAACCAAAACACCGTCAGGCCTATCACAGCAATACCCTACTCCTGGTACCAACTTCTGTCTTCCTTAGGGTTTCTATTGCTGTGAAGAGACATCATAACCATGGCAACTCTTACAAAGAAAAACATTTAATAACAGTGGCTCACAGTTTCCCAGGTTTAATCCATTATCATCACGGTGGGGAGCATGGTGGTGTGCAGGCACACATGGTGCTGGCTATCTTGATCAGAAGGAAACAGGAAGTGGACTGTGATACTGGGCATAGCTTAAGCATAGGAGACCTCAAAACTTACCCCACAGTGACACACTTTTTCCAACAATGCCATACCTACTCCAACAAAGCCACACTTTTTAATAGTGTCATTCATGGGGACCAATTACATTCAAACTGCCACCACAGAACACTTTCCCCAGAAGTTACTTCCACATTAAAATTCACCTATGTGCTGGAGCGAGACAATCAAGCTTCATTCTTTCATGTTCATGAAGATTTACACTTTTATGTATAGTCTCAAAATTTTAATTCAGGACTTCATTTTTACTTTGAATAATAAAAAGATCTCCTGATTTGTATTTAAAACTCCATTATTTAATTTTCTTCTAATCAATTTTCCAAGTGATTAACAGACCAAACTTTTTACGATTATGAATCTCGATTCACTCAGTTCCTGTTCATTACCTGATGTTTCATATGATTTTGTTCAAGGATCCTGGTCAATCAGCTGCTGAAAACAAGTTAACTGACTTCCTAATTCTAATGAAACTAAAATTTAGTTAAATGTAATGTTTTTTAGAGTTTTTTCCAAGTATCATTAGACTCAACAGTATTATAAATCTATTTTAAGTTCTTTATATGACCCGAATTTTTGAGTCAATATTTTTGTATAATATTACACATAATTGCAAATTGAAAACCTCATGTATTTACCAAATGACTTAAAAGTATAACTGACTGAATAGAAAATTAATAACTTAGTGGAGAACAATTTAGGGTGTGTTATAAAATATTATTTACATAATCCTTTTGAAAAAGACGTGTATGAAATATTTACAGAAAATGTTAAATGGCAAAAGGGGAATGGAAAAGGTGATTTCCTTTTAATAACACATTTATTAACAAAGGACTTTGTGGTATTTTTATTGGCATCTCTTAGCCCAGGACTTTCAGGCAGCTATATCCAACACATAACTCTTCAGAATCTAGTTGAGTCTTTTGCTATTTACTGCTATCTGTCTTCATTCTTCTTGTTAAAAAAAGCTGATTTCCCAGGATAATTATTCTCTCTTTAGCATACATGTAGCAGGCAGAAGTAAATACTAACAGCTTGCCTTCTCTCATACCACATAAAGCTATCATTACCACTAGGTACAATGGCACAGAATGATTTGGTACTCTAAATCTGACACACAGAGGTTTGACTTTTAGGAAAATAAAGAGTGTGTGTGTCTTTGTGTATTCATTTCTTGCTGTTCTGAAACTTGCCAAATGCTTTTTTCAGGCAAATCACAGCCTCCATATGGGAACATAAATGGACACTCCAATGTAGTCCTGCAATGACTGATGGATGAGATGGCAGCTGTCACCAACAAATCTTTTTAATGCTTTCATGTAGGGTCCATTCAACCACTGAATGTACCACCACACAGCTTGAAACTCGTCATGGCTGCCAAAAGTTTCACTGGCTTGTTACAGCCTTTGTCTCTCAAAGAGATTTCTCCCCAGGCTTGTTCAGTACAGAAACTGTACTGTCTTGTTCCTAGACAGAATCAGAACTGCTCGATCTGATGTTGTTATAGTACCCTTTCAGAGGGAGGTGTATCTCAGAGGAATTCTTATTAAAGTGGACCTTATAGTTTTGACCAAATGTATTCTTAAGTTTGGATATGTTATAGATAAAAGCAATAGAGGAAAAAGAGCATGGCTCAGATATTAAAAGCCAAAATTTCTTTGATAAAATTATTCAGTTTCTCAGTATTTGAGAATTTGAGGTTTTGTTGCTTATAAATCAAACAGCCTTTAACAGGTGGGACAGCTCAGTACCTGTAGGCTTGTTTTCGAACTTCTCCACCAAGATTGTGGTTTTTCTTCATAGAAGGTTATTCCATGTATACTCAGGCTGAGCCCACTTTCTACTGAGCTATATAATTATAGTGGTGTTCAAAGTTTTGAGGGTAAGAGATGAGATGCTGATGTGAGTCCAAACCTTTCATGACACATTTTAGAGAAAGCTCTTCATTTTTGCATCACAAATATCCTGCCTTATGAAGAAAATGCTCTGAAATTTCTTTGTGACAGTAGCCTTTTATTTCCACAGAACGTTATATCTAATTAGCAGACAGAGTCCAAGAGACGGAAATGTTGAGAGAACAAAATATTGAGGGTTTACAGCAGATGTGCACTCCAAGCCTTGGAAGTAATAGAGGACCACTGGTGAGAGAACTGGGTTAAGCCAGATTTTAGCACCTGTTTTGAAGTGAAAACCCTTGTTGAGTTATTTGGTAAAATCTTACCCTATGAAAGTTTCTTTCTATTTTTCATTCAGTAATAAAATCACCCGGTAAACTTTAATGGCCCACATTTCTACTCTCATCCAAAGAAATATTTCTATATTTATTACATCCCTTGAAATTCTTATAAATTTTTGTGAGAAGTGATAACTCACCAGGCACCTTCAGCTCCATCTCTACTTTCGTGTTTTCCCTTGCCAAGCGGGTTTTAAAATGTTACCAGGAACTATACTATCTGTGAAAATGAACTGATTCCTTTGTCTCTCCCACCCCTAAATCAGCCTCATTTATTAGAAAACAGTCTTTTCGTAGGCATTTGACTGTAAATTAAGATATTTACTCTTTGGTTTTCTTTTTATGTGTATCGGTGTTTTGCCTCCATTTATGTTTGGGCACCACATACATTTGCGTGGTGCATGTGGAGCTCATAAAAGGACATTGAATTGTCTGAACCTGGAGTTCAGAAGGGTTTGAGCTGCCATATGGGTACCTGAATTGAGCCCTTTTCCTCTGGAAAAAAAAGAAAGTATTCTTAACTACTCAGCCATCTCTTCAGCCTCAATGTATTAGAATACCTTTTATTTCCTTCTTCTTTTGCTCCCTCTTCTTCCTTGCAGCCAAACTCCTTGGTTTTTAATCCCAAGGTGGTTTGTATGCTGTGACTATACCAATACATTTGTTCTCTGAATCCAATTTTCTCATACTTTAAAAAAAAAAATTCCCAATCTTTAAAAAAAGGTTTGATTTGAGTCCAGAGGTAGAACATTTAGCTAGCATATTCAAGGACCTGGGTTTGCTCCTAAGAACTGAAAATACTTGATTTATCTTTTTTTTAATTTTTGGTTTTATCTTAGGGAAAGGGGGGAATGTTGTAATAAAACAATCTCAAACATAAACACTAATAAAAATAAAAGAGAAAATGAAAGGATGATAGGGACAAAATGAGAGAGGGAGAGAGAGAGAGAATGATAATGACTATGTAAAGTGATATAGATTAATTAATTAACATTCTTTGGTCATTGTACTAGGCACACATGAATGTTAACATCACAATGTATTCCATAAACATTTGCTATTACTTTTCTTTTTTTTTTTTTTTTTTTTGGTTTTTCGAGACAGGGTTTCTCTGTGTAGCTTTGCGCCTTTCCTGGAACTCACTTGGTAGCCCAGGCTGGCCTCGAACTTACAGAGATCCGCCTGGCTCTGCCTCCCGAGTGCTGGGATTAAAGGCGTGCGCCACCACCGCCCGGCAAGATTTATTTATTATGTATACAGTGTTCTGCCCGTAGGCCAGAAGAGGGCGCCAGATCTCATTATAGATGGCTGTGAGCCACCATGTGGTTACTGGGAATTGAACTCAGGACCTCTGGAAGAACAGCTAGTGCTCTTAACCTCTGAGCCATCTCTCCAGCCCCTACTTTTCAATTAAAAGGATAGTTCCTACTTCTTGACACTTAACTCCAGATCCCATCAAGTGACTAATTTAAAACATTCATCCATTGATTGTTCTTTTCTATTGGTTCTATTTTTTTTTAAGTACTGGGGTGAAAACCAGGGCAATTGTGGTAGGCAGTTGTTTCCCATTGAGATACATTGTTTTTTGATACAAGGATTTTCTGTGTGGCTAAGGCTGGACTTTAAATTAATATCTGCTTGCTTCTTTGACATGAGTGCTTGTATCAGGGGTGTGTACTATCATACCTGGCATCCACTGCTACTATGGTGTGAGTCTCACGGATTTACATTTATCAGCCATTTTCAAGCTATCTAATTTATACTGGTCTATATACATTTGGACTCCTATGGTAAAGTGCTATGAACTTTGAAAATTATTAATCACATAAATCTATTTCTCACAGCTCTGCAGGCTGACAATCCCAAAGTCAAAGTACCTGATGCTTTGGTTAACAGTGGAGGCCCAGGGTTCATTGATGGTGCTTTCTTACAGTGATTCATGCAGTGAAATACAAGGTAGCTCTTGGGGGTGGTAGGATAGACTGTTTTCCAGAAGGACATAGATACCATTCAGGAGGACTCATTATAGCATTTAAATATTCTGAAGGTCTTACCTCCTAACACTGTTACATTGATAATTAGCTTTCAACATATGATTTTGTGACAGGGCATAAATATGAAGACATTAGCTGGCAGTAAACAATTCAGAGAAATGGTAATTTCTCTAATGATGTAGGTAAGGTAGTGTGATGCATTTTCTTTTTATCAAGGAAATTCCAGAGGATAGACACTGAACACTTTAGACCAATAGTTAGTGTACATCCTTTCCTTAATAATATTCTAAAGGAACTATGGAGATCTCATGAGGTTTGAGTGAAAAAAAATCCCGCATAGGCCTAGGCATGTGAACACTCAGTCTTCAGTTGGTGGCGCTGTTAGGGGAGGTTTATGAGATGTGGACTTACTCATGGAAATGTGTCACTGGGTAAGGTTTTGAGAGTATATAGTGTCCATTGTTTCAGTTTACAGACTCTGCTTGTGTTTGTAGGAGGGGATGGGAGCTTTCACCTTTCTGTTCCTCCCAGCATGCCTGCCAACTGCCACACATCCTTGCCACAATGAACTCTCACACTATGGAGCTACAAGCCCCCCAAAAACTCTTTCTCCTATAAGGTGTTTGTTCATGATGTTTTTAGCATAGCAACAGAAAAATAACTACTACTTTTACTAGTTCATTATATGGCTTTCTTTCTTTCCTACATATACTTTCTGTTCCAATTATTAATTAATTCACCTTCCTGTTGGGATATTATTTCTTTAAATATAGTAGATTTATGACTCTAAACTTAGTGGCAGTTTGCCTTGTACTCAAGAACAAGAAAACATACTGTACTTTGTATCTGGGCTGTCCAATAAATATACAAAGTATTATTGAATCACTTAATTGAAAACAACATTCATTGTTAATAATAGTGAAAAATTTTCTTTAGGTCTGTACATTTAAGTGTTGGAAATTCAATATCATACTTAAAGTTTATAAAAATATAGATATCTAGTATCAATCTTTGGAGATTTTTATTTAGTACATTATGGAATGATAAGGATTTTTTTGAAATCAATAAGCTTGAAAATAGATTCTCAGTTTCTTTCTTCACTTCCTTTACTTAATAAGTATTATATCCAGAGAACAGATGTTATAAGTTCCCTTTTTTGTAACCTCACTATAAGATCCTGGCTAATTAGTTATGTTGGAAAAGTTCTCTCACATAATATCTTCTGGATTTGAAAATTAACAGTTCAATTTATATACTTAGTTAGATAAATACATATTAGTAGTTACGGTTAGTGTCTCCTTTACAACAGGCTAACATTTCTGTTTCCCTTGACTTCATTCATTTCATCTGTACTACAACACAGACTTATCAGATGTCTCAGAGACAATTTAATTAAAATCCTACAAAACATTCAAACATACTGGACTGTGCAAATCTTAAATGCTAATGAAATAGTGCTAAAGTGTTAATTGAGCTTTATTTTTGTAACTTTAATTCACACACTCAAGATCTTACACTTAATTTAGAGCCAATGCAATGTGAAGCCCTGTATGCCTCAACTCCACACTAAGAACTACAGTCAGTTGAGGAGTGCTGGGGGGCAGAGGAAATAGTCTTCCCAAGGGAAGAGACCATCAACTGGTTATCCAATACCAAATGGTCAGCCCTAAAAATGTATATACAAATACTACTATAAGTACAGATCACATTGTATTTATGAATATATATGTATGTGCATATATGTATGCAATACAAATTGATGGCAAAAAGATGCCGTGAATTTGAAAGAGTGAAAGGGAGGGTATATAAGTAAGGTTTATATTGCAATATAAAAAAATTTTAAAAAAAGGCTATACACAAAATTCTTAAAGTTGTAACATTTTAAAATACAAAATCAAAGACTGTGAAATTTTACATGAAGTATAAACCAATTTCCAGTGCTTTCAAAATATATTTTTAAACATATATTCATCATATTTTCTCTATGTGGTAGGTATTATCTGAGAAGGTAGAAATTACAGGAATGAATAGAGCATACATAGTTTCTCATCTCATGCGACAAAGAGTTCAATGTATATATGCTGTAAAGCAAATCTTTACCTATATTTTTGGCATGCTAAGCCAAAAAAATATCAGGAGAAACATTTTCTAAATTTTATTCAAAATAATTGTAAAATACGTGATCTTTTGTGACCAGCTTTTTCACTTAGCACAATGTTTTCAGGTTTTGTCTGTGTTGTAATACCTAACAATATTCATTTGCTTTTCTTGCCAAACAGTAGTTGATTATATGCACATACGACCTTTTTAATGGGATTCTTATTGGGTATTTTTATAAACCAATCTCTACAATGTAGTAATAAAACGTCTCTACCTACAACACCTACAAGTGGGCTGGAGAGATGGCTCAGGGTCTACAGCATTTATCACACAATACTGAGAACCTGGAGTCTGGATAATCAGAACCCACATAAAAGTGGGATGTATTCTCTCAGCCTTCTGTAAAAACAATGATTCCTACAAAGGGATTGGAGGCCAATATGGGGGAATTGTTAGAAGCTCATAGGCTGGCTAGCTTGGCATATGCAACAAGATGGAAGGCTCTAGTTGTCCTCTGATATCTATACATATGTTGAAACATGCATGGATTCTAACAGACACATACACAGATACATATTATGCACACATATAAATGCATAAATATAAAAAATAGACATACAGAATTTAAAATAAAATCTACCTAGAGTTGCAGGAAACAAGAATACATACTAGACAATTCAGCTCCTAGAGATTATGAGAACTAGAGTCATGTCTACTTCCAATCTCTGGCTTCAGGTCTCAGGAGTTCTACTTAGAGGTGAAATAACAGCTCATAATGGCTTTGATTTAGAGAACATTAAATAACAAATATCCTATAGTCAGGAGACTAGTTCCCAAACTTATAAGCATCTTATACAAGATTGTAGTCTCAATGAATCTTGTATCATTCTGTCAGCTTAAGGCTTCTTAGTGGAATGGTAATTGATGGACTCCTAGATCCTGTAGTTTTGTGTCTATGGGTGAAACACATGTGCCACAAAGAAAAAAAAAATCATACTACCCTGAGAAATGTATGGTAAGTTTCCATTTGATGAATCAACCTTCTGTAGACCTTTAGATTATGGTGGTGGTAAAGGCCCTGGATGATGAACAAGCAAATATGTATTCTTAATATTGGTTGATTAATGCTGAAATACTTGCTATACATTCTAGGATAGATATCTGCATACAACTTATCACTAACCAAATGGAAGGTCTCCTTAAGGGATGAATCAACTGTTGGTATACATTTTTGAGAACATAAGTCAGTGTATGCTACTATATTTATTCGTAAGTCCCATTCTTGTCCTCTGGTCATTGTATTAGTGTCTGCAAGAAACATGGAAGTGTTGTTGCTCTCAATTGCCCATTATTATATACCCTTAAGTGTGATGACGTTTCATTGATCAGTGTTTCTTACACTTTTACTGGGAAGGTGCAAACAAATGTCTACTCACTCCAGATAGGGAACCAACAACAGACCAGAGTAATGATACCACCAAAGCACAGCTTCATGAATCATTGGATTTTATTGGGAATACTTACAGGAATATGGTTAAGCTGTTACTTACATGAGCATAAATGACTTGAAGAAAGCTACATGTGCAAAAGCTATCACAGCATGAATGACAGCTTAAGAAAACTGGAAACCTGGGATGTATTTAAACAATTTTTTTTTAGCATTTAACATAATCATCCATGTCTATTTCTTTATTTAAATACCTTTTCTAAGATTCTGAAAATTCAGAGTGCCAGAGTGCTTTAACTCAGTTTGTATAATGAATGGAATGAGAGCTGGAAAGGCACTGTCTATTTTAAGGCTTATAATAACTGGGTTGGCATTATGTCTTATAAATTGAGGGCCTAATTATTCATTCTCTTATTTATTTTTTTTTTAATTTTTATTTTGCAATACAATTCAATTCTACATATCAGCCACAGATTCCCTTGTTCTCCCCCCTCCCGCCCCCCTAACCTTCTCCCCAGCCCGTCCCCCATTCCAATCTCCTCCAGGGCAAAGCCTTCCCCACAGACTGAGATCAACCTGGTGGACTCAGTCCAGGAAGATCCAGTCCCCTCCTCCCAGGCCGAGCCAAGGGACCCTGCATAGGCCCCAGGTTTCAAACAGCCGACTCATGCAATGAGCACAGGACCCGGTCCCACTGCCTGGATGCCTCCCAAACAGATCAGGCCAATCAATTGTCTCACCCACTCAGAGGGCCTGATCCAGTTGGTGACCCCTCAGCCATTGGTTCATATTTCATGTGTTTCGGTTCGTTTGACTATTTGTCTTTGTGCTTTATCCAACCTTGGTCTCAACAATTCTCGCTCATATAAACCCTCCTCTTTCTCGCTAATTGGACTCCCAGAGATCCACCCGGGGCCCAGTCATGGATCTCTGCATCCAGATCCCTCAGTAGTTGGATGAGGTTTCTAGCACGACAATTAGGGTGTTTGGCCATCCCATCACCAGAGTAGGTCAGTTCGGACTGTCTCTCGACCATTGCCAGCAGTCTGTTGTGGGGGTATCTTTGTGGATTTCTGTGGGCCTCTCTAGCACTTTGCTTCGTATCCAGAATATATAAGGAACTCAAGAAATTAGACATCAAAATGCCCAACAGTCCAATTAAGAAATGGGCTATAGAGCTAAACAGAGAATTCTCAACAGAGGAAACTCAAATGGCTGAAAGACATTTAAGGAATTGCTCAACATCCCTAATCATCAGGGAAATGCAAATCAAAACAACTCTGAGATACCACCTTACGCCTGTCAGAATGGCCACCTTATGCTGGAGAGGATGTGGAACTAGGGGAACTCTCCTCCACTGCTGGTGGGAATGTAAGCTTGTACAACCACTTTGGAAATCAAGATGGCGCTTTCTTAGAAAATTGGGAATCCATCTCTCCCAAGATCCAGCTATACCACTCTTGGGCATATACCCAAGGAATGCTCAACCACACCACGAGAGCACTTGTTCAGCTATGTTCATATCAGCATTGTTTGTAATAGCCAGAACATGGAAACAACCTAGATGCCCTTCAACTGAAGAATGGATAAACAAAATGTGGCACATATACACAATGGAATACTACTCAGCAGAGAAAAACAATGACATCATGAGGTTTGCAGACAAATGGATGGATCTAGAAAAAATCATCCTGAGTGAGGTATCCCAGACTCAGAAAGACAAACATGGTATGTACTTACTCATAGCAGGATACTAGATGTGGAACAAGGATGACTGAACTGCTACTCACATCACCAGGGAGGCTACCTGGAAAACAGGACCCCAAGAAAGACACAGGGATCGCCCAATGACAGAGAAATGGAATGAGATCTACATGAACAGCCTGGACATGAGTGGGGGTAGTGAAGGGCAAGGGTTGAGGGAAAGAGAGCTTGGGGGAGTGGGAGATCCCAGCTGGATCAACAACAGAGAGGGAGAACAATTTGTTGACAGCTGAACATGTAAGAGTGTCCTCATGTAGAGGTTGCTCATCTGGTCTTTGCTTTTTCCAGGCAGCTCAGTTTGCCTGAGAGCATCTCTCATCAGTCATTAAGCTCATATCTTCTAGGGAGGGAGGAGTCTGTTGAATCTCATCAGTTTCGGGGACTTCCTGAAACCATTGAGTTGCTTGATTTCTGAGCTTGATTGACCTCTCTATAGGATGAAGTTTTTTTTTTTACTTCTCTTTAAATATCCTGTCGATTTTCCTCTCATTTAATATTTTCTTTTTCTTTTTCTTTATTCTGCTCACACAATATATCCTGACAAAAGCTTCCCCTCCCTCAACTCCTCCCAGGCCCTCCTTCCCTCTCCAACAGATCCACTCCTCCTCCTTTTCCCTTCAGAAAAGAGCAGGCCTCCCAGGGGTATCAACCTAAACACAGCATAACAAGATGCAATAAGACTAGGTACAAACCCTCTTACCAATCAGAGGCTACTCAGAGAAGGAGGATCAATTTTCTCCAGGGATGAGTCTCTAATATGTTATTCAATCCCAAGTGGTTATCTCTAAACACATCTACATATCTACAACATTAAATCAAATCAATAAAGTGTGTGTGTGTGTGTGTGTGTGTGTGTGTGTGTGTGTGTGTAAGAATCATAATTAAAGAAGAGGAGGTCATGAATTTGAGAGAAAGTAGAAGGACATAGAATGGAGGGGGCGTAGTGAAGTGTGAAAATGGTGTAAATACAATACATATTTACAAAATTCTCAATAAAATAAGTGGAAAAAGAGATAAAAGGGAATTTTACTGAATACATTTTTACTACATATAACACGGGCATGAAAGTTTTCCCTACTGTGACCCAGTAGGAATCTAAGACTTGTGATCCAAATGGCCTATTTTCTGCTTCAAAGGATATGGTTATGTATACGAGATATTGGAATGTATTTTCAAGAAGAATGCCTGGACATAGTAAGTAAAACAGAATTGAGCAGGGAAAGGCTGATATGGGAACATAACGCTACTCCAACAATAACAACTAATCTATCTGAAGCCAAATCCTGATAACAGGATTTGAGAGAAGGGCTTCAATAGTTTCATGCATGATCAGAAAAAGAACTCCTCAATGAAGAACTTCTTGAGAGCTAAAGGTATGAGATATTTGATCTTACTCAGCATATCTAGGCAATGCACCAGAACTTTACCTAAAGCATTCCTCCTAAATAGTTGCTTTAGAAGTCACTGCTCCAATCTGTATGTTTAGTAATTCTTTCACTTCTCTTGCCCCTTTAAGGTAGGAAAATGTCAGAAAATTATACAAGACTTTAAATATTTTAACTTTCTGACTCTTGACCCAATTGAAAAGAAACTGATTTCAAGAGAAACCAGTGGGGAAGCAGGATAGGGAAAATAATTCAGCTAGTAAGGTTCAGGCAAAGTGCCAGAGAAGTGGTTTCTGTTAATCCTTCGGGGTGACTCTGAGGTAAAATAGTCTTCAGGTGATGGCATGGTGCTTTCAAAGTCCACATCTTGGAGACATTAATTAACTGGAGCATCAATTCCCCAGATGCTAGCTTCGTCATTTGAGGGTAAACAGATTCAGCAACTCCTGTATAGGATGCTAAGGAGAATCAGTGATGTGTGCTACAAGAGGCAGAGGCACAGCAAAACCAGGGTGGAAAAAATGGCAGGTATTAGAAGAGAATAGAGACAAATTTGGAGCAGAAACCATCATAGGACCTTTTGGAAGTCATGTGAGTTCCCTCTTTCAACTGCTGTTGGTGCAGTTAATATTGCACACAAATCTACTTGTTTTTCCTTATTTATTTCTCACTAGCAGTTGGAGCTACTATAACATTTAATTATCCTAATTTTTCCTATTAAATAGCATGATTGCTTGCTTTTTCCCCTTGCTTAGGATATTTCACATTTAGTTTTCCCTCAGCGGAGGCAGATGATTAAAGTTATTTTGGTATTGATCTATTTTATTGATTTGGAAAATTGGAGAACACCCATGAGATATTTTCAGTGTGAGAATGTCAATTGAAGGCTTGAACTGTTTGGATACATTTCAGCTTTCATGTCAAATAAACAGGATACAAGAGCTCACAAAAGAAGATGCGTCCTTTGAGAACAGTCACTTCTAATTAGGGGAGAATGTTGCATTCCCAGGATGGATCATCCTTATTCTAGTACTAATATTTCTGCTTCTTGACTTAGATTGTCTTTGCTAAATTACTTGTAACAGAACTTGGAACAAAACAGTAAAATAGTCAAATGAAAGAATAAGGTCGTGTGTGTGTGTGTGTGTGTGTGTGTGTGTGTGTGTGTGTGTGTGTTTGATTTTATAAATATTTTAGTCAAAGGTAGTTCTTCTTGTGAAATATTTCATAGTCTTATTCCCACTAGGTAGAAAATATAAAGGCTAAATGAAATACTCTGACACTTTGAGAACAAAATACACTTTTTGTTTCTTACTTCAGAATCCTAAATTTTCTTGAATTTAAAAGGTGTGACGGCTTTTCATATTTTGTGTACATGTGTGTGGTACGTTTGATCAGATGTGTGTGTGTGTGTGTGTGTGTGTGTGTGTGTGTGTGTGTGTGTATGTGGAGGCTAGAGAAAAGTGCTTGGTTTCTTGCTCCAACAATCTGCACTTCATTCCTTTGAGACAGTCATTTTCACTGAGAATTAAGCTCGTCTGGCAACCAACAGACCCTATATCCTGTCTATAGCCCCCACAGTGCTAGATGACAGGCTCACATGTGGCCATGCCCAACTTTTTACAGGTATGCTATGGATATGAATTCTGGATATGATTGCCCAGCAAGCTCTCTTGTCTCATGTAAGAGAGTAGGTGCATTTCTTTCTTCGTACCTGCTGTGTTTTCATGAACACCGTTACAAATGGCAGATTTTCACATTTTTCAAGGTCTGAATAAGATTGTACTGTGAATGTTTCCTATGGTTTGTTAGTTTCAAATGAGATTAGTTTTCTTCATTTTTTCCATGTAACTATTTATATTGAAACACTACTGAATTTTAGGAGTTTATTTTCATATCCTGCTACTTCAGGGAATTCATTTATCATTTATCATCATAGAAGTTTCTCTACTTTTGCAATGGACAAAAGTTATTGCAGAGACCGACAATGGTTCCAAGTGCAGAAGATAAGTGATTATGGAGCTCCCATATACAAATAGCACATCTACCATACACTCCTTCCACACACTCACATTCCACACACTCAGGGCTCCAGAACATCATGGAAGAGGGGGCAGAAAGACTGTAAGAGTTAGAAGACTAGGAGAAATGTTGAAAAACGAGTTCTAATGAATATTCAACAGCTGTGGTTGACTACACAAGACCTGCATCATTCATACCAGTGAACATTCCATCACAGATTGACAAAGGACGCTCAAGGCTCCACTTCTACTGCAGGAAGTATAGACAAGAGATGGCTATAGGGAAGGAGTGTTAGAATTCCCCTAGGGACATAGCCACTGTAGGTTGCCCATCCTTATGAACCACACCAATATGCTGATTTCCCTTATTTGGTGGATTGCCACCTGTAAGTTGAAATAAACCCCTTTCTCCCCAAAGTGTCATGGTAATTATCAGAGAAGCCAGAAAACTAGGATACTGGGATAAAAAGAAAAAATTTCATGTCTCTTGTTCAGAAAAACCTAATACAAATTTCCTATACCTTAATATTTTCAGAAAACTATTGTGTTCTTTTCATATGTAATTTTAACTACTTCAGTTATCTTTTTTTCATTTTAATAAACATAGCTAATTAAACAGTCTTGTTTTTAGTGTCTGAATTTAGATATCATATGATTTTTATCCTCCTTTCTCTTTTCCCTTAAGTAATTTTTTGGAGTTACCTAACATTCATACTCAAGGCATCCTACGCACTTGAGCTGCAACAACGTTTCTTTTCCCTATATTTACATATATTCCAAGCCACCAGTACAGCCAGCTTCATGACCCTTCAATTTTCTTAAGAGGAAACCCTCTATCTCCAAACAGCCGCCAACCTACTCTCTAACTTTAAAGAATCACTTATTTTTAGTTTCCTTTATAATAAAATTTATTTCCAGCACTTTCTTCCTAGTCTAGAAGAGTTTCCAAATGGATTCCAGTTTTAAACAGGGTTAAAGTTTTGTGGTCTGAAGCCCAAGGCCTTTTGTTCTCAGCTTCTGGTACGTTTGGGTATGGAGAGAGGTAGCTTTCTTTGGGAATGCCATCACTTGGGAGTATAGTCTGCTCTAGGGAATGCCAAGACTTCTTGGGGAGGTCCGCTCTCATTTGGCCACGCCTCCTGCCACACCCTCTTTCTCTGCCTCCTACTAAACAGGTCACAGAAGCAGAGAGGTTTTGTCCCGGTAGAAGTTGTTGACCATGCTTGTGTTTTGTGATTCATGGGGCTACTCTAGGGACAATTTTTGTTTAACAGAGTTTCAACTTTTAATTTCTCCTGGTGCTGTTTCGATTTCCTTTTTGGTTATTTCAGGTGGAGTCTGTAACACTAAAAACCATGGAGTCCCTGACGTCTTCAGTAATCTAGTTTTTAAAATTCTTTTATTTGGTAGCAAGATGGTATTTAAAGTATTTGGTAAAAGAATTGAGAGAATTAATTATCTAGTTACTACCATAAGTTGATAAATTATCAATATCACAACAAATACAAACACATTTTAATAGAGTTTTGATTAATTTTTGTACCTTGCAAAGTTTTTCCTCTTCCTTTGTATTTATATTTAGCCTAAAAGCTCATGAGATTTCATTATATACTCTATTGTCCTTTCTTTAGTATTTTTTAAGACTAATAATAGAACTTAATTAATATAATACATTTCAAAATTAGCTAGTTTTATTGATAATGCAGCCTTAATGATTTTAAGCCATTTCCTCTTCCTGCTTGTTTCATGAAGATACATATATTCCATTAACATCTATAATTTTATTGCCAATACTTCTAAAAATAATTACTATAGAATGCAGTTCTCTAACTTCTGTTCTCTATGCAGTGATACAAACATGTTTTGGTCCTAACTGTTTTAACTCCATTATCATTTATGATGAACAGATTCCCACAGAAGACGCAGTCCTTCTCTAGACCATGTTTTGAGATTTCAGAGTAATGCTGTTTATAGGGAGAACCTTAACGAAGGGGTAATTCATAAAAAGTGAATCATTTCCAAATGGCAGTAACTTATATATTGTTTGTAACAAATTGCTTGCAACACATCCTTGTGACTGATTACAGTACACCTGCTGTCACTGTACTACAGCTAAAAACTACTGTTTTACAGCAAGTTGACCTTTTCAATGGATTTTCTAAAGGATTTGTGAAAATCTTACATCGTAAAGGAAGCTCCCTCTGTATGTTATGAAATGTCATCATAATTTGTCTTCCCTGCTGTAGGAATTTCAGCCACCCAGGGGAATTGCCTGGCTGCAGGAAGAACAGTTTTGTTCTTTAACTTCACCAGAGAATGCTTTTTCCCATTTGTTTATTTATTTAGATTTATAGAATTCACTTGTAGAAACATACTAAGCATAATACTGTTAGGTCACAACTCTCCTTTGGTATCAGCCTCATATATAACAAATGGAACTTTGCGACTCTGGTGTATGGGAAGTGATGATATTAATGGATGATATTCTTTGATTCTGGTTTCCACTAACCTTTCTTGAACTTTAGGAGAAAAAAAAGACATACTATTTTTTTAAGAACTTCTTGTTTCTTAAAATTGAAAAATATTATTTTAAGGTCTAAATACTTTTAGTTTTAGCAGAAATAGGAAAGGAAAATAGCTTTATTTTCAAGTTGATTTACTGGCACTAAGAGGAACAAATCTCTCTCTTTCTTTCTCTCTCTCTCTCTCTCTCTCTCTCTCTCTCTCTGTGTGTGTGTGTGTGTGTGTGTGTGTGTGTGTGTGTGTATGTGTGTGTGTGTGTGTGTGTGTGTGTCTCCCTCTGTTTCTCTGTGTCTGTGTCTGTATCTTTTCTTTCTAACTAATTGCATGGTCTTAGCTTATAAGATAATTTTTCGTTCATGATAAACCATCTTCTTCTATGCTAATAACAACTCATCCTTTCCTTTAAAATGTGTTTATTCATATAATTCTGGTTTTAATTTTTCTCAGAACAGCATGCCCACCAAAATATATTATTATAAATGTACATATCTTTGCTACACAGCAATGAAAAACTTCATGTTTTGTTAGGCAATGAAAATGCTACTATTGTAATTAATTAAAACTCATGTTAAAAATAGCCACTTGTTCTTATAAATTAAAGCAAATAGGGACTAGCTTATGAAGATTAAATTCTAAGATAATAATGCGTGTTTATTCTTCCACAGGAGGAATTTTAAATTTTAAATTTTATTTCTAAAATTTAGTTGCTGGTAAGGTGACTTGATGTGTAAAGGTGGCCGGCACCAAGGTTCATGAACTAAGTTTGATATCTGGGACTCATACGATATAAAGAAAGAACTGACTTCAATAAATTGTTCTGTAACCTCCACACACACACACTATGGCATGAATATACACACAACACAAATACATTCATAATAAATGCTAGATATTAAAATATAAAAACCTCTTAAAACATGTTCTTGCTTATTGTATGGCTGTGGAGAGAGATCATGTCAAAGACAACTCTTATAAAAGAAAACATTTAAATGAGGACTTACATGCAGTTTCTGAGCATTAGTTCATTGTCATTATGTCAGGAATCATGGTGGCATGAGCGTAGGCAGGCAGGCAGGCACGGTGCTGGAGAAATAGCTGACAGCTTTACAGCCTGATAAGAAGGCAGCAGGCATGGTGGGAAAGGGGCACTGGGCCTAGGACGTTCTTTTGAAACCTCATTTAAACCACTACGAAGTTTAACAGGACTCGTAGATAATAGTCATGTTAATCATCAGTGTATATTTAGTGCTTGCTGAAAAAAGCAGGGTGGTTAAAAATGATGCCAAAATGTTATATGAATTCATACAACATATAAGAGTGTTCATAAAACACTGTTCATGACCGACATAGATGATGATAATCAAGACGTTCATCAGCAGTATAATGAATAGCATCAGAAACAGTAAAGAAAAATGTAAAATAACACTGAGAGTGAACATGACTTCAGCAAAACATCGAATGAATGAAACGAACTTTTGTTGACTTACTACACAAAACACATGTATGTTAAGGTCATAGGTTGACATTGGGTACCTTCTACTTTATTTACTGAGATAGCATGCCTTGCTAAATCTGGAGCTTACCAGTTTGATTAATCTAACTAGCCAGCTTGGCTTAGGAATACTGTGATTTATTATGTGTTTTATTGTGGCCCTGAAATGTGGAAAACATTGAGCAAAATGGTTATTACTTGCCAACGACTAAACATCTTCTAATGTCTGAGTAATTTTGCTCAGAATTTCAAACTATTTCCTTATGTTTGTAGTAAAAACTGAACAATATAACTATGTTCCACAGAGGTCCTCAGAAGGTACTCAGGCTTCTATGTAAGGAGAGTAGAAGCTCTGTTCAGTGACAGCTGTTTATTCAGGGAATAATCACTTTGATTGGGGTAGATTAATCATCAATCAATGTGCCTTTAACCATTGTGAAGAAAATGAAGTGCCCTTTTCAAGTTTCCATCCTGGGCTTGTCCTTGGGGCTCAGATGACTTAGAAAGTTACTTGATTTTCTTTCCCTCATATTGGAAATGCAAAATTTCTTTGATTTTTTTTCTTTTCCACACTCTGTGTTCATTCTCAGGCTCTGCTTTCTGACAAAATGTCAAATAACGAAGGAAGTAGGCTTATTAAGTGCTGCTTTTATGCCCTGCCACCTGGAGATAATTTGGGTTCTGGTTTAAGACCAGACTTCTGCCAGGATCTGGAAAACGGCCTATTTGGCCTTGGGTCATACTCAAGCTGTGTCAACTCAAGAGCCTCAGATAGATTTGAAAATGAAATAGAGTACACAGTAAGCGATAAAGAACTCACCCTGTGTGGTTGTCTGAGAGAATCCACTTTGAACAATTTAACTCTCTTCAAGAATTTCCTCTTTAGGATACATAGCAAACCAACATGTTATATATGTTCAGACAACACACAATGGTTTTCATAAAACATTCTGTTCACAACTGGCATGAGTAAAGGTAACCAAGATGTTCATCAGCAGTATAATGAATAGCATTACAAATAGTAAAGAAAACACAAAAAATGAACACTACTACAGCAAGAGAAGTGAATGAATGAAACAAAATTTTGCTGTCTTATTGCAGAAAGAATATACACTCAAATTCTATTTTCAAAATGCTTAATATGCAAAACTAATCTATGCTAATAAAAGGTTTAGTTAACTTTGGTGAGGAAAACTAACTAGAATGTGAGCCAGGGAAAATTTTGTTAATTTGTTACTAGTGCTGTTTCTGGATACGAGGCTTTGCGCATGAATGTTTTCACTTTGCTCACAGTTGTGGTACTGAACATAATTTTTTATTTGCTTGGATGAAGGTGATACTTCATTTAAAGTTAAATAAGTAATTTCCAACACAATAAATTATTCATATTGATATATTTGAATCTTTTTTATTGTCAACTACAGTAGAATATACCTACCTCAAGGTAATTAAAAAAGTTTTATTTTTTTAAAAGAAATGGAATATTGATTCCAATTACTATGAGCACCATAACTATGCTACATTTATGGATAACCACTCAGATTTCTTAGTGGACAGTTATGCAGTAATCAACTGTAAATAAATGCTCTGTGATTGGGATCATTTTGAGATGCAATTATGTACTACAAACAATCAACTTTATTGGTTCTCAACTAAAATGCGGAACATGATGTTTGAGAAATATTTAATAATCTAGTGAGGCCCCAGAGATATCTCTAATGCACTTGCTCATAACTCAGATTTTCTATGTTTGCCCTTACAAATGCCTGTGTTTTAACTTGTGTAATAAATCCACATAGAGAGACACAGACACAATGGAGATACACAAACATACACACTCACTCATTCACTCACACACTCACACATGCACAAACACACCCTAAAATCCAATTGCTCAGACTTCACATGATTAATATAAGATGCTAATGGTATCAATTTTGTTCACACATCTTCACTGCCTGCCCAATTGTTTTCCTGTCAGAAGTCACTGAACTAACTAATTGCTGGAGTTTCTAGTCAGAACATAAATCTTATCAGGCATCATATGCCTGCCTGGACCATTTTTATCTCTACTATCTTAAAAATTTAATAATATCCATTAGATATTTAAGTAACACTTGGAGGTGACTGGATGTAGCAATGCAACTTTTCAACAAGTAAGACCTTCTTGGCCATTCTTAGATAATTTAAATGATTTCTAATTTCAGGTCCAGAAAAGAGTTAATAAATTGAGGAAAAAAGCAAAATATTTTATGTACTAATGAAAGTATATTTATACATGGTTTATTATTGATTTAAAATCTGCTAATACAAAAAAAGCCACCCAACCCAAGGAAATTAGCTACATAAAAACATAGACAATAGATACTGTCACACTAGCAAAACCCAAGGAAGAGAAACACACACACACACACATACACACACACACACACACACACACACACACACACACACACACCTACCACCACCAGCAGCACCAAAAAAAAAAAAACCCACCAGGAATTAACAATCACTAGTCATTAATATCTCTCAATATCAGTGGACTCAGTTCCCAAATAAAAAGACACAAGCTAAAAGAATGGATACAAAAACAGGACCCATCCTTCTTCTTTGTACAAGAAACACACCTCAACTTCAAAGATAGACATTACTTCAGAGTAAAGGGTTGGAAAAAGATTCTCCATTCAATAGGCATAAGAAGCAAGCTGGTGTAGCTATCCCAACATCTAACAAAATAGACTTAATACCAAAATTAATCAAAAGAGATCAAGAATGGCATTGCATACTCATCAAAGGAAAAATTCCCCCAGATGAAGTCATACTATTGACTAAAAGCATACCTGAAATTCTGAACATTTATGCCCCAAATGCAAGGGCAGACACATTTCTAAAAGAAACATTATTAAAGCTCAAATCACACATCAAAACCCATAAATTAACAGTGGGAGACTTTAACACCCAACTCTCAACAAATGGACAGGCTGTCCAGACAGAATCTAAACAGAGAAATAACATAACTGACAGACATTATGAATCAAATGGATCTAACAGATATCTACAGATCATTTGTCCCAAACACAAAAGAATATAACTTCTTCTCAGCACCTCATGTAATGTTCTCCAAAACTGCTTATATATTCAAGCACAAAATATGCCTCATCAGATACAAAAAAAAAAAAAATTGAACTACCCCCGTCACTTATAAGAGCATCATGGATTAAAGCTAGATTTCAATAACAACAGAAACTTCAGAAAGCATTTAAACTCATGGAAACTGAACAACTCTGTATTGAATTACCAGTGGGTCAAAGAAGAAATAAAGAAAAAAATGAAAGACTTCCTAGAATCCAATGAAATGAATACACAATGTACCCAAACTTACTGGCCACAATGAAGGTGGTGCTAAGAGGAAAGTTCATAGCACTAAGTGCCTTCATAAATAATTTGGAGAAATCTCATGCTACTGACTAAAGAGCACACCTGAAAGCTCTAGAACAAAAAGAAGCCAACACACCCAAGAGGAGCAGATACAGAAAATAATCAAACTGAGGGCCGAAATCAATAAAATAGAAAACAGAGAACAATGTAAAAAATCAATGAAACAAAGAATTGGTTCTTAGAGAAAATCAACAAGATAGACAAACCCTTATCCAAACTAACTAAAAAGCAGTGAGAGAATATCTAAATTAAAAACAAATACTCAGAAACTAAAAGGTCAAACACCTGTACTCTACAAAAATGGAAAAGAAATTGACAATTTGTTTTGATAAATACAACATACCAAAATTTAATCAAGACCAGATAAGCAACTTAAATAAACCTATAACCTCTAAGGAAATTGAAACAATCATTAAAAGTCTCCTAACAACAACAAAAATCCCAAGTCAGACATTTTATTGCAGAATTTCACCAGACTTTCAAAGAAGAGTTAATACCAATACTCCTCAAAATATTCTACAAAATAGAAACAGAAGGAACTTTGCCAAATTCAAATTCTTTTTATGAGCCAACAGTCATGCTGACACCCAAATCACACAAAGACTCAACAAAGAAAGAGAGCTTTAGGCCAATTTCCCTCATGAACATGAATTTGAAAAATACTCAATAAAATATTCTCAAACTGCATCCAAGAACACATAAAAAGGATCATCTACAATGATCAAGTCACTTCATCCCAGAGATGCAAGGATGGTTTAATGTATAAAAATCTGTCATTGTAATCTACCATATATACAAACTGAAAGAAAAAAAAAACACATGATCATCTCATTAGATGCCAAAAAAGCCTTTGACAAAATCCAACACCCCTTCAGGATAAAAGTGTTGGAGAGATCAGGGATAAAAGAAACATATCTAAACATAATGAAAGCAATATACAACAAGCCAACAGCCAACATCAAATTAAAAAGAAACTTAAAGCAATTCCACTAATATCAGGAACAAGACAAGAATGACCACTCACTCCATATCTATTCAATATAGTACTTGAAGTTCTAGCTAGAGCCATAAGACAACTAAAGATCAAGGGGATGCAAATTGGAAAGAAAGAAGTCAAAGTATCAACATTTGCAGTGAATTGGCTGGATACAAAATTAACTAAAAAAAAAGTCTGTAACCTTCTTATATACAAACAATAAATGGGCTGAGAAAGAAATCGGGGGAACAGCACGTTTCACTTATAAGTAATATAAAGTACCTTGGTGTAACTCCAACCAACCAAGTGAAAGAAAGAACTGTGTGATAAATTCAAGTCTTTAAAGAAAGAAATTGAAGATGATAATAGAAGACGGAAAGGTCTCCCATGCTCATGGATTGGTAGGATTAATATAGAAAAAATGGCCATCCTACCAAAAGCAAATTACAGATTCAATGTAATCCCTGTTAAAATCCTAACACAATTCTTTACAGACTTTGAAAGAACAATACTCAACTTCATATGGAAAAACAAAAAACCCAGGATAGCTAAAACAATCCTGTACAATACAAGACCTTCTGGAGCTATCACCATGCATGATTTCAAGTTCTATTACAGAGCTATGGTAATAAAAACAAAATGGCATTGTTATAAAAACAGACAGGTGGATCAATGGAATCGAATCAAAGACCCAGATATAAATCCACAAACTTATGGACAACAGATCTTTGACAAAGAAGCCAAAATTGTACAATATAAAAAAGAAAGCATTTTCAACAAATGTTGCTGGTATAACTGAATGTCAGCATGTAGAAGAACACAAAAGGTCCATATCTATCATCCTGCACAAAACTCAAGTCCAAGTGGATAAATTACCTCAACATAAACTCAGACACATTGAACCTGATACAATAGAAATTGGGAAATAACCTTGATCACATTAACACAGGAGACAACTTCCTGAATAGAACATCAATAGAGCAGACATTAAAATCAACAATTAATAAATGGGACTATATGAAACTGAAAAGCTTCTGTAGGGCAAAGGATCCCACCAACAGAACAATACAGGAGCCTACAGAATGAGAAAAGATATTCACCGACCCCTCATCCAACAGAGGGCTGATTTCCAAGATATATAAAGAACTCAAGAAAGTCGACATCAAAAAACCAAATTATTGAATTAAAATTGGAGTACAGACATAAACTGAGAGTTCTCAGCAGAAGAATCCCAAATAGCTGAGAAACACTTAAAGAAATGTTTAACATCCTTAGCCATCAGGGAAATGCAAGTCAAAAGAACTCTGAGATTCCATCTTACATCTGTCAGAATGGTTAAGATCAAAAACACAAGTGACAGCTCCTGCTGGAGATGATGTGCTGCAAGGGAAACACTCCTCTACTGCTGGTGGGAGTGCAAACTAGTGCAGATACTTTGGAAATCATTATGGTGTTCTTCAGAAAATTGGTAATTGATCTAACTCAAATATATATACTCAAAGGATACTCAATCATACCTTAAGGATACTTGTTCAATTATGTTCATCACAGTGCTACTCATAATAGCAAGAAACTGGAAACAACCTAGATGCCCCTCAATTAAAGAACAGATAAAGAAAACATGGTACATATACACAATGGAGTGTTACTCAGCTGTAAAAAACAATGACATCATGATATTTGCAGGCAAATGGGTGGAACTAGAAAAAAAAAACCTCGAGTGAGGTAACCTAGATCCAGAAAGGTAAACATGGTATGTACTCACTCATAAGTGGATATAGTTGTAAAGTGAAGATAACCATGCTATAATCCACAGATCTAGGGAGTCTAGGTAACAAGGAGTGCTCAAGGGGGGACATTCTCAGCTCTCTGAGAATGGCAAAAAGAAGAGATTTTGAGGGTAGACTGGGAGTGGGTGGGAATGGGATCGTGAGGGATTAGGTTGGGGGATAGAGGTAGGGGAAGAGTGCTGAAAGAGATGACTGGAAAGGGGGAGTCATTTCAGGGTCATGTAGAAACCTGGGACGAAGGAAACTTCAAGGAGTCTATAAAGAAGATCTAGCTAAGACTCCTAACAATAGGAGATAATAACCTGACTTGGTCATCTCCTATGACCAGGCAAGACTTCCAGTGGAGGGATTGGAACACCAACCAAGCCACATAACTTTTGACATAAAGTCTGTCCTGCCTATGGAATGTGCTGGGATAAGGGTGGCACAAAGATAATGGGAGTGGCCAACCAATGACTGGGCCAGCCTGAGACCCAGGCTGTAAGAGTGAGCCCACTCCTGACACTACTTAGAATCCCAGGACCCAGACACATAGGATTGAACCAAACATTACTGGAAAAAATGTCAATGTAATGATGCCTAATGATATTCTGTGTTACTCATAGATTGGTGCCTACCCCAATTGTCATCAGAGAAGCTTCATCCAGTTACTGATGGTAACAGATACAGAGGCTCACAGACAAACATTGGGCTGAACTTGGGGAATCCTGTTAAAGAGGAAAGATTATAGGAGCCAGAAGGGTCAAGGACATTATAAGGAAATTCACAGAATGAACTAATCTGGGTTCATAGGATCTCACAATCTGAACCAACAGCCAGGGAGCCTGTATGGGACTGATCTAAGCCCCCTACATATAATGTAACAGTTGTGTAGCTTAGTCTTTTGTGGAACTCCTAACATTGGGAACAGGGGCTTTCTTTTGAGAACCTAGTCCTTATACTGGGTTGCCTTGCCCAGCCTGAATACAAGAGGAGGTGCTCAGTTTTACTGATATGCTATGTTTTGTTGCTATCCATGGGAGGCCTGCTTTTTTCTGAACAGAAACCAAGGAGGAGTGGAATAAAAGTGAAGGCAGAGAGGAAATGGAGGGGAGGGGATGGTAAGAGAGGAGGGAGGAATAATAGTTTTCAGGGACTAGAACTTTATATCACATTTTCAAATGAGCTGCATAGGTACAACACCTTAAGAGTAGAAGCATATATAGCAAATAACAAAATAATCTTTAATTTTTATTAATACAGAAAAATCCATACCAATGTAAAATATTTTAGATGAATAGTTGTCATTTTATCCTATATTTCTATATCCCCACTAAAGGTCGACAAAAATACATAAACCATCAAGTGACCAAAAACCATGCACCTCAACTCTTGGGAATGTGGGCATTGTGTTCTTTAGACTGCTTCCTGTTTTCTGGAGGTGATGACATCCCCAGGGCACCCTCAGAAAATTGAGATAATAGTCAAGAGTTAAGAAAACTAGCTATAATATTTGTTGTCCAGTCTTTGTGTAATGGGAAGTATGAAACTTATCTAAAATCCTGGCTAGAATAGTCTGTGAGGCTGGACCATCTCAGCTAGCAGCCTTGAAGTTTTTCTGAGTGAAGAACTCTGAGGAAACTGCAACAGTGGCACTCTAAAAGGCTGGATCACACGATCCACCCATTTTCAATGGTGTCTGGTCTTCTTGCTCTGAAAACACACAACCTTTCAAAGGTGACATACATCTCTGCATTAACACAAATATGGGCAGTGTGTTATACACAAGCCAGACAAAGATGAATTTTTATTTTATGTTTGAACACATAAAAGATATTTGTCAACTTTGTAAGTTTGTTTGGACTGTATAACCAAACTTATATCCATGCCATATTGAAGAACAGTATGTCATGTGGACTCTACAACCAACAAGATTAGTATTATCTTATTCAGTCTCAGAGATGTTCCCACATCAAGGGATCAGCATATATGTCACCTATTTGTAGTTTTTCTATGTTTATTTCTTTATGTATATAGCCAAGATTTTCAGAGATCTCCCTCAATCAAATCTTGTCTCTATTAATTTTGAAGGAATCCATAGCCTTCCATGTCCTGTGGAAACCAAAGCATAACCTCTCCCCCAACACAATACATATTCTGAATTTCTTTTTAAAGTTAAAGCATCCCTAAAGTGTTTAGGTTGGTTTAATCCTGTGGTTGCTTTTACAATCCCATGTTTCTCAGTAGCTGTCATTTGCTCATCAGCATTCAGAAAATTCAGCAGCAACAAAATATCATACATGATTCATACTACCTATGTATTTCCAATCTTTACATGCCTTATTTATTTATCTATTTATTTATTTGTATTACTTTACTCTTTCTTTAAAGACTCTACTTAATTATTTTTTTAACTATTTTTCTTTTTACTGCCTATACCCATTTTCTTTTCTTTCTTAAGCACCTATGCACACTGTAACACGTTTAAAGTTTTTTTTTTCTCTGTTTGGGCTTGTTTTACTGTGCACCTGTAGTATTCTCTGACTGAGCCAAACCTTAAACTGCAGAGGCAACGAGGCCTTATGCTGTGTGGCTCTGGTGGTTGGCTCTGCCTCCTCCTTACTTGAAAATTGGCCAAATAATTAGAAGTAATATCACTTAAAATGAAAGCTGTACATAATTGAAATGAAATCTTAACATAATTAAACAAATGGAACACATCTTTGCATAGTTAAACAAATATTCTGCAACACTAGACATTTGTTTTGCTAAATTGTACTTCATTTGGTTAGAATGTTCTATTAAATACACACACACACACACACACACACATACACACACACAAAAAATACACGCTCCAAATTGATCTTGTGATTGGGTGAAACATCTGAGATTATGTAGATACAGTATATATTAGAAAAGCTCATAGGGCAAGCTATATACAGTATCTAAATCCTATGTTAGAATACTGCATTGCTTGTCTAAGTAGACAAGAATAGAGAATTATTCCTGTTAGAGAAATAATTAATGAGAATAGGTGGTATGGTGATTTGAAAGAAAGTGGCCACCAAAGGAGTGGCACTATTAGGAGATGTAACCTTCTTGGAGTAGGTGTGGTCCTATTGGAATAAGTGTGTCAATTGTGGAGGGAGGATTTGAGGTATCATATGTGCTCAAACCATGCCCAGTTGCGAGAGACCCCTTCTTATTGCCTGCACAAGATGTAGGACTCTCAGCTTCATCACCATGTCTGCTTGCATACTGCATGCCATGTCCCAACATGATGATAATAGACTAAACCTCTGTAAACTAAACTTACGAAACTGTAAACCACCCCATTAAATGTCTTCCTTTATAAGAGTTGCCATGGTCATGGTGTCTCTTCACCACAACTGAAACCCTAACTAAGAAAAGATGTCCCTCAAGGGCCATTGCCACCTATTCTAGATTTATAATGCATTTGTGGTTATATAAGGGATAGTTATATCATGTTAGGCATAATTATGACCTGGTTAAATATATAATGCATTTGTAATTATACAAGGCATAGTTATGTTTAGGTGTTATCATGACCTGGTTATTGTTTTCATTTGGAAATTGATTACGACATAATTATGTGTCAAGTTGACAAAGGTGGATTGTGATGGCTATTCTTGCTTGTCAACTTGACTATATTTGTAGTAAACTATAGTCCAGAAATGGAGGTCAACTTGTGATCTGGATCTTGAGACAGGTAGACAAAAGTTTTTGATCTGAATCTTAAGGTGAGATAATACACACCTTTAATCTAGATCTTGAAGTGGGAAGGCACATCTTTAATCTGGGCCTCACCTTCTGCTTAAAGCCTATATAAGGACAATGGAAGAAGGAAGGTATTTTTCGATCTTGCCTGCTTGCCCTTGCCTTGTCAGCACATCACTTCCTTCACTGGCATTGGAGCCTGTGAGGGCCCACAAAGATTTTCTAGTGTGATCTGAGCTTGCTTTACTAAGCAGGGCTGCATTAGAGGATTGCTTGACCATGTGTGTGGTTATCAGGTGATTGGAAGGGTCTGTACTTGGCTGTGCTAGGGGGAAGTCTTTTGCTCCACCTCTTGGCTTTCCTATAAATGGCCCTTTAGAAGAGACAGAAAGGGCCGGTGGATAATGATCCAGGTCACCCAAGGCTATCCTGTGTTTCTATCTGTTTCTCTCTCCTCTATCCTTCTATCTAATATCTCTTATCCCTCACTCCTAAGAGTGCTCTTTTGTAAAATGTGGGAGCTAGTATCTCAGCTGGGCTCCCACAGGAGCCTACTTCTGGATTCCAGCATATCCTGAAGTCTAGCTGAGACACCAAACCTTGTGGGACTGAGCAACTACTTGATTCTTGAACTTTCCATTCACAGCTAGCCACTGTTGGACTGCAGCCTCTAAGTTATTCCAGTAAATCCATATATTTATGTATATAAAAAGAGAGTGATTCGTTCTGTAAGTTCTGTGACTCTAGAGAATCCTGACTAATACAGATGATCTATCAATATTTAGGAGGAAGCTTCATGTATTACCATTCCTCCTATACTGAAAATATAGTCTGACGATGAGAAGAAGAATACGTGAATGGTTGTAGGCTGATGGCTTCACATTCAATGGACAAATTGATGGACTGAAACATAAAAGTTTCAACAGAGACAACAGAGGCTTTTTCAAGCAAAGGAAAGGGGGAAATATAGCATAGTGCATCATCGTATGAACCATTTGATCATGTATGCATTTCAATAATTATGATTTTCCTAAAATACTAGTGTCTAGGCATTCTAAGCACCCTATATATTTGAAGAGAATTGCTCAGAAAGGGGCACTGTGAGTCCTAGTGAACCATGGACAAGTAGCATTTCATAGGGTTGGGCAGTTCCTCTAACCTGGACAATAACAGAAACCTCAGTATGTTCAGGCAATGACAATGTACAGAAAAGACTGAGAATTTGCCATCTAAGGCTTTAGAAGATTGAAGACCATCAAGTGCCTTCCAGGCATCAGTGAGGTAGAGTCTAGGCAAGAATAATGCATGTTGGCATTTTCCCATAACTCTTCCTCTCATACAAATAAAACAGAGAAGGTTTGTGTCTATGTTACCTGGACAAAGGTTCATCAAATGCAGATAACATATAGTCAGTGAACATTAAGCATCTTATGTTGACACAGCTCAGCTTTTCTAGTGTATATGTGTAAAAGAGAAAGTGTGTAGTGGTAGAAAACAATGCGCATAACAAATATGTTAAAGATTTGACTTTGATTCAATCTCTCAAGAAATCTGGTTATATTATTATGAATACTAAAATACCACAGCTACTGTAATTTCATCTTTTCTTTTTTCATGATGGTATTTACTGAAGGAACTAAGCCAAGTGAGTTATTTTACTATTACATTTACAATTTATTTTTATCTTATGTCTCTAAAATTATAATCTTATTTCATCCTGAATTTTTAAAATGATAATTTTTTAGACTTTTTTGTCTTTTCATTTTGTTGGCCTTGAACTCCCTTTGCATTTAAGGGTAGTCTTGAACTCTTAATCCTCCTGTCTCTGGCTTTCATGTACTATGATTTTGTGATTGCTAGAATGCTTGGACACACTGTACTTTGTTTCCATTTTTCTCTAACAAATTTTTAAATTTCTGGGTATTAGAATCTTAGGGGCTTGTCTTCTAGTGTGTCTCAACTTCCTTGGCCAGTCGACCTCATATTTTTTGTTTTCTCTTAATAAAATTAGAAAAAATCTTTTAAAAAGGCATCTACAGTCACTGCTTCATGAATGTTAGAACATTCGATGCCATTGCCTTTCCTGTTAATGGGATTCTAATTAGACTGATCAGTTTTAATTAGTATGCTGTCATGTAGCAATCTAATGAAATACTGTGTTGAAGAAAATTGATCTGGCCTTGATGCTAATTACTCTCCTAGACTCTATGTTTTATCAAAATGGGAATTGATTGTTTCCAGGCAACCCGAGTTCTGTTTCCCTTCCTTTGTCTTCTCGTGTTTATTACATATGGCTTATATTTAAGTTGTCTCCTTGATTCATAACGTGTTCTCATCCTTAATTCATACTGTGTCCTCTTTCTCGATTTAACAACACCTTGGACTCCAGTGTGTCCTGAAAGGAGCAGATTTATCACCAACCAGAGGAGGCATTCCTCAGGTAAACCTTTTCTGAAATCAAAGTTTAAATCAGTCTCCTGATACTGAGGGCTGGCTCCAGTTAATGCTGGCTGGAGAGACCCTGGTCAGCCTCCATGAAAATCAAAGTCATTAGATCAGGCTGTTCCTGGAACCAGAAATTTTAAAGCTGGTAACAATAACAATACAAAGGAATGTCTTTAAAATTTCATATGTGAAAGGCAGTATGTGATTTTAAATGTTGAATAAATATTTCTAACAATCAGGTAATTGGTTTCCTTCACTATGATTCAATTCTTCCTAAATCCAGAATAAATTGAGATAAGTGGTATTTTCTTATATGGTAAGGAATTTGGAAAGAAAAAAAAACTGGAAATCTAACAAAGAATTTAAGGTTCATATTTGCCTCTTAACTGTACATTGAGCGTATTTCTAAAATAAAATTGCAATTGCAACAATTTAAATGCATCCTCTTGTGTAAAAATGACCTTAATTGTACTTTATTGTTTTTCCTTTTAAATATACTTGGATTTAATGATGATTTAAGTACAAGAAAAAGTAGGATTTAATTCAAAACAAGCTATACCTTAATCTTCATATATTTTTATTATATTCCCTGGTGGTTACTTGAGACACTGAAGAACTAAATTGTCTAGCCAACTTTTCTTCATGTGGTTCTCAGGAAGTGAATAGAAGCTGTAAAACATTTATTTTCAGATATGTATATTGTATAACTCTACATATTAGTTTACGGAGCTCACAGTCCCTAAAATCATTACTTAAAGTGTCCTAAAAGTATTTGGAGAATGCATGAATGATTTGATATAAATTCTAAGTTTACTTCTAAGAACCAACTAAATATTACTTTGTGTGGGAAATTAAATCAATTAATTTTGTTGAATCACTGACATATTCCCTGGACCAATGCCCTTGTGGTGTGTTTAGGCACAATGACTGATCAATTAACTATGTTGCTGGTGTGCAGTGTGGTAGCAACTCATGCTTGTATGAAAACTGGTCCAATCATTAAGTGTCTTGTTTAGGTCAATTAATTCTAGCTTCAGATAAGGTGTTATCTTTGAAGAAAATGTCAGTTAAATAATATTTAGACATTAGCTCTTGTTTCATTATACACTATCACTTTGAGTATCCCTGCTGAAGGCAGTCTTTTTCATCTTGAAAATATAAAATAGTTTCTTCTTAGAATATGGACGGGTTTTAGATAACATAGTAATTGTATGATACATGAGATTTGATTCAATAATCTTACATTTGTCCAGAAGTTGTACTATGCGGTTTCGCTATAGCTTACTGATGTGCTGTAAACTAAGTTTGCTGTGTTCCACCACAGGAATATGGAAGAATCAGTGTCTGGAGTATAAAGCATTAGTTCCATTATATCCATTGATGTATAACTTATAAGCAGTTTCAAAGTGATAAAAAGTTTGGTAGAATGTAATTTTATCATAAATAAAGTCTATAAACATGCACCAAGTGAAGTTTAACTATAGTTTTGATGTAAACTGAAATATGATAATTTTTAAGTGAACAAAAGGTATTCTAAATTCCTCAGTAAGACAGAGGACAGGATGCTCTATGAGAAATTTCAGGAACTTAAGCCTGAGATCATTACTCTAAAATCTTTGAGGACAGACATTTTGATTCATTCACTGCTGATGCCTGTCTTGCCTGGTCTAATCCTGTGTGAGCTTGTTTAATTTTGTATAAGCACAGAGATGGGAGTCAAAAAGCTGCCACTTGGAGAGTCTGGTCTGTGTCTCCTAGAGTCTCTATAGCACAAATACTGTTGGGAAAGTTCAACCTAAAATGCATAAAGGTGGAAAACGATCCTCACTGGCTTCTGTGCTTACAAACTAGGGAAAACAGCATGATGAGTATTCATCTCTCCAAGAGTCTTTTGAGGAAGTGATTCTCCCCCTTTCATAGTTCAGGGATGGATTATTTGGGAAAACAATCTTTGTGCTATATGAAAACAGGTTTGACACAGAGCTTGAATTGTAAAAACAAAAGACTTCCTAAAGAGAGGTCTTTATACTACAAAGTACAGAATTAGAGCATTGGGGAGAGAGTCATGTTTTTCAGCCAGATTAAATATATGACTTTGGGAACTGTATGTAGAAGACACTTGGTGATGGAAAGGTAATAAAATTATCTTTGGAATTATGAAAGGAGGTATTTAGGTTTGAATGTCATAAAAGCTTGGGGGAACTAGGGATAAGCTAAAGCTTAGATAAAGTAATTTTAATTTAGGCCATTCTAAAATATCATTTTTAATCACTTAGCTTTTACTCAACTACAGAAAACAAAAGGTCAAAGAACTTAATGATCATGTAGTGATAGGGAAAGGAAGGAGTAAGATATTCAAGCTTTGAGCTGTCAATATCAATGAAAGGCAGAATATTAAAATTTATAGAAATTTTGGAGTGTTGCATGTGATTGTGCAATTTGATTACTAAAATAGGATAGCATGACTTGAGGTAATCAAGGATTATGTTATTATTTAAGACTGGCTAAAAATGATGAGAAATGTTCCTCCTCTTTCATCTAGATAGAAAAAGAGTCATCTTCACAGAATGAATTTTAGTAAGTGTTAGAGGGGAGAAATAAATTTGGTCCAATTTTATATGTTGCCAATTCTGCTTTTGCAATGTGCAAGGCAAAAGAGCTGTTGAGAAAATTTTCTTTTATTTCTGGGAACCAGCTTTTACCCATCAATTCCAAATCTCGTTCACACATAAGTAGTATTGTAATCAATATTTACATAGATACTAGGGCCTAACACTAAAAAAAGAGAGAATGTAAACATTCATTAATGTGGTTTGAGCTGTTAACACAGGTTACTACAGGCTGAGTGGTTTACAAACCACAAAACATTTTTCATCTGATGCCTGAAGTCCAAGGACATTATAGCAGTGAGACTGGATTCTGGTAAGGGCTGGCTTCTAGGTTGTAGATCACTGGATTCCTCTTGTATATTCAAACATAATATAAAGCAAGTGAAATAGCTCAAGATAAATTCTTATAAGAGTAGTAATCCACTTCCTCAGGAACTCTTCTTAAGGTCCATATTACCTGTTGAGAGTTTTGTGTTCAAGTACTTCACTGGACTACGAGGTAAAGCTAAATAAATGAAATTACCAACAATTTATTTCTTTATCTATTTGTTTACTTTTTATTCATACTCATTATTGGAATAGGAGTTTCTCTGCAAGTTGCCAAACTACACATTTTAAGTTTCACAGAGATGATATTTAGTTTCAAATTATACACATACCACACACATACACACATTCTCACACACACACACACACACACACACACACAGAGTTATCATTTTAAATCACACATATATGGGATATATATATATATATATATATATATATATATATAATTTGAATATATATATATATTCCTAATGTTTGAATTATTGACTCTTGTAAAGATGTCATTGTGTAGAAATAAAATTTTAGGTATGGGGAGAAATGAGAAAAGGTTGAAAATATAGATATGCATTTTTTCCTTTGATTATAAGAAGCTTAATAAAATTATGCCAAATTTATTTCCTGAGACTGCATAAATTGTGGAGTACATAAACGAGAAACAGTAGATGTACAAGGATTTGAGAGAGAGAGATTGAGAATTATAGTCTCCTTTTGCAATTTTGTCTTCATAGTAATACAAGAAATGAACACAGGAATCTATCTTATGTTAACCATTTCTCAAAGGATCATGAAATAAATAATTTTTTCCATAAACATTTTTCAAAGACTTATCTCTCATACTTGATAAATGTTTGTAAAAATATTTCATTTTATCATTTTTACGGTAAAATTTTAAATTATTTTATTTTTGAAAATATGATGTGAAATTTATGTATCCGTGCTACATTTTCAATTTCATTTTAACTTTTCTCATTATATATGACTATAAAGGAACTTGACATTTCTAGGTAGAATCAGGTAAAATATCATCAAGAATAGTGAATAAAAGATTAATTTTCTGAGAAAATAAGAGTAGAATATGAGACATTCTACTGTGTATTCTCTTCACAGTTTTTTTAGATGGTAAAATTTAGGCCTTGCACCTCTTCTGACTATAAATATCAGAAAGATAAAAACCTGTATTTATTAGATTCCCTTCTAGATAAGTTTGAAATTGCAAAGCAGATTGTACCAAACAAAATCGTTCATGTAAAAATTTGACTGTAGAACTGAAATTAATAACCTCATCTTACTGGAGATTTGGATTTCTCTAATTCTTTATTCCTTATGACTGTCATGGCTCAGAAACAGGTGTCTGGTAGCAGGGAGACTCTACATTTCAGAGTTCAGTCACAAGGTCACAGCAGTCAAAGAACAGTCACAGTGGGAGAGATCACAGCTTGCTGGTTCCCGTGGGATATCTGAGCTGTTCATGAGTACTGCCAACAATTTTAACGTGTTATTCCAAACATACATTTTGACTGCATTTTCCTACTTTCTGAATTTGGTGAGACTGTGACACTTGCTTTAATCAATGGAATGTGAAGAAAATTCTATGAATCATTTCTAAGTAGAATACTTAAAGGATGACATATAATTTTTCTTATTTTTTTCTATGACACCAACTAAGGAAGAAACAGAGCTGCAACGCTCAGTTTTTGCATGCAGAGATGCTTCCTGAGTTGGTGGTCTTCCACACATAAAGGCAAGTATGCATTAGCAATAAATGTGCAATGCTTTTTCCACTGTTACCATTTTAAATAACCAGTATTTGGAGACTGTTACCTTAGCATGGCCTAGACTAATCATTGTACAGATATTCATACTACATTTGGCATAAACTTTAAAAATGTAAAATCTGGACAATGGATTGGACAGAAGGGTTGTTCAAAGTATGAGTCTGGATATTAATAGTTCATGATATCCACTGGCAAAGAAATGTGTGAAAAGATATTGGAGGAGCATGGATGAGCAGGCACATACTTGATGAACTTGTAGAGAATTAGCTAGCAAAGTTAACACGGGTTGTTTTTATTGACTTCTATTGACTATGGTTTGAAGTCATTCTGAGGAAGAGTTTACCAAAACATAGTTTAGAAAGAATAACATAGAAACCCAGGGATTTCTAGAATTGGAAGGGCAGATATTTCCATGGCTATCTGAGTCTATGTAGAAAAATAGAAAAGGGATTTTATTGGCAACAATCAAATTAAGGGGTGGTTATCACAACTGTCATTATAATCTCTGAATGGATTAAAGTGTCCCAGATTTAAGATCCAATTAAAAGCTTG
The DNA here is from genome assembly GCF_949786415.1 of Peromyscus eremicus. Lineage (NCBI taxonomy): Eukaryota > Metazoa > Chordata > Mammalia > Rodentia > Cricetidae > Peromyscus > Peromyscus eremicus. Next base: position 34,276,880 of record NC_081428.1, read on the forward strand.
GCCAAGTAAAGAAAATCTTCAATTAGTTAAAATGTCTCATAGAAAATAGACTAAAATATATCTCAGTCACGGAGCTACCATGGTCAAGGTTCATAGCTTCACAGCTGGGTTAAGGATGGGTTAGTGTTAAGAGAGAAACAGAATTAATGCTGTATACTTTCAATGTGTTCTGAATGGTCAATTTGGCTATTAGTATTTCATTTTAGTTGACATGAAATGACCTGTCTACTGATTTTTTTTTGAGGAAATTGTCTGCTACAGCATACATTAAAGTAAAAACTAAAAGTCTAGCAAATTTAAAAGGCTTTTATTATCGTTCTAAAACTTCTATAAACAGCAAGTGGACTGGTAAAGCTACTTAGCACAAAGAAGAGAGTGTTTCTCAATTCCTGGAAAAGTACAAAGGGAAACTTTGTCAGGGACCATAGAACTGATGACAGGAGATATGAAAAGGACATAAAGAAGGACAACTCTCCATTCCCAAATAAAATGTTCATTGTGAATTATGAATTTCTTCAGGGCAGTGTTTTCTGTTTTTCTATTCCCCTCTTCCCAAAATGGAAGAAATATTGTGATGTAACTTGTATGGTAGAAGACACAATCTGGCTTTTTTTCCCTCTCTGGATTATAAGTACCTCCACTAGAGCTTGACATGGAGGCTGAAATGAACAAGAGTCATTGAAGTAACTACATGAACCCATGAGATTTGAAGTCATTAGATTTTATTCATTTTCTTTTTGATTATGTGCATATTTCTGTGTGAATGTATGTCCTGTGTGTGTAGATGTCCTTGAAGGCAGGAACAGGTTACCAGACTGCCCTGGAGGTGGAGTTACCACTGGAAGTGAGCCACCTGACATGGGTGTTGGGACCACACAAGAGACGTGTGAACTTGTAACTGCTGAGCCCTTTAAAGATTTGGCATCAGTCATTAAAGAACATATTGTTTGTCATTAGCACCACTCATCATTTTTGCCAGTTATGCTTCCAAATATGGATGTCATTCTCAAGCTTATCTGTGATTAGGGGTAGAATCATATTTTCCCACAATTTTATGAGGCAGTGACTTCTGGGAAAGATCCAAATATTTCATACATGATATTGACGAAAGGGGGTAGCAGAAGGACTGACTCTCTGTATTATAAAGGTGTCATGGGCATGGTGGCACACACCTTCAACCTCAGTTCTCTGGTGCCAGAGGCAAGTGAATGTCTGTGAATTTGAGGCCAGCCTGGTCTACAAAGTGTGAATTCTAGTATAGCCTGGGATACACAGAGGAACCGTCTTGAAAAACCAAAACCTAAAAACAAAAAACACACCCCGTAAAAAACAAACAAACAAACAAAAACCTGTTACATTGCTCAATAGGAATGTGGAAATAAAAGAAAGTTATTCATGGATAATTCTATTTAAGTCATAATGAAATAATAGTTCAAAATATAATATTGATGTATATACATACTGATCCATATAGTCCTGTCACCATATACTCTGGGAATCTGGGTTATATGTATAATATCAGAAAGTGTCATTTAAAGGGCTTGGAAGACGGCTCAGTAGGTAAGAGAGTTTTAGATGAGAGCATAAGGGCCTGAGTTCAAATTTCCAGCACTGATATAAAAACCTGGATAAGGTTATGTGTGACTGTAACCCCAGGGTTGTAGGACAGAGCCCTAAAACTTTGTGGCTGAGCAGTTTAGCTGAAAGGGCAGGACTCTGGATCAATTGAGAGCCCCCAAGACCCTGTCTGAAGGAAATAAAGGAAAGAACAATAGTGGAAGACACCTAGTAGGCTGCTCTGGCCTCTCTCTGTGTGTGATGAGTGCACACAAGCACACACGCTAGGAAATGTGTCTCATGCATATACCACTCACAAACCACACAAGACATATACATATGCACATACACATGCATAAAAATATAATTTAGCAAACCCTTGTCCTTGGATGACTCAGAGATAAAGAGAAGTCAAGGTTGTTGGTACTCCCATGGACAGAAGACAGGTTTTTGCACCAAGATTGCATGAGCAAATGAAAGTAGGCTGAACTGGAAATTAGAAGTTGTTTTGGGAATGAAACCATGCTCACTCTAATGAGGCTGTAGAGAATTATATGACACATTAAAAGGATGCTATCTAACAGTAGCCACTAAGGATGCAAGAAAAGAATTATGAGTTCCTGTGGTGAGAACTAAGGTTTTGTTCACTGTTGGGAGAGAGGCTGACTTGCTGTCCTCATTAAATTCTAAAGTGGTTCTATGCTGGGATTAAAACTAGGTGACACATATACATCAAAATTTTGGTTCTGATAAAGAATCTCATCTTAGATCATCTAGAGAATTTTTTAAAGGGAAAAAAAAGGATTTAGAGATTGGCTTTTACTCAGCTACTAAAAATACAAATAACTAGCAAACCTAAGAGATCTGAAGCATATTAGGAGGAAAATGATAACTGTGGATACAGCAACAGGATACAACCTAGCCAGTTCAAGAACAAAACCTATAAAGCATGTAATTTTATCTGGGGGATTGTAAATTGACCACATAACAGCATTAAATCTTTAACTTCTGAAAAAAATGAGATAACATATACAGGCTAATTGCTGAGAAGAGAAACCATAGACCAAGATGAAATGTATTAATTGAGCTTTGTGTTAAGACACTAGACAGCTTATGTTTTGACGTCCCACATTTGTTTACAAAGCCTGATTTTGGAAATTAGGAACACTGGGACTGGCCAGTTTCTATTAATACATATTATTCTTGAAAGAAAAAAAAATAAAGTGCAGTGTGACGGTGCATGCCTGCATTCTCATTACTCAAGAGGCTGAAGTAGGAATACCACAGGATGAACCAGCCTGAGCTACCCAGTGAATTCTATGCTGCGCATGGCTGTCTAATGAGACCATGTCTTCCACAGCACAAAACAAATCAAAATGAAGCAGAATATTTGGAGTATTCGATATCCTATTTCTACTGACTTTTTTTCCCCTGTTCTCTCAATGTCCTTCCTCATGTTCCTTTAAAAAGTCATCGTCTCTACAATGTTACCAACATGAGACTTCACACTTAATAAATTGCTAATTTGCATTTTGATAAGAAAAAGAAGTTTCCAATTTATAAATGGTGAGTATTCAATACATACATTCACTGTTTCTTAAATAAAGAATTGTTATTTGATTTTTTTCTTTTTCTTTCTTTCTTTCTTTACTTTTTTTTTTTTGTGTGTGTGAGAGTGTTTCTGTATAACAACCCTACCTGTCCTGGAACTAGCTCTATAGACCAGACTGGCCTTGAACTCACAGAGATCTATCTACCTCTGCCTCCCAAGTGCTGGGATTAAAGGCATGCACCACCATCTGGCTGACTTTTTTCTTTTGATGTTAACATCTAGAACATAATTTTTTTATTATAAATAACTATGTAGTTTGTCCTGATTATGAGCATGGAAATATTGCTGTGACTTCATGTGACAGATTCATTTCAACCATAATGATGAAGTGCTTATTTTGTGTTAAGGTTCTGCTAAAAAAATTTAAACTTAAATATAAATAATCTCACAGATTATTGCACAATTTATCAATGAAGGAGAATAGAGGACAGATTGATAAGTGACAGATAGATTGATAGATGATATTTAAAGCTTATTTCGGCAAAGGGTACAATAATAATATAAATAACATACTTTGGAAGACGAAGGGAGGAAATCACATTTTCAATCTTTGTCAAAGAAACTTTCAAAACAGAAGATGGCAATTAGCTGTTTGTTGAAAGATGATTCACTAGATAGATTACTGACAGAAGTAGGGAGTAGAATTTAGCAGACAAGGGGAAGCAAGGGGGTGTTTGTGGGAAGAAATGAAGCTGGCTGGAACAGAGCCTATTTGAGAAGATTAATTGTAACTGGGCAGAGGATGCGAGAGACATTGAAGGAAATCATAGGAGGATTTGACTTTGCTGTGGGAATGGAGAGCCATGGAAGATATGCCAGGTAAGAGGCAACATGAGCATATAGCTCTTTTAGAAATTTAATTCTGATAAATTAGGGGAGAATTAATTATAAACAGAGGGAAATTTTTATTAGAAAAATCAGTTGGAAAATGGTTATTCTCTCCAAGAGAGAATCTGAAAATGTGAATAAAATCGAGAATGAAAGATTGATCTGAAATATGGGTTTGGAAGGACATAGGTTTGACGCTTGACTTCATGAAATATGGGTTTGGAGGGACATTGATTTGACGTTTGACTTCATTGATGTAGTGTTAGAGAGCTTAGTTTTTGGGGAGATTCTCATAACTCAAATGTTAGACTTCTGAGTATTTTAACACAAGTTTTTCAAAGTTAAAGGATTTTGTCTTATATTTTCAAAAGAACATATTGAATATAACTTTACCTTTATGATAGTTGGTAATATGATTGTTCATTATTCTGCTTTCTTATCCTTCCTTGCAGTTCACTTTTAGATTAATGCTTTATTTTTTCCTTGTGTTTACAGTATGTTTTCCTTCCTTCAGTGTAAGATTTCTGTTAGTAAAGACTTCTATAATTTCCCCTATATTCCTTCTACTGAATAATAGACTAGAAAAATCAGAAAACAAAAATGCAAAGGAGCTACCCTAGTGAATGCAAAATTTATTAGCAAGAACGAGAGAAATACGGAATGTTTCTATGAGGTAAAGAGAAAATGATTGAGTCGTAAAGTTTCATGAAAAGATGAGTGTATGTGTTTGTGTTTGTGTGTGTGTAAGTGTGTGCACTCATGTTTGTGTGTATTAAGAGACATTACTAGATTAACTTTGATCTTAAGTGTATATTAGAAAAGTTTTATATAACTTTCTTATGCATGCATACATATTTTTATATTATAGTGTATACTTATTTGTATGCTATATTTTAAAATTACATACCCAAATAATGATAAATATGCAAAACTATATTTGTATACACGTAATAAGTAAACTGTCATGATTTTTTGGTAATATATTTGTCTCACACTCCACTATTGATATAGATATATATGTACATTACATATTAGACATTACTAACCATAATCTGCAGTTCCAATCTAGTCTACACTGTGTGTGTGTGTGTGTGTGTGTGTGTGTATGTGTGTGTGTGCAAACGTGTATATTTGCCCATGTGTATGTGGATGAACATGCACAATTGTCAGCAGGTGTTTGAATACCAGAAGTGAATACCTGTTATATTCCTGAGTTGTTCCCTGCCTTTTTTTCTGAGGCATGACATTTCACTAAGCCCAGAACTCACTGATTTGGCTAGACTTTCTGGCCAGTGCATTACACTCTCTGTCCTCAGAGCCCCTAGCCTTTGTTCTATAGGTGTACACTGTTATACCACCTTTGCTTGTCAGGGACTGCAACTCATTATCTCTGATAACAGCAGTTTATTAAGCTGTCTCTTAAGTACTGACCACCCAATTCTTTCTACCTTAAAATTTAATATTAACTGTTTGTAAAGGGCTGTTGAAAGCAAAATCAAGGAAATGAAACAGCATAACTCTAAATATTTAACACCTTTATAGACACATGAGCAGGTTCCACCTATGAATAATGTCTTATTTGCTGTCTTATTAAATTATACAAGGCATGGAGTCATGGATGCATCTGTGTACCCTTGCCAGTAATTTGGGCTAATGTAGATCAGTATTTCACATCTGTGATTCTGTGATAAATTAAATTTTTCATGTGTCACAAATGTTCCTAAGGATTTTGGAATTCAGAAAAGGGGAGTAAGACAATAAAAATTCTGTAAGAATAAATAAAATGAAAAAGAAAAACCATTTATACAGAAGTTCCAATGTAATCTGTCAAGAGCTCCCTGTAAGGATTGTCTCTCATTCATTTCTTTATCCTTGTATATGTATAAATTAATATGCTTTTAAAAAAATCACTACATTGGAGATAATGTGGTTAACAAACGCTCAACTATCTGTGTTGCTAATTAACTAATATTATATGAGTAATTAATGCCCTTTAAAGTAAGGAATTCACTTACAGAAGCAAAATGGAAGTTTTATTGAATTTCTGAGGAAGAAGTTCTATGAAAAATGAGTGGTATGGTCAGTAGGATCTGTTCTCCAAAATGACACAAACTTTAAGTTTATCAGCCTGTTTCCAGTGCTAAAACTTAATGGTGGGGGTATAATGCTGTTTTGCAAGGTCCATATTAGTCTTAATTATATTTTTCTGCAGTATACTCGTTTATTTAATGAAGAAAATCAAGGGAATTTCAATTGAAGGGAAAATCAATTGAAGGGAAGATAGACAGTACTGTATGTTCAGTGAAGAGACTTCTGATTTGATTGTGTCTTAGTCTTAAGATGTCATCGTCCCCTCTAGCTGGCCCTCATTTAAAAATGAAAATCGATTGCACTGCAGTTTTTCTCATTCCCAAATGAATAGGACATCAGAGCCCTGCTTAGAGAAATAAGACAACATATAATAATAGTAATGGTTCTAAAATATTATTAACAGTTTATACTTTAGCTGTCATTATTCTATTAGAAAATGGTTCCTAATATTTGTTCTTCTGTCAATGAAACAAACATTCTACATATCTGAAACTTTGAGACAGCTGGAGTGCTAGCTCTCTAAAATGATAAATTAGGACAAAGGGACAGGTGCTCACATCTCTGGAAGGCCATTGCATTTGGCATGTACAACATTTTCTGCAAAACTAACTTCTGAATGCTTAGTCTTTTTCATATTGGCTATTATGCCATTTCAAACTCTCCTTCCTTCCCTCCACCCTTCCTTCATCCTTCCCTTCTTACCTCCTTTCCTCTCTTCCTCTTTCTTTGCTTCCCCACTCCTCTCTAACTCCTCTTCTCTCCTCTTGTCTTCTCTATTTTATTAAATACCAAGTAGTACTTCTATTTAATTATTTTAAGTATGAACTATGGAGAAATTTCTATGCAGAAAAGAATCCCTTCTGTAATTTCTATGTAAATCTCTCAGCATTGAGCTTGATAGGGAAATGTCTGTCTGTTTGTAGCTCTACTCTAAAAAAAAAAGTCTGTTAATTAATAGAAGTAGCACCCTGACCATTGTTTTGTTGAATCAGTAGATGGACTCTGCTAAAATAATCAATCATTAAGAACTAAATACCACAGACATGCCATAATTAAAGAATTACAGAACGATGACACCCAAAGAAAAATGTCATCTTGTCTTGAAACTTCTGAAGAATAAATGTATTCCATCATTTTTCTTGGCAGAATATTTGAGGTTTTAATTACTTTCTGATTCCACTGAAGTACTGTGTGTGTGAATGGTGGTCTTTGCTCTCATATGGATTTTTAATTACTGTTTTTAATTTTTTAATTGTTTGAGAATTTCATGCAGCTTATAATGTGTTTTGATTGAATCCATCATCATCTCCTTCTCCCGAATCCCTCCACTTTGCAGCGCTGCCTGTCTTCACTTTGCTTGATTTTCTCTCCCACTATTTTTCCCTCCCAACTTCATTTAGTCTCCCTTTTTCTTTTAATCCATTGATTCCACGTGTTGCTTCCTGTATACACATGGATGTGAAACCATTTTCTAGATCATGAGTACTAACCTCTCAGGGGCCACATCCCTGAAGGAATTGCACTATCTCATCCCCATAAGCCATCAATTGCTAAGAGAGCCTCAGATAGGGATGAACTTCATCAGACACTTCTCCTAGCTGGGCTGGAAATCTGGCTAGCTTAATCTGGAGCAGGACACACACATGCAGTCATAGCTACTGTGAGTTCGTGTGTGAAATAGTGGTATCAAGTCTGAAGAACACCTTTTGGTTGCAGACATCCACTACCTCTGATGGTCACAATGGTTCTGCCCTCTTGTTTTAGACCTTCGGTTTTGATTAAATGGTCCTAGTGAAAGCTACAGTGAAACAGATGGGGAGAAGTAGTTCATCTCTAAGTCTTCCATCCCTTAAAACCTACATTTGTAATGTAAAAGCTTTCAAACTCTAGAAAGTTGGACCATATGTACACACACACACACACACACACACACACAGACACACACAGACACACACACAGACACACACACACAGACACACACACACACACACACACACACACACATACACATACACATACACACATACACACACCAGAGCACACCGGTAAAGAAAGATGTGATTTTACATTGACTTTTGGAAATTTGTTCTCATACTGGATATCGTGAAGAGAGAAAAACTGTCAAGTATTCTGGGTATAATCTGACTTAAAATGTGTTTTAAACCTCATTCAAATCACTCAAGATAATATAGATATTAGATTATATTAGATATTAGATAATAGAATCTAGATCTATACTTTTCCAAATAAAATTTCTTCATTGGAATATACAAGGGCTAAATTTCCACACTGAAGATGAGGCCACACCATAAAGAAGAGTTATTTTTTTTTAAATTTACAGTTGCTCAAGGGAAGATGTACTGCAGAACTTATTTTGTGTATAGCTATTTCTGAATAAAGTCAGCAGACGAATTAAAATGTTAATGTTTAAAGCTTTGTAACTGTCAATTGTCCATAAAATGATAAATACCACCAGAAATATGGTAATAAAATGTCTAACAAAATTATAAAGGGCATATTTCTGTGAACATGTGCTTGGAAGGGCATTATAAATTATACTCTCAAAATAATTGTAGGAAGAAACAAGAGATTTATTTTATTTTTATTTGAAGACTAAGCACATAGGCACTTGTCCATAGCATATTTCAGAGACAGCTTCAATTGTCAAATATTCATCCTTAAGGACTCATTGTTTTAGACTAATGACTTTTTAAATTAATTTGCTTACTAATTATGTGGAAAATATTAATTATTATTCAAAACGAGGAAATCAAGATTATGATCTGAATATATTTCTTCTGTGTTTTCTGTGATGCAGATGTTTACCTCCATAACTCCTTAGGTGTTGTATGTTTTTCTTTTTTGTTTGTTGTTTGCATTAGAACATTGCCTCAGAAATAAGGCTCTAATATTATGAGACTGTATTTAGCAAACTGGAATCTAATAGTTTTACTCAGCCATAAATCTTCCTTATGTTGTATTTGAAAAGACTTATTTTTACTTGTGTATTGCATGCATGCGTGTGCATGCACATGCATGTATGTGACTGTGGAGGTCAGAGATGCTGGATTCCTTGAAGCTGTTGTTACAAGTGGTTGTGAGTCAACAAATACTGAGTCGCACACTCCACTGAGTCCTGTTGCATCTCTTCCAACATGTCTGCATTTTTGATCATTGCCTTCCACTCACACATGGTTGACGTGAAGCAGGGGCCAGCTGGCTGCTGTAAGCTCCTAGGGAAGGTGCTGGCGCCACTCAGGCAGCTGAGGAGAGTCAGTAGCTACTGAAGCCATGGCGCATCTCAAATTAACCCATTTCTATTAATCTATGTTTTGCCACGTGGTCATGGTGTTACTGGTCTCCTGGCACCTTGCTGTTCCTTCAGCAGCAGCTGGGGTCTCTATCTCCTCTCCTTTCTTCTCTCTTTATATGTGTGGATTTCCTGCCTGCCTCTAAGCTGCCTTGCCATAGGCCAATGCAGCTTTATTTGTCAACCAATTAGAGCAACATATATTCATGGCATACAGAAAGACATCCCACAACACTCAGGCTTGTTACTAGATAACTCTTACACTTAAATTAACCCATATTCCGTATTTATGCTCTGCTATATGGTGGTACATTATTAGCATGGCACTTTCATCTTCTGCTCCCTCTGTGTCTGGCTGATGACTCCTCAGACTCCACCTTTCTCCTTCCTATCATCCTTAACTTTCTGCCTGGCTACTGCCCAGTGTTTCATTAAGCTAATTTGAGTGGCAAATCTTTACAGTGTGCAAGAGGATTATTCCACAATATTTCCACATTTTTTTGTTTAATTAAAAAGGAAGTTTTTAATTTTAACATAGTATGATTATATAAAACAAAACCAGTTATCAAGTAAGAATAATTTATAATATCAATTATAATTGGCAAAATCAGAGAATATATTTCATTATCTATCCTATCTTTGTAAGTCCAAAGTTTTATACCTAATTTACTTTTTGTTATAACTAATGAAAACTGTAATTATAACTATTTAGTCCTCAATTTCATCTAAGACCCCAGAAGGGTGAAATGTTACCTAATGACAGGGACATCAGGCTGCCTGGATAGCAGCTTTTTTTTCATTAGCAGTCAAATATTTTAAAGACAATACAATAACATACAATATCCAGACTCTCTGTGTATTTTTCATCTTTACATGGCTTATTATATTTTTTTCTTATTCTATTCTTTTTAAGGACTTTATTTTTTCTATTCTCTCCCAAGCTTACATATATTTTTCAAACACTGTGACCCATTTAGAGGCTCTTTTTGTCCAAATGTGTCCTTACTGTGCATCTGTAACCTTTTCTGTCTGCATGAGCCAAAAACCGCTGTATAACTTAGATCAGTGAGCTGGTGCTGGCTCCTCTCCCTTGGTTCCCTAAGAGACTAGTCTCATGGTGGAGGCACATTTACCACCAGCTCTGGGAACCATGTTTACTGCCCCATCTCTAGGCCCGTACCACCACTGAGTAGTGTGCCACCAGCTGCTCATAAACACCATATATGTGTTTGGTAGCAGGACCGCTTTTTTTTTTTTTTTTTTTTTTTTTTTGGTTTTTCAAGACAGGGTTTCTCTGTGTAGCTTTGTGCCTCTCCTGGAACTCACTTGGTAGCCCAGGCTGGCCTCGAACTCACAGAGATTCACCTGGCTCTGCCTCCCGAGTGCTGGGATTAAAGGCGTGCGCCACCACCGCCTGGCTCGCTTTTTTTTTTATTCAAGAATTAACAAGTATATTTGTGTCACAGCTCCTATAGCTAGCTTTCCCCTCCTACATAGGTATTGCTTCTATGGCAATGTGCAGTTGGTTAGATGGAAATACTGAATCTTAGGGGCCCTCCACCCCTAGTGCCACTACATAGACCTGGGATGTGGACCTCCTGAAAGAGCTGCCCATTTTTTGCTGCTAGCACTGAGCCAGAAAGCTGTCACTTAAAGGAGCATTGCCTCTGTTCATCTCCATCAAACAGAGCCCACTGGAGAAAAGGCAACTACCAAGAAGCCATGCTTGACTCCATTCTTGTGCATCTAGAATTGTTTATTAAGCGTTGTCAGGTTTTATGTGGCAATTTTGACAACACATTGGAATGCCATATGTAAATGGACATTTCTATGTCCCGACCACCTGGTCCCAAATAAACACACAAAGGCTTATATTAATTACAAATGTTTGATCAATAGCTCAGGCTTATTACTAACTAGCTCTTACCACTTAATTCATTTCTATTAACCCATGTACTGCCATGAGGCTTATGGCTTTTACCTCTATCCCATTTTGTATATCTGACTCGTTCTCCATCTTGCTGGCAACTTGCCTGACTTCACCCTTCTTTATCCCATCATCCTTGTTTTGACTTTCCCACCTAACTTTATTCTGTTCATCTATTGGCCAGTCAGCTTGTTTATTAAACCAATGACAGTGAAAAATCTTCACAGGTTGCAAAAGGATTTTTCCACAGCAGGATCATATTTACAAGAAAATCAATTTGCTGTAGAAATTGACATGAACCCTGAAATTAGTTAAAAGCTAAGATCTATCACGTTATCATTATGACAAAAGTGGGTAGAAAGTCCATTCTTCTTGTTGTTGTTTAGGCAAGACCTCACAGTGTAGTCCTGGCTGGCCAGGAACTCCCTATGTAGATCAGTTTGCATATGAACTCATAGAACTCCACCTATTTCTCCATCCTGTGTAGTAGACAAACACTATCATGCACAACAAGGGACTTTGTCCTTTACAAATTTATGTGGTTTATGTCTGTGTCTGACAGTGACTGATATTTGGGCTGTACACACATACACAGTCTTAAAACAACAACATGAAGTCCATATGAATTGACAATTTCTCTTCCCCCTAAGTACCACTTTTATGGCTTCTGGCAATTTACCTTATGATATAAACCAAACAAACATTGCTTAAGATGGTGAGTGCTGGGTTGGAGAGATGGCTTAGTCCTTAAAGTCTAGACTCACAATAAAAAATATAATATATCTGCATAGTAGCCATGGTATTTTTAGGACAGAGGTCCTGCATTTTTTCACTTAAAGTTGATCTTGTATGTGTAATGCATTAAGGTATTAACTTTGGGGTACTGCTTTAGCTATAGCTATACTATGTAGCTTTCACATCCTACCAAGTTTTAATGCATATGGTTGATAAAATTGTAAACATTTTGTCCTGTAATATGACTCCTTTCTTGTGGAGACACGCCACAATCTTACCTTCTTCTTTATTTGAAATTAGTGACAGACCAAAATAATGATCTCAATAAAGTCCAACTTAGTGAACCAACAAATTTATTCAGATTAATTGCAGGAGCACGGGTGAGGGATTACTTACAGAAGCAGGTATGATTTAAAGGCAGTCACATCTTGGAATACCCTCCATGCATGGATAATGACTTACAAATGCTGGAACTCTAGAGGTCACTACACCAATTGCAGGAAGCTTGTCACGTTGGAAAGTGTTTGTCTTCTTATGAAACCTTACTGCTTACATGTCACTGGAGAGTGAAGGTTCTTCTGTATCTTGTAAGTTTTAGGGACTTCCTGAGACTTCTGTTTTATTTTTCTTGTTGCTTTGTTTTGCTTAATATTTCTGCATTTTTAAGAATTTTTCCCTTTTATAAACTTCTGACTCTTCATGAAACCCCTTTTAGAATTGCTTGTATCATAATTAATTGTTTGTTCCTTTTATAAATTTATCCAGTCTTCCAAAGTTATAGAGTTCTAATAAGCTTCCCTCTATCATGAGATGTTTGGACTTGGAAGAAATTGCTGTGCCATAGCTTTTTCCACATTTCATTCATTATAATGTAAGTTCAAATATTCTTTTCCTTTGGGGATCCAGCCACATGCCAGTTGTTCTTTTCTGAAAACTGCCATCATCTGCTAGAGACGACACTGGCTTAGTTCAAAAACCCGGATGCCGGTTTTGTGAGTTTTTGCCCCATTCAGGTTTTTCACAAAGGTCTAATACATTTGTTTCCACCACTGAAATATACAATATGGTTTATCGGAACCTATGGTCTGAGCAACATGGAGAAGATGCAAGGGCTTTTCTTGTACCTGATCATGTTCATACTGGTTGTGCTCATACCAATCTGTGTTGGCCAGAACAGTGCTGCTTAGTGGGAAATCTGCTGTCTTTAGAATTTGGAGTTCTAAATACTGAACTTCCTTTAGTAGTAAGAGTGTAAGCTAAAACAATTAGCTGTTTGTTTTGTGGGGGTATTTTGGCATTCCTATGGGAAGGGGATTTATGCTATATTTATCCAAAGTAGCATTGTGTGGTTATTCATGTGCACCCTGTGGAGAACACTTAGCAAAGTCATCTTTAAAAGCTATGTCTTATTTACCTTGCTAAATCATCATAATGACGCCATAAAAACAAATCAATGATATTCTGTAAAATGATTTGAGCTATATTAAGACAAGGGAATTAATTACTATGATTTATCCAATAGAAACGTGGACTTTCTCCCACTTTTCTTTATTATGTTCTATCAGAGAACCTCAAGCCATTGCCTTCTTAGTATCACTATCACGCATGGTAACTGTGACTTGCTTGATTGCATAGTTGATCTTGCAGTAGTTTAAACTAATATTTTATTGTATGTTCAGTTTTGTCAGGACTAGCAAATGAAATAGAAATATAAGAGTCACATTCTTAACATCTTATGGAGTGACATTCATCTACTTTTCCTCCTTCCCCCAAGAAACAGTATTGAAGACAAGGTCTTAAAGCCTTTGACACTTCTACACTTCTGGTTGTACAAAATTAATTCTTGCTTCATGGCCTAGGGGCTCTAATGTGAGATTACTCATTGCCCAGGCGCTCTAATGTGAGATTACTAATATTTCTAAACCCATCAATCTAGGAAATGCATCCAGGAACTGTGCAAATAAGCAGTTCTTGGGTTGAAGGATCTAGATAATGATGTTCAACTGTAATTTGGATAGTTCTCTTTTGAGGTCAAGACTTTTGTTGTTATTAGCAAGCCAAGTTCTATGACAGCCGTCCTACCAGAAACTCTGACCTACAGTGGTATTTAAACCTGAAATGTCCAACATTGCCTGACTTCAGGCCTTTTCTCACTAACATATCTCTGATTGTCTGTAATGGGTGACTTTTCTAGGTCATGGAATGTATTCTCCGAATTTTCTCTTAATTTTCAGAATTAATCATAAATAACCTTTTAGCCTCATTTCAGATAACTGCATTAGTTAATTTTCTGACATATTTCACAAACACCTGAAAAGAATCAACCTAATGGAGACAGGGTTTATCTTGCCTCATTGTTTGATGGAACAGTACAGCATGATGTGGGAGATACGGAGGCAAAACTGGCTTTGTGCTATGGTGGAAGGAGAATAAAGCTGCTTGTTTATGTCTTCATGGATCAAGATGTGGATCGAGGCTGCAACACCCACCCCACATCCCGTTATTTAGTTCAGGATTGTAGACTATGGGCTGATGCCAAGTATATTCATAGTGAATCTTTTCTGAAAACGTATTTAAATATTCTTTAAAATGTGTGCTGAGATAAATCACTAGTTGTCTCTTAAATCAACAATTTAGCAATGAAGACTGTCACAACCATACCAGGATTCCTACTGCCCTTGCCTTTTAGTCTATCATCTTCTTTGACAATTCAATACTCTTGCCTTCACTCAGTATGGTTACTACATGTAGGTTGTGTACATTCTACTAGACCTTTAAAGAAGAGCTTAAATAATTGCTTCTCATATTTTTCCATAATATAGAAAATTAAAAAAAATAGTTTTATAAGCTTTCTATGAAGTAAACATTACACTGATGGCAAAATCTGATAAATACACTATTAAAAAAACCCAACATTACAGCCATTTCTAGTCATAATAACATAAACACACACACACACACACACACACACACACACACACACACACACACATACAGAGTTTAGTTAGAGTTACTAAGGAAATAACTTCTATAGTAAAAAATTCTAAATATTGAAGAAAGAATTTGAGGAAGGTATGGCCTCCAGTGCTTATAGATCAGTGGAGTCAAAATTGTAAAGTGGCTGTCCTACAAAAAATAATCTATAGATTCAATATAATTGTGACCAATTTAGTGTAAATTTTTTCAAAATTAGAAAAAAAAACTTTAAAATTCACATAAAAACACAAAAACACTTGATAAGCAAAGCAACCCTCAGCAAAAAAGAACAATGCTGATTTCAAACTTTGCAGCAGAGCAAAAGTAATGAAATAGCATGTAATTAACAAAACTAAAGAAAAAAAAAACAAACAACAAAACAAAACCAGAAATGTAGATCAATGAAATAGACTAGATGAGCCATATATAAGTCCATACAATACAACTTCCCAATTTTTGTAAAAGATAACTAAGTGTACATTGGAAAAAGTAAACAGCATTCTTAATAAATGTTGTTGGATAAACTGGTCCTTCATAGGTAACCCATGAATCAGTAGATAACCCAAAACTCATGTACATATTAATAATACTAGCTGGAGACAGTAGGGAATATATAATTTTTTAAATAAAAAAGAAGATATAAGTTGGCAGGGGCATATTTTGGGTGTTTGAGGAACTTGGAGGGAAGAAATGAAGAGAAAAATTATCAAAAACCATTGAACACCTATTAAAATGCTCAAATAATAAATTAAAAACGAAATATATCTACTGTTTATTTATTTGTTAAGCTGAGCTTTATTCTTTAGGCCTATAATATTTTAAAATATTGAAAATCTTTTTAATGTTTATTATATGACTCATTATTATTTCTATAACCCCTGGAAGTGTAATATAGCTACTGAATCAGGTCCAGGCAAAATGCTACATAGCTCTTTCACTAATCTATATATCTTAATTGATAATTGAGCGTTGATAATAGTTTTGGTTCTAGACTTCGTTCAAGGTTATTAGTGTAAAAAGTAGTCATAGAAGATAGAAATAGTTTTGTCTTCCAGGGAAGAGGGCAAATTTGTTTTAGACTAAGATGATAAAGATAATACTTCCATACAGGGCACACATTAACCAGATATGTCAACAACTATGTCAAGAATGAAGGGTTTTCCAAGCTCAGGGTCTCAACTGTGCTGTGAGCATGGAATCTGCTAGGTCTCTCTGCATGGGTGCTACACAGATTTGAGTCAGAAGGAACTGATGTAAACATGAAATTAATAATGCCTGCTGTGCGACTACTTGTACATTCTCTGTCTCTAACTAAGAAGAGTGCCATGTCTTCTATCTACATGCATGACATTGTGACAGGCTACCTTATTAGCTCACAATCAGGGCAAAACTTCAGTACCCTCATGGCTCTTGAAAATCACAGAGGCTATTAGAGTTTGCTCAATATGACTCTACAGACCTAATTTAAAACCCAGGATCTGAATATTAAAGAATGTCTAGTGAGGAAATCAACTGAAAATAAACTAGCACAAATATACTGAGGAAACTCATCTGGTCCCTTGAAACTTAACAAGAAACTTAAATTGGGGACAAGAGAATTTCTTTATTTCACAAGCCACATTGTCAATATCTTTGTTTTCTAAGCTATCCCTGGCACAACACTTCTCTAGGAGAATGTCCCTCAGTAATTTGTGGCCAAATAAGTTGCATGGAGAAAACAGCATCAGTACACTTTATATGCTGCTTAAAAATTCCCCAAACATTGACATTTAAGCTCTCTGTGAAATCCTGCAATAAAGAGACATATTTGGTGCAGTTTACACCTGAATTTCCCAGACTAATTTGATAACAAAACTTTTACTAGCATCCTGTGGATCTGTTGTCTCACTGAAAACATTTTGAAAATCACTGATTGAGATGGAGACCTCTTCTGAGGCTATTTTCAAGTCCTTAGTGCAAATTCTTGAATAAACTCTAGTTTAAAAGATTTTTTTACCTGTACTAAAAAAAATAAAGTTTTTGAGCCTACACATGAGCTGTAGTAATTATTTAACCATAGACTCACAATAAAGTTACCAAAGTGATGCTAAAATGTTGATGTGTCTCGATATCCCTGGACTAATCTAAGGCGAAGCCATTACATATTACTGGGATAGCATGGCATCTGAACTAGGGCTTTATCACTGCTACAAAACACCATGACCAAAAAACAAGTCATAGAGTGTTTATTTTGCTTACACTTCTATACTGCTGTTCATCATCAAAGGAATTCAGGACAAGGACTCGAACATGGCAGGAACCGGGAGGCAGGAGCTGATGCAGAGGCCATAGAGGGGGCTGCTTACTGGCTTGCTTCCCATGGCTTGCTCAACCTTCTTATAGAGCCGACGACCAGCAGTCCAGGGATGGCACCGCAAACCATGGGCTAGTCCCTCCCTCACTGATCACTAATTGAGAAAATGTCTTACAGCTGGATCTCGTGGAGGCATTTCCTCAACTGAGGCATCTTCATCTCTGATGACTCTAGTTTGTGTAAAGTTGACTCCAAACCAGCTGGCACAGATGTTAAAGCAGAAACCCATACAAGTACCAAATTAGCGTTCAGGCTGACAGCATGTCAGTCCTAGCCACATGTGATTGTATCATTTAAGTTAATGTAGCTGAAATATCAAAATCCCACATGTTAACCATGCCATCTCTAAGTTGTTGTATAGAACTTGGGTCATTGTATTGAACAGGGTAGATATAGAATATTTATGTCATTACTCAAAACTTATTCCATATTGGTAATGTGTGAATCCTTGTGTTCTGTTCTTGCATGATTACGGATAAATGAAAAGGGTATTATTTGTTTTTATTAAATTAGCCAATGGTTTTTCCTAGGTGGGAAGAAAGGTAGTGTAAGCAGAAATATGGGTTTACAATGTGTGTATATTTTGTGTGTATAGTAGCAATAATTTCCTTTGTTTTGTTCCATCACATATATAGTTCTCTCATTTTGTGGACTATTACAAAGCTGATAAAAGGAAGATTTTAGGAACTTTTAATAATTATTTTCATTAGGTACAAGTCTCCTTAATTTTGCTGTTAACCAATGGCTATTGTTTTGGTTAATTTCACCAAAGGACTTTCTCTAAAGTCATTATTACTTATTCCTTCCAGAGATGGGTTGGGCTCTTCTGGCTTCTTGTCCCAGGGGAGAAACCATGACCTGTCATTTAATAATTTCATCAACTGCTTCTGACATCACTTTATAACACCAAATCTGATTCCAAACTATTTTTATTCAGTATACTACCAACACAATTCTAAAAAAAAGTATCTCAGGGAGTACAAATGTCAAAAGGAGCTGAGCTGATTTTCTTTGGCCTGAAAAATGGTCTCATTAATCTCTTATATAAGCGAAAGAAAAATTAAAGTTTGTTTTACATTTCTTTTCTCTTCTGTTTTAATTTTATTTTTAATTACTTCAAACAATTTTTAAATTTGTATATATTTTAATCATATTCTTCCCCTGCCTCCCTCAAGTACTTCCAGATTCTTTCTCCATCCCTACCCACCCAACTTTCAGTTCTTTATCAAAAACATTTAAAAACTCAATGCAACAACAGCACATCCCCCCAAACTAAGAAAACAAAACAAAATCACACCCCCAAAAGAAAACAGAAACACCAAACTGTAAACCAAATAAAAAGTAAAAGAACACAAAGAAGCTGTGTAGTCCAGTAGTTCATTCTAAGTTAGTCAAGTACTTCTGAACATAACACCTGACCTACCTAGAGTGGTTGATTTACCCAATGTCACTCTATTGGAGAAAACTGGTTTTCCCTCTACCAGCAAGTATAAGTGATAGTTCAGTTGTTAAACTTTACCTTTCCGTTCATTCATTTAAAAATATAACAAAATAAAATATAATAAGATAAAACAAAACTATCACATTGAGTTTAGACAAGACAAAGCAACAAGAAAAAGAGCCCAGGAGAAGGCACAGGAATCAGGGATCCACTCATTCGCACACTCAGGAATTCCATAAAAACACTGCACTGGAAGCCATAACATTTAGACAGAGGAGCTGGTACATACCCATGCAAGCCCTAAATTTAAGTTTTTCAATACTGATTTTAATGTTTAGGAATCAGCATAACTGTGATGATAACAGTCCATATTTATCAATCACATGACATTGGATGAAGGACAGGAGACACCTGAATAATCCTTACTTTCTAAAGATAATGCTTGTTTTCCTTTATTGATATAATGTCTTGCTATGTCACCCTGGCTGATCTGGAACAAACTCTCTGATTTGGGCCATCTCAACCTCAAGTCAGTTGTCCTACCTCAGGCATGAACTACCATGCCAAGTAAAAATGACACATTTCACTTCAGAAATCAGCGCTTAGTTGTACAGAGCTTTAATTGGATGATTTCTTTCCATGTGGCATCTGAAAAATGGAAAATACTTAGAGGAAGGTTTTCAGATTCTAATGCTAGTTAATTAGCCATAACTTTTAATTTTATGTGAAATATGAATACTTATCAATGACAGATGTTGAGGACCATTCTTAATACCCCAATATTATATTCATGTTGTTGTCCCTGATGTAACTAGCTAGAGGAATCAAATGACCCATTTCTTGATTATATTTTATGCTTGATCTGTTTTTATTCATGAAAAATTTGTCACATTTTTAAGACGAGAGGTCAGTATTGATTGAATTCAATAATTGTCTCAATAATGGTAGAAATTATCCCCTTTGAGCAGCAAAATAGTGAGCAGAAATCAGGGTGAAGAAGCTTTCTTAAATGAGCTATATAATAGTAGCTCCAGGACACATAGCATGAACATATTGAAAATGTTCTTACAGCAGTCTTCTGTTCAGCATGCTAAGGGCTTGGAAGTTATTACTCTGTTCCAGCAATCTTAGAGAAATTATCAGAAAAGTTAAGTTGCATAAAAATAATTATGTACTGAAACTGGAGTGTCAGGCAGGCAAATACAGAGAATCATAATATTTCAGAAATGTAAGAACACAGTATGCTAGAACGTAGGTGAACATCTGTATATTTTCTACAGGGCCAGAATTTATCAAATAATAATAAATGCACAAGATTCAGTGCTTTCAAGGGCAAAAAGTTGTCTAATAATCCTAGTTTTCTTGGTAAAAATTAGTTCAGGTGAACTCAGTGTAATTCATTCTAATCTTAATTGCTAGTGTCAATTCTCATATACATGTTACACACCATGTTATGTATCATACAGTAAATATGTCTATCTACTCTCCATTTATCTATCTATCTATCTATCTATCTATCTATCTATCTATCTATCTATCTATCTATCTATTATCTATCTATCTATCTATGTGGATAACTGAATGGATACAAAAGGCTAAAGAGGCTACAGAAGAATTTTAAGAGGTTTAAGATATACTGATAAAAGTGCAAATGGAGTCAGTGTGATAGAAGTACTTATAAAGAGGAGGTAGTGAATGGATAGGGTGGAAACAAGAGGAAACAGAGTATATAATACACCTGTAGTAAGGTCATCAAAGAGGAACACACACAGATGATATGACAGGACCCTCAAGACCTGTACAAGCTCAATCAGACAAAATCCCAGCATAGAGGGAGCAAAGGCTGTCATAAATGTCTACTTCTAGCTGAGTAGCTGTTAACAATTGATAGTTTTGAGGAGAAGAGGCATATGTTTTCTTAAATGGGGTAACATCTAGTAGGTCTACCACATTTTAGGGCAGTCCATATTACCATGAATAATTGAGCAACAGATATTGACTTAATGGGGCTCTTAGTAGGGTTTCTACTGCTGTGATGAAACACTGTGGCCAAAAGTAGGTTGTGAGAAAAAGGGTTATTTGGATTTCACTTCCAGATCATAGTCCATCATTATAGGAAGTCAGGACAGAATCTCAAGCAGGGTTGGGACCTGGAGACAGGAGCTGATACAGAGGCCGTGATGGTGTGCTGCTTACTGGCTTACTCTCATGTTTTGCTCAAGTGCTTTCTTATTGAACCAAGAGCCATCATCCCATGGATAATACCTCACACAATGGACTATGTTCTTCCTCATCAATCACTAATTAAGAAAATGCCCTATGACTGGATCTTATGGAGGTATTTACTCAATTGAGGTTCCCACTTTTCAGATAACTCTAGCTTGTATCAAGTTGGCATGAAACTAGCCAGGACAGTGGGGTTAAACATAAACAGGTAGAAGAAGAAGAAAATGAAGGAAGAAAAGAAGAAGAAGTAGAAGGAGGAAGAGAAGGAGAAGGAGGAGGAAGAAGAAGAAGAAGAGGAGGAGGAGGAGGAGGAGGAGGAGGAGGAGGAGGAGGAGAAGAAGAAGAAGAAGGAGAAGGAGAAGGAGAAGGAGAAGGAGAAGGAGAAGGAGAAGGAGAAGAAGAAGCAGAAGCAGAAGCAGAAGCAGAAGCAGAAGCAGAAGAAGAAGAAGAAGAAGAAGAAGAAGAAGAAGAAGAAGAAGAAGAAGAAGAAGAAGAAGAAGAAGAAGAAGAAGAAGAAAGAAGAAGAAAAAGAGTAGGAAAAGATCAAAATTCAGTGGGTATGGAGGTAAGAGTGGATCTGGAAAGGAGCTGGAGGATGAATATGATGACATACATAATATGAAATCCTCAAGAAATTAATAAAATATTGTTTT
This sequence comes from Peromyscus eremicus, assembly GCF_949786415.1. Lineage (NCBI taxonomy): Eukaryota > Metazoa > Chordata > Mammalia > Rodentia > Cricetidae > Peromyscus > Peromyscus eremicus. The sequence goes on from NC_081428.1 coordinate 34,298,589, forward strand.
TAAAAGTTATATAAAAATAAAAGATAAGGAATCTAGACCAATTACAAGATAAAACCTGACACTGTAGAATCACATCACAGTGGAATGGAGTTAGACTTGAACTGAAAATACAGTTGAATATAGGTTTGAAGTAAAAAGGCCAGCTAGGTTACAGATGGACAATAGATCAGATAGGTGAATAGGATACAGGCAGATAGAAGTTGTGTAAGCCATGCTAACATGCAGGTAAGGGAGAGTTAGGAATTTTCTGTCTCCTAATCTTTAGTACACGTACTAGGTATCCCATAAAGTTAGTTTGGGAGGGTCCTTGCTATTTTATTGGGTGTTGACCTCTTTTTGTGTTCCAGTCAGGGACTTATGCCCTTGTTCCTTTTTCTTTGGTCTGATGCTTGTGGTGAATTCTTAGGCTTAGTTTCTCTGATATGTTTTAATCTGTCCATGTACCCTTTGCAGTCTCAATTTACTCTGATAAACTTATAGGGTACCGCTATTTCTACTCTGAGAAGTAAGTAAATAGCATTTTGTACTTTATGGGTTCTGTTGGACAGAATATTTTTTGCAGGTATACTTATTCAAAAGCATCTTCCATCTTCAAAATGAAATCAAAAGATGCTTGCAAAATGGAGTTTCTCAGGGTAAGGATCGTGTAATATGGCAATGAGAGACAAGAGAAAAGAAAGCCTTGTGATTAACAGTGCAAGAAGAGAAAAACCTGCATGCCTACTGAAACACCAGAAGTTCCATATAGACAATTCTTATTAGTAAATATGACCAGACCTCACAGCTATGGAAGCTTCTACATTGTGTGAGTTTTACTTCCTTAGTTCCTTAGATTTTCAAAGAAGTGGGTGAATGCTTCCACCAGGAGTAAAATAGGATGAGGAAAAGAACATGTCCGCACACGTCATCTTAATATGTAATCCCTCAATGGAAACTGCTTTACGAGTAAGCACTAGGGCTGGAAAGATGACTCAGAGGTTAAGAGCACTGGCTGCTCTTCCAGAGGTCCTGAGTTGAGTTCCCAGAAACCACATCATGGCTCACAACTATTTGTGATGAGATCTGATGTCCTCTTCTAGTGAGGCATATGTGCAAGCTGAACACTGTATAATAAATAAACAAATATTTTTTTTAAAGAGTAAGCACTGAAGGAAATGGAATATCCAGCTATAGTGTAGTCCATGTAGAAGAAGAAAAATCTCTAACATTAGTTCATTAAGCCTTCTCATGTGATGGAAGGGAAATACCTATTTTCAGAGCTATATAGGCCTTCTATGTCATCTAAATGGGGAGGGAGAATTGGGGAAACACAAAGTTACTAGAGTACTAAAACTATGACCTGTTGTTAGGCTGCTAGATCAAGTATTATAAAAAACAGAGGCTATTGAAGATGTATACTTCATTCACAGTTAGCTTTAAATCCCACTACTCACTTGCACCTTACCTTAATGGTAAAAGGAAAATATCACAATTATCCACTATAGATTTAAACTACCATTGGAAAATATGGGGTTTTCAGGGCATTGCTGAGGTTCATAAAAAGAATGCTATTTTTTCCTGGTCAAAAAAAATGGGATCTACATCCATCCTTATGTAGAGACATGACTTTGTAATCTGTTTCAAAGATTAATACACACACACACACACACACACACACACACACACACACACAATAATATGTATATATACTATTGCTTCCTTCCTTAAGAGCTAAGCTATCTGTGAGTGCCAATCACTTAGCCAGGAGATCACTGCTCCAATAGCTGATTCACCTGGGTATATGCTAAGTAGATGGGGAATAATTATATCTACCATGATTTAAGGTACTTATCTTCCCAGACGTCCCTTCCCTGGTAAGTTTTTTTTTCTAGAACCCAACTCAAAAAGAGTCATGACTTTTTCCTCTTAATTTTCATTATCCCCTTCCTTTCAGTAGCTGTTGAGATTCTCAGCTGTTTGTTGTTAATCTCTTAAACTCTAGCAAAGTCATCTAAAGCTTCCTTCAGAATCTATTTGTAAAACATGTTTTATTAATGAGACCAAGGATCCACAAGAAAGGACCAGATTCTCTGGTAGCATAGCCATGCACCTATTATTAACTCCACATTTTATTAATATATTACTAGAGGCTATTTATCATGGCTTATTTTACCAGTATATTTAGTCTGCCTACCAAAAATATGAGTTATAAGTAAACTAGAATGGTATCAGCACAATTTAAAGAGAAATAATATGCCTCAGAAGTAGGCTCAGATATGACAAGAATATTGAAACCATTGGACCAGAAATTGTAAAGCAATGTTACTCCATGATAAAGGTTCTAAAGCAGAAAATAATTAGGCATAAGAACAGGTGATGTAAGAACTGAACTAGAAAATCTAAGAAGAAATATTTTTAAAGTGCAACATATCAAAACCCACTATAATTTACATGAATCATGTATTTGATATTTATTGGTAGGTTGTCTATGACTGAGAAAAGAATCTATATAATATATATTTAAAAATTCAAGCAAAAAGAAAATAAAGTCTGAGAAATGAAACTGAATTTGTAAGAACTATGAGATAGCTACAAAATGTGCAATATACTGACTCAGAATGGGCATTCTACGAGGAAGTAAAAGAAAAAAGAACAAGACATATATTTGATAGAAAAACCAAGAGTTTTTCCTAGTTAATGTGTAAAACTAACAAAAATCCAGGAAGCTCAGAGAACACCAATGAGAATAATTAAACAAACAAACACACAAAAACATACTGAAAAAATAAACTATATTAGATAAAACGAAAAGCAAAGCAAAAACGAAGCCTTGGAGGGACCCAAAAATGGAGGAAAGTTACCTTTGGAGGAGAAAAGGAAAAACAGTAATATAGTAATTACATTTGCATTTTTCAAAAAACCACCATCATCTAAACCTTGTTTCCCTGTCTGCATTCATGTTCCTGGAATTGTCACTTTTGATGGTGATTTTTGAACTATAAGCTAGATAAGCCTTTTTTTTTCTTCTCAAAGACACTTTTGTTCAGTGTTTTATCAAAGCAACTGAAAAACAAATGAGAACATGATATCATCACGTTTGAAAAACACTTAAAATACACACTTAGTGAACCTGACTACATTTGATAGACAGAGTGATAATCAAGCGTCATTGAGTACTGGGCAATTAGATCAAACACACATTCTGAGTAGGAATTATGACTGTTGCAGAGGTCACATGTTCTTAGCAGTAGTGGGCATATGATCCATGTCTATCTTCCTCTAAATGTTTAAGGAATCTAAACCTATTCTAAATAAAACTTTATTAAAATGTTTCTTGACAGCTGTGGAGCCTGCATGGGACCAGATGAGGCCCTCTGCATATGGGAGACAGTTGTGTAGCGTAGTCTATTTGAGGGGTCCCCTGGCAGTGGGATCCAGATCTATCCTTGGTGCATGAGCTGGCTTTTTGGAGCCCATTCACTACGGTGGGACCCCTTGCTCAGCCTTGATGCAGCGGGGAGGGGCTTGGTCCTGACTCAACTGAATGTACCAAGTTTTGCTGACTCCTCATGGGAGAACTTACCTTTTCAGAGAAGAGGATGGAGGGTGGTCTGTGGGGGGATCAGGAGGAGGGATGAAAGGGGGCTCTGTGGTTGGTATGTAAATGAATAAAAAATTCTTAAATAAAAATATAATAATTTTGCTACTATAATCCTCATAAGAGTTATAGCAATTAAGTCATAAATTCACAGTAACATTAGAAACGTACTTGACCATGAAAGTTAGTAAATTATTGTAACTGGATTATCAATAATGTTACCAACTTCGATTTAATGCTACCCTCATATAGCATCATACTTCTTATGAAAAGTGACTTAGCAGATAGTTCCTTGAAAGTATGAGAAGTCTAAGTGTGCTTGTAATTGAGAAGATCTTTTAACTCTATGTAAATTAGGTTTTAAAGCTACTATAGTGTATGTGAGTGTAAATGTGTGTATATAGTAAATATCCACAAGGGGATACAGTGTTGATTTGGTAAGTGTACAATGAATGCCTTTTGTTCAGGACACCTACATAGTTAAACTTTTAATCGAGTATGGAAAAGAATAGGAAACTTCTATGAAATAAGACTAAAGATGTCTCATAGTGTACAGAAATGATGCTGTACTTTATTCTAACTATACGATGTTATTCTTAAAAATTCAGAAAAAATTATCCCTCACATAAATTCTCAGGAGTTTTTAGATAAAAGAGCAGTAGACTGAAAGGGAATGGCCTTATTAATCATTTCTCTCGGAAATATACTTCTGCATGCCATAGCCCATGTGAAAATCACTGAAAAACAATCATGTAGTGTAGAGAGACATCCCATTATATGGTAAATGATGCTGCACTTCCACACTCAGCTCATTGTAACTGTAACAGTTAAATGATATTTGTATGTAAAGGAATACAGCACAAGTCCAACAAAATGATCTGCCTCGCTGAGGCTATGCTTCTTTCTCAAAATTGCTAAACTTTGTTACATTGCATTCTTAAAACCCCAGTTGCTAAAGTTATTGATTTCCTTATTGTAAATATCTCTGCTGTTTGTAATACATTGATCTTCCCCTAACTAAAGAAAGGAGGAATATTGGACTTTGTAGTCTTCGTCTTTGTTCTGTTCCTCTTAGCCTAAGGTATGAAGGTTTAAGAGCAAGATTTCCTTGGTAGTGGAAATAGTCGATATTCTCTGGGTCAACCCATCTTCTCAGGAGTTCACTGCCTTTAAAGCCTCACCACCACTCTCTTTTAGCCTGGTGCTGTCATATTGCCCCAGTTCATGATCTCTTCTAAATCTTACATTTGAAAAAAAAAAAAAAACAAAAAACCTCTCTTTTCTCAGTTCCTGCCTCTCTCCACCTACTCCATGACGCCCACCTAGCCAGTCTTCACCTTTCATGACATCAAATTCAAAAGGCCTGTCTGTTTGTGATTTTTTTTCCTCATGCATCAATATGAAGCCCACACACTGAGTGGGCTATAAAGAGCTCAAAGTGAATTTATTTATGCCATTGTTCTTACAAAACAGATCTGTTGCTAACAGGTCCTGGGGTATGCATATGTAATTCACACAGCTATTAAAAGAAAGAAACAAATGCTGGGCCCTGAGCTGCAAGCAGAGAAATCAAGTGCTAAGTGGGGCAATAAAGGAGCTGAGCTGGGAAGTTGGCATTGACAGCCAGCACTGGCTGCTATTTAGAATACTAAACATCTTCAAGGGTATACAGCATTATTTAATTTCTAAGTAATAAAGGAACATTGCTACCATCATTGAAACTCCACATGGCAAGCAATTTAAGGAGGAGATGAAAGAAAGCAAAAAATGAAAAAGGATTCTTTGTGCTAATATTTTGCTTTCTCTCCTCTAAAGAGTAATAAGGTAATGATCTAATTAGTAATATTTGTATAAATATTGTCAATGTACCATTTCATTATCAGAAAAGATGACTCTACCTTTAAATGTCATCTAAGATAACCAGAGGTCCAAATGGTCCTAAGCCACCATGTAGAATAAATTCTTCATCCACTTTCTCAGAGAATCTATCCCCAGCTAGTAGAGACTGGTTATGTCCTGGAGAAACTCTTGAGTGGTTTCAGATGTAGGGCAAATGGTTTCATCTAAAGAATAAGTGATGTCCAAAGCAAATTCTATCACAGGGAACTTTGTAACTAGCTTGGAAATTGGAGATCTGGTCTTAGAGAAATCATTCTCTGGGTCCTGTGTTGTGCCCTGCAACACTGGGAATGACAGATGGTAAACTGATCTTCCCTCTCAATGTAGTGCTCCTGAGGGGGGAGGATCAGGAAAGAGAGAAAGCAAGCCATTCCTGGCGTGCACTTTTGTACTCTCAACACTCTGGAGGTTGAAGCAGCAGTGTTGTCATAATTTAGGGGCTGGCCTAGACTATGTGGCAAGACTTTGTCTTAAAAACTAGGGGAAGAACGGAACGACAGTGAACGTGATTGGCAACACCTCTGCTGCAGCTGTTGTTATTAATTCACACCTTCAATATCTTTAGAGAAGAGCTTCTCCATCCTTACGTCTCTTTTCTTGCTCATTGATACTGTATAATTTCCTCCCTGCCACTTTACCCCCACCAAATGTTTTGCTAAGAATTATGATTATTTTTTTCATTTTTCAAGTCAATGTTCCTAAATTAGATATAAACTTTCATTTAAATTTCCCAGAAATTTCATATGCAAGTAGGTAGAGAGAATGTATTTTATTCAGATGTTCACAGATACTGTGAAACTGTTTAATTATGCCCTGGTTATCTTCTTATGTGAGTCCAGTGTGACAGAACTCACTTGTGCACAAGTGACATGATTTTATTAGTTACAGAGAGGGAGCATGAGGCAAAATGCCTAGGAGCTACCATGTGCTGGTCCCTCAAATCTTAGAAAAACTGTCTGCTTTCAATAAGGGGAAAGAAGTTTCTATTTCCAATCCACATAGTAACTGATAGTCATAAAACATTGCTAATCTATTTACTATACGTAAATGTATTAAGAACAATCATTCCAAACTCTGTACTTACTTTTATAAGATGCAATTTGTTTATAAAAAGCTGAACTTTTGTCACCTTCCAAGCTCCAAATCTTGTGAACAAGCCACCAAGCCTCTGTAGAAAGCACATACAGAAGAATATTGAAAACTAAGTCCATGAGAAGCAGTATGTGATTCAAAGATGAAATAGAAGCAAGAACTTCACTCTAATGTGGTACAGAATTAGATAGCTAACACAGGTAAAGCATAAACAAAATGTTAAGTGAACCAGAAGAGGAAGTAATGAAGAGGAGAGAGCTTCATTGAATAAACGTTAACTGAGGTACATTTTAAATGATGAATTGAATTCATGTAGGCAGGAACTTATACTAGATGCAAGTTTCTAGAGAAACAGGAAAGCGGTCCCTTGTGTGTATGACCAGTATTTGAGTAGGCTGTATGGAGAATAGAGTTTTGCTCACAAATTATAGAAGTCTGTTATGGATTACACATCATCCCTCGTCCCTTTTCTCTCAATCTTGTTTTTTTGTAAAATCTGTATCACATTTTGCATTTTGATGAAGAAGTGATAGATTTCTAGATGGTTAAATATGCACAGCCACAAACATTTTCTTTTTGTTTTTTTGAACTCAGTTTTAAAGTACCTTTTCTAGCTTACTTTCCAATTAGGTGAGTTCACATGAATCACTTCTACTTCTTTGCCTTTGAGCTGGGGACACCCTTGAAGAGTATGTGGAACTAAGAAATTATTGTTTCCAGGATCTTCATACGTTTAAAGAATTTGTTTAAAATTTTAATACAGAATTCATAAGCCCGTGTGAGATATAACCATTTATCAATGGCAACTCAGAATAATTAATTGAGAAGGGTCACTCAGTTTTCTGATTAATGTATGCAAATCTGCATAACATAAAGTCACCACACTCTACTGTTAATGCCAAGGTACTTTGCTGGATTTTTATTATCATATGTGTTATCATTGGGAGAGAGAGAGAGAGAGAGAGAGAGAGAGAGAGAGAGAGAGAGAGAGAGAGAGGAGAGGAGAGGGAGAGGGAGAGGGAGAGGGAGGGGGAGAGAGACATGGAGAGAGAAACAGAAAGAGACAGAGACAGAGACACACAGAGAGAATAGAAGCAATTAGGTAACCCACATACTGTTCTATAGATGTTGATTCAGGGTTGATTTCTGCTCATTCTTCATTCTGATCTCTGCCTATATCATCCATGCCAATGGACTCACTGTGCTGAGTGTTTTTCATTGTGACCTGATTTTAGAGTAGTCCGTTTTGAGTCACTCAGCCATTCATAAACAGACAACTCTAAATGAGTTAAGATTAATCAACAAATAATCATCAGAAAGAATGGATGTGTATGCATGAAAGAAAGCATTTTGACATGGGAGCTATCCTGATGATTATCTTGTCTGACAAATCAGTTGGACATTAGTGATTTCAATGAAAACTAATATTATTCAAAGTGATTGTTTGACACTTATAAAATATAGAAGAAAAGGAAGAAAGAAAAAGAAAGTGAGAAAGTTAAAAATGGGAGAGAACATCACAATTTTTGTCTATACATAACCATAGACATACTCTCTACTTCCAAGTAGTTCAGTGACTACTATATATTTACACATTACAATCTCAGCCTCACTTTGTTTATCTTACTTTCATGAATAAACAATATGACAAACCTCTGGGAGACATACAGGGCACAACCTGAACTATAGGGAAATTCATAGCTCTGAGCTTCTACATTAAAAAATCGGAAGGACATAATTAAATGACAACACAAATCAAGGATTTGCAAAACAAGAGCAAACCAAACTGCAATCCAGTCAGTGGGAAGAAATCAGCGATCAAGGATAGTCTAGAGCATCAGTTCTCAACCTGTGGGTTGCGACCCTTGGATCACATATCAGATTACCTGCATATCAGATATTTACATCACAAGTTATAACAATAGCAGAATTACACTTATGAAGTAGCAACAAAATGATTTTATGGTTGGGGTCACCGCAACATAAAGAAGGGCTGCAGCATTAAGAAGGTTGAAAACCACTGGTCTAGAAGGGAGAAAAGGGAAGGAGGAAATGGCATAATTGTATTATAGCCTCAAAAAAAAATAACTAAAAAATAAATGAATGAATGGTAAAAGAAAGTAGAAGTAAATCTAAGGGAACGAAGAGTACTGATGGGAAGAAACAAGATAGAGAACTGAAAGGAGAGGAGAGCAGGGGGATCTGAGAAGGACTATGCTAAATGTACAATATATACATACATGGAAATTAAAAATTAAAAAGATAATGAAGGATAACACATTTCTATGAAAAAATTCAAAACAGAAATCAATGAAACAGAAGCAACTGAAGTATATAAGCATCAAGAAATATAAGAGCTGGTTCATAGAAGATAAAAGAGATCAACAGAATCTTGATTCAACTGTCCAAAAGAAAGAGATGATCTGAACTAACAGAATCAAGGAAGAATGGCGAAACATTCAGACATCAAAGAAATTTGAGCTACCTGAAGTGAATACTTTAAACACCTGTAACATTAAGTTATAAAATCGAGAATGGAAGAGTTTACTAAATTCATCCAAGATAAGCCAAGAAGAGGTTACAATGTAAAAAGACCCATAACAAACAAAATCAGAACAGTAGTGAGATCTGTTAAGATGCAGAACTATACAAGTATCCCTGCTGGGTGACTCCATCCACGCCAGAGTGTACTTCACCTTCCCAAAGCACAAACTTGATGAGAAGCCTTTTCTATGCCTCCTTCCTGAGAGTCTATGTTTTCCATGGTATGTGTCCTCTGCCACAGCAACTTAGTCAACAACAGTCAGATCTTTGGGTGTCTCAGGCTGGAAGGTACCAACACATCACTTACTGTGCAGATATTTCAATCATGCAAAGAAAATTCCTGGTTTTGATATGGGTATAATACAGTAATCTTGCCATTTTAATTTTAGTAAATGTCTCAAACACAGTAGCATACACGGACAAGCAAAATAGTAGTTTTCACTAAACTAGTGTCAGGTTTTCATGAGCATCTTACATGCCATGTTAGTGATATTCACACTGCATTTCTTTTCCAAATGGAGAGAGATTATTCATTCTGTTCTTTTGTGGGAGCTGGCTTCCCCGAGGTGTTTCTTCCCCTTTTTGTTTCCTCAGATTTATGAGCCTGGTAGGCCTTTCTGTCTATTGCTGAAAAGACCATTGTGCCCATGTACACATAGTCCCAGCAAATAATTTATTTCAGACCTTCAAGAACATTCTTCTTTCACCCTCAAAACAGGGATTTTTCATTTTAGTCATCAGTCCCAATCTTAGCAGTGATTCCACAATGTCAGTATTCATCTTCAATAAAATAGAAGAAAAAAGTTCCAGCTAAGGGAACCTTGATGTAGAAAAATAGAAAGGTGAGAAAAACTGTCCTGGATTTTCTGTTACTACTTGCAAAATTTTGTTGGGGTAAAGTATAATTTTTTAAAACTTCATTTTCTCTTTTCTGTTTGTTTCTTTTTACTTGTGACTTCAAAAGTTATATTAAAAAAATCAACACCCTATCAGCAGAACATTTGAGGATTTCATTCATTCAAAGGACAACACTATTTTAGTTATAGGGAAAAACCTTTTGCTTTGGCTTATCTAAGGTTGTCTGACATACATGTGTAACTGCACGTCTTTAGTGAAAGAATAATTGTTATAGATACATTTATTTTTATTGCCTGAATCAATGTGCCTGAGACATAAGTTCCTATTCCCTATTCATTTTATCAATTACAGAATAATCTTCTATGTGGCCAACTCTGTGTATTGCTACATCCTTTGAAGGGAAGATGAGACCAACTTTGAGAATAATATAGCTCATTCTTTTATAACCAGGGAAAATGTAGTTGGTTTTGACCTTAAAAATAGTCTTTTCATAAAATCACTCAAACAGGAAGATGATTCTTTAACCTCCCATTCTAAAAGGAAACCTGACTTTTAAAGATATGACCAGAGAGAACTTGACCATAATCCATAACAATTTGACAAAGGTACACATATATCATTTGATTTGAAGGTCTCAGACTAAACCTGTAGTGCTGACATTTTACAGAGTCAATGGATATTACATTTTACTTTTCTTGCCTTGATAATACCTTTGTGTGTGTTAAAATAAACTACATGGGGATTAAGTGTCTGGGATGTTGAACAGGAAAGATGAATCTTCTTTATACACTGCTATAGGCAGAGGAGTTCTTCCCAAACTATTTCTTTGTCAAATCTTATGGAAAGCAGCTGCAGGTCTTATGTATCAAATAAAATATAGCCATTTCTTCAGAAATAATATATATTCCAAAATTTTAGATAAAAATAATAATTTGTCTATTAACTACAATCATAACTGCTCAAAAATAGTTTGGCCAATAGTTATAAAAGTAATATGTTATTCATCAAAAATTATTTATTAAGATGACTTTCCAATGTTTCTTAGTCTCTTTTGCACTTTTTCCATCTTAAGGAGTATTTCTAAAGAGTGGTATTTTGGTGACCACAAAAACAAAATAAAATAAAATAAAATAAAATAAAATAAAAACCATACTACTTATACTGAAAGTTCCATAACCATGCTGACATTGGGCTGGAAAAACACCTCAGCTCTTAAGAGTGCTTGTGGGTCTTCCCAAGAACATAAATTTTGTTTCTGGCCCCCATGTCAGTTGGTTCAAAAGAGCTTACAACTTCACTCAGGGATATGCTGCCTTCTTCTGGCTTTAATGGGTACTACTTCCTCCCCCCTCACACCAAAATTAAAAAAAAATATTGACAATGAGTTAAGCATTTCTATTATGTTAAATTTCTGAAATTAATTCAACATTTTAGGAAAGAATTTAGGAGTGGGAGTCATTTTTTAAAAAGCTGTCAGCAATACCATGCATTTTTCATGGCTATAGCTCTGTAGTATAGCTTGAAATCAGGGATGGAGATACTTTTGGATGTTATTTAATTATACAGGATTTTTTCTTTTTTTTTCTTTTTCTTTTTTTTTTTTTTTAGCTATCCTGGGTTTTTGCTTTTCTATATGAAGTTGAGTATTATACTTTCAAGGTCTGTAGGGAATTCTGCTGCCATTTTGATGAGGATTGTGTTGAATTTGTAGATTGCTTTGATAGGAGGGCCATTTTTACTATGTTAATCCAACTAAAACAGACAGGTTGATCAACAGAACTGAATTGAAGACCCAGATGTAGGCGAGAATTTTCTGTTGCCAGACAGCTCCCAAATAATCACAAGAGACATATTATTTGTTACAAATGCTCAATCAATACTTAGGCTTGTTTTTTTTTAATTTTTTTGTTGTTTAACCAAGGAGTTTCTTTTTTTTTCTTTCTTCTTTATTTTTTATTTTGCAATACAATTCAGTTCTACATATCAGCCATGGATTCCCTTGTTCTCCCCCCCTCCCACCCCCCTCACCTTCCCCCCAGCCCACCACCCATTCCCACCTCCTCCAGGGCAAAGCCTCCCCTGAGGACTGAGATCAACCTGGTAGACTCAGTCCAGGCAGGTCCAGTCCCCGCCTCCCAGGCCGAGCCAAGTGACCCAGCATAGGCCCCAGGTTTCAAACAGTTAGGCTTGTTATTAACTAGCTCCTACAACTTAAATTAACCCATATTTGTTTTCTATGTTCTACCACTTGGCTCAGTGCCTTTCCTCAGCATGGTATTCTCATCTTGTTTCTCACCATGTCTCCTGGTGACTCCACCCTTCCTCCCAGAGCTCTTTCCCTGTCCCCAAGTCCTGCCTAACTCTTTTTGCCTAGCTTTTGGCCATTTATCTCTTTATTAAAACAATGAGAGTCACACATCTTTACATACACACAAAGATTATTCCACAACATTTCCCCCTTTTTGTTTATTTAAGAAGGAAGGTTTTAATTTTAGCATAGTAAAACTATATACGACAAAATCAGTTACCAAGTAAGAATTACAGTTACAATATCCAGTCCATTTGTATTTGGCAAATTTAGAGAAAATACTCTATTATCTATCTTATCTTGGTGAGTCTAAAGTTTCATATCTAATTTACTTTTTATCGTAATTAAGGAAAACTATGAGTCTAACTATTTAGTCTTAAACTCCATCAAAGACCGCAGAGGGATGTAATATTACCTAACAACAGCAACATCTGGCTGTGTGGACAGTCACCCAAAGTTCCTCTGCAACACTGAGGCATTTATCTTGGGACTACAAACTTAGCATATCTGACAGACATTTTTGAAAAACAGGGAATTTTTAAGGACTGTCCTACCTTGTCTTGGTAGTCACTTTCTTTTGTGTCCTGTTTATTGAACCAGGACAGCATACTTTCAGCAGTCAAGGCAAGGGTGGTTTCTTGCCCAGTGGCTAACTTTTGCTACAAATAAAACAGACTCCATTCAGAGGTTCTTCAATGCCCATCATCCTCTCTGAAGTAGATTGGTGCTGTCAGGAGCAGACATGTCTCACTGTCATGAAAACCCTGAGGTTATTAAATAAATATTCTGTTGGTCTTTGAAGTATTTGAATACCATCTATCTATCTAAATATATATCTGTTTAACCTTGAAAATATACATATTAAGATTACGAAGATGATTATGATAGATGACTAACTACTGACTTTCATTTTTTCATTATACATTACATTTTTAAATGAGCTGCATCAGCATAATATCCCAAACAAGAGTAGAAACATACATACAGTATAACAAAATAACTTTAAATTTTTATCAATAAATCAAAATCCATACCAATGTAAAATATTTGAGGTTAATAGCTATTCAAAAGTAGACTCCACGATCCATCCTTTTATCTCACATTCCTATATTATATCCCCCTTTTTTTCTTTAGAAAGAGATCATTGAATTTAACTCTTTTGTTTAGCTTTTTTGTTTTAGCATGACCAATAACAACTTGTAACCAACCCCCTCAAATGATGTTAAACATCCATAGCCCACTGAAAGACCAAAAACCACCCATCCCACCTCTTGGGAATGTGGAAATGTTTTCTAGACTGCTTCCTGTTGTCTGGGTTGCTGGCATCTTTAGGAGACCTTAGGAAAACCGGGACAATGGCCAAGCCCTGGGAGAGTCAGCCTTATTATTTGTTGTTCAGTCTCTATGCAATGGGAAAATGCAAGGCTTATCTGAAGTTCCAGGTTGAGTAGTCTGTGAGTCTGGACCATCTCAGCCAACAGTCCTGGAGTCATTCTAGATGCAGAATTCTGAGAAACCTGCAACAGAGACCACTCTGCTGGATCACCCAGGCTGCCTGTTGGTGTACTTGTGGTTTTCCCTGTGTTTGGGACCCTTTTCCTCCTACTAGATTGCCACATCCAGCTGTGATATGAGAGTTTGACCAGCCTAATTTATATTGTTAGGCCATGTTTGATGGATATCCCTAGGAGAACTTTTTAAACTTTATTTTAGTTTAGTTTTTTTACAGAGAGGATAGGTGCAGGGGAGTGACTAGGTGGAATGGAGGGAGGGAAATCTGTGTTTTTGATTTAATGCATGAGAAAAGAAAAAAAGTTAAAAAGAAAGCTATCAGGAGGGCAGGACCAAGGAATGTTTGATGTCACCTAATTTTTAAAAAGCCAAAAAGCCAAGGATCTTGTTTTCATAAACATTACAAAATGTACTAATAATGCTTCATTAATTTTGGTAAATAGACATACATTTGTATAGTCTTTTATAGGTAGGGACCCACTTTTGTATTTGAATTTTAATAACGTTTATTTTCTTGATTCCATGTTTTTCAAAATTAATACATGGTTCATTTTAGAACATATCATGTGTCCCTTCACTAAGGTACTTTTTTTTAAAGTAGGGAAACTTGTCCTATTTGGGCATAGAGCTTTGGTAAGTATGGGTTTATATCTAGTTAGCAAAAATTATATTTAAGCTTGATATATGTCATTTGAATAAAAAGGAAACGTGGCTAGGAGTTCAAAATAACACTGTCCCTAAAATACAAGATTTGTATTAATTTTAAACAAGAATAAATGATGGTCATTCAGATGAGTGAGGCAGTAGGTGGACACGTGCATGGCAGGAAGCTTTGGCAATGTGAGAAAAAATTCTCTTGTGTCCCCAAGTCATCTACAGAGGTTAAGAACTGCACTCTCTGGCTGATTCATATCACAGAAGGAAAAGAGATATTCTCAAAGAGGTAAGCAGTGGCTTTTCTGAAATCCTTGATTTAGCACTGGCTCTCTCCAGCGGGGCCTCTTTCATTAATTACTTCCTCTCCTGTCTCTCTCAAGACGACTTCCCTGCCAAGCCCTCCATTCCTAGTTTCAAGTAGATGCTGCTCAGAAGCTGTGCGATCCCACTCATTTGGCAACTGCAGTAACTTCCAAGAATTGTGAATCCAAGGGAAGCATCACAAGGCCGTTTATCTACAGTATTTCTTCTTTGTCTTCCCATGAGCACTACAATTTAGAATAGTCAATTGAAGACTTCAATGAGTTTCTCAATTTCACATGTGATATTAAAGTTCGTGACCTTCCCAAATTCAAGTCACTATTTTGCAACATTCAGGAGAGTGGGCCCAGCACCCAACCTGGGCAGTATAGTAGAGCTGACCCTTGTTGAAAGAAGCACGGGTGATCTAGTAATGTGAATGCTTATGGGAGAACTGGCCTCACTCTTCATCTACCCTATGGTGGAGAGGACAGAGGGCAAAAGAGAAATAACTTTCCTCTTCCTTCTCCCTTGCCACCTGTGGCAGGTGGGAGAGCTGGTCCTGAGGTCATGAGTGTGGGAAAATTGGTACCGCCCCCCACAGGCAGCAACCTTCAGGAGAGCAGGTCCTGTACCTCTCTTGGGTAGCACAATAGATCTGACCCTGTTGGTGGGGCACAGATGAGTAGACCAGGAGTCGGGGGACATGAGACCAGGAGGACTGACTCCCTCCTTTCTACCATGTGGTGGTATGGATGAGAAAAAAATTGTTCTCCCTTCCCTACCACCTTGCCACTTGTGGCGGATGAAAGAGCTAACCCTGGGGCCACAAGAGTGGGAAAACTAGACCTGCCCCTCGCCAGCTGCAGAACACGTGAGCATGAGCATGACGCCTCACCTGGGCAGCACGCTATAGCTGACCCTGTTTGGGCACAGGTGATCCAGGCCTGTGGGCATGAGAGCAGGAGAGCTGCCCTGCTCCCTCCCTCATATGCCATGGGATGGCAAGGGTAAGGGAAATATGCCCTCCTCCCAACCCTTTGCCACTTTCCATGGCCAGGAGATCGGACCTCTGGGACATGAGAATGGAAGAGCTGGTCCTGCCCCTCACCAAGGAAAGCAGTCCAGAGATTGGGCCCTGCACCTTACCTAGGCAAAACAGTAGAGCTGGCCCTGGTGGTGTGAGTATGGGTGAGTTGGACCCCAGGGTGTGAGAGCAGGAGAACTGGCCTTGCTCCTTGCTCTCTGCTACATTGGGTAAGCTAGCCAAGGCTGTGCTGGAGAGCTTGCCTGGGTGGTGATGATGAGGGAAAACTGTCAGACTGACCAATCCAGCTACCACTCAGGCCCAGAAACAGGACTACGAGGTAGCCCACCCAAATACCCACCTCATCTATGAACTTCTGGAGCAGGTGAAGGGGCTAGACCTGCAGATCCAAAGCTGTGGGTTCTCTGTGACACAAGGCAACCATAGGCTATCCAAAAGAAGTCCTACTAAGAGCCCAGTATTGAGGGTAGAGCAGAAGCCAGAGGCCTTGAACCAGACCGATGACTCACTTGCAATGAACACTTATAAGTAAAGATGTGGGGACTAGGGTATAGTGACTCACTTGGGCTGCACTACAGCTTCCACAGTGAGATTTTATTTATTTTTTGTTGTTTGTTTAGTTTTTTTGTTTTTCATTTTTAAATTTGTTTTGCGGTGGGGAGGTTGCAAGGGCAGAGGGTGGAAGCAAGGGACAGAGAGATCAGTGAGATCAAGATTCATGATGTGAAATTCACAAGGAATAACAAGTTCAAAAAAAGAACTATACTTTAAAATTATTATTATTTTAAAAAGATAAAACAGTCACTTAATCCTCAGTTTGGAATGACTTTTTCACCTTGATTAACTTTGTTTTTAGTGTTGCCTTAATAACTGGTGAATAATTATGCAAACATAATAATAAACCAAATGTCATCATCCTGTTCCCAGAAAAGATGGAAGCTTTCAGATATTAACTTCTAGTCTACTTTTGAGAAATGCAAGCTTAAACTAGATTTTTATCCTACAGAGAGAAATCAAAATAGTAGCGTCCCATGACCTTGAATAGAAAGTTCTTTTAACAAGTACAGTGTATTGAGGCAGAAATGACTTGACAATTTTATTTCAATTAGATTAACACCCTTGGTTTTGTCTTGCCATTGGCATGTAAAATAACTCAATCTGCTATAAAATATTACTTAAATTAGTTCCAGGAAGCTTACTTCTAAAGTATTGTCTGTACAAGAAATTTTTATCTATCAGAAAATAAATAATTATTCACTCCCTGTCTTATATAGTGTTCATTATATTTACTAGAGATAAGGTATTTGAATGTGTTTTTGTAAAGGGTGTATATGTGCGTTAACTCTGTGCTGTTGCACGCACTGATGTGTGAGCATGCACCCGTGTGTGTGTGTGTGTGTGTGTGTGTGTGTGTGTGTGTGTGTGTGTCTTTATCTTAGTTCTTAACTGAGGATCTTTAACTGAATCTGTAGTTCACTGTTGCTGCTAGACATACTTGTCCTTTAGCCTGTTGGATCTGTCTATCTTTGATGCTCATCCAGCCCCAACTGGGGGATGAAAAGCATGTACCAGGATACTGACTATCTGATCTTATATTTCTGTGCTTGTACATCAAGCTCTTTACCTATCATTCCTCAGTCCTGAGATACAATTTTATACCTGACAGTTTTCGCCTGTGCTCATGAACTCTCCAGCTAGCAAGGAAAGCAGGTCATAAACAAATTGGCAATCACATGGGGTATTATTTATGAATACCTGGCCATCCTGATCTCACATCTCTAAATAATACCCAATTTCTGTTATGTTCTTTTTGAAATGTTATTCAGGAACTGAATGTCATATTCCAAATTTGATCAAATAAGCTATGTCTTTTGGAATGTTTATTACTGGTCATTGCATTAGTTTCCTTACTAAGAGTACTTACCATTTAAAATAAAATTACAGTTATAAAAATTTTCACATAATACATGTCACTAATGAAGAATTGAGAACATGTTAGTGAATCTTAATGCATCCAGAAAAATTATAATTACCTTCCTCTTCTTGTTCTAAATACAGCATAAGTCACAGAAATTTTTGTAGAAAGTACATTATTCTACTATTAGGGCTCTTCCATTCGCCCTGCTTCTTAGGGGAGATTTGACTGTCAAAGCAATGGGAAACTTTACTTTTGCAAATATATGATTCACGTCTTTCAGTTTTTCTTTATGAAAGTATTTGTTGTGGAGCTTGCTCTACCTTCAGATCTAAACCATGTTGTGCAATACGTTTCCAACTAACTCATTTTATCCAGTTTGCATTTCATTAATAGCATACTAGTTTCAAAGTGAGCAATACAAGTCCAAAGCCAAAATCTCAGAAGGCAGTTATTGGGAAAGAAATTACTTTCTTAAATATTTAAGGCATAAGAATTTATATGTGATACTGATTTTCCCAAAATTTCCGTTGTACGGGTAGGAGTATTGTGGTTGTAATCAAGCATTAGGCTTAGGAATTTAAAATGTTGCTCTAATCACACTGAGCTTATTCAGCTCTGTGAGTGATGGCTGAAATAACATTTACTCTACAAATAAGAACTACCATGTTACCGAACACAACTTACAGAAATGAGGAAAAACTTCTAGGTGGTAATAATCATATTAATAAAGGAGTAACAATATTTATTTGATTGTTTGAGACTTTTTGTCAAAAATTAAAAAGTATATATGTAAGAAGTAACAGAAGAGGAAGCTTAAGGATTCATCAGATGCTTCTCTTATTATAGCTGCTAAGATGCACAAGTCCTTTTCATGCAGATCATCTGAAATTTATTGTAAAACTTTTGTCAGCTGAAAGCTATCCACACCTACCAGACATGTTGTTAAGGGAAGGTGCCATCTCCTTTACATATTGACACAATGCCCAGAACAAGTCATCTTTAGGATAATGGCATTGTTGTCGCTATCCCCAAAAGTGACATCAAATAAGTGGTAGACAGATTTATTTGACTTGTAAATGCACACTTGTCTAGCTTCCTCTCACATGCTTGTGTTTGCTTAGAGAATTATATCTAATTATTCTCCCCTGAGGTACTGCACAGGCATTAATGCCATCTGCAGGGAAGTGACAAGACTGAAATCACCACTATTTCATGTGTATTTGGGGTAGCTACCCATTATTGCCCTTGGAATAGTTGGTTATGCAATGAGCCAGTTGTAATAGCAATAGCTGTTGCAAATATTAAGGAGTGCTCCAAATCCTTTAATCATATGAATGTATCATTCTTTGTGAGATATATTTATTGCAGGTTCTCTAAGGAGAAATTTATCAGTTGAACACAGAAAGAAGGAAAAAGACTGGGTGGGAGCTTTGGCTGTTCTTAAAATGTTCCATCTTTAACGATTGGCTTGTTTCTGTGAGACTTCACCCAGAAAGACTGATATAACAGCAGAGTTACACCTGGAAATGTAAAGATAGCACTGGCTAGTGAGGTTTCAGAGGGCTTACTGGTCAACTTATATCATGTCCCTTTGATATATATCTTCTCTAACTACTCATCCAAGGTTAAGGTACAATTAATCCATTGAAAAGTCAGTAGTGTTGTGTGTGTGTGTGTGTGTGTGTGTGTGTGTGTGTGTGTGTGTATGTGTGTGTGTGTGTGTGTGTTATGAGGAGTGGGGTTAGGATTAATAAGGATCAATAATACTTTGTCTTAATTCTGCCAATCTTAATGCTTTCTCTAACGATCATTCTCTCTATTATTTGGTAAATGGTTTATTTTTGATATCATTTTCTGTTGGAATAATCTTTTCATAAACTATGTAAAGATGTGTCCTTCCCCACCTTCCTAGGGTACCGTCTGATGTTTTAATAAAGAGCTAAATGGCCAATATGGAGGTGGAAGAGGATAGGCAGGACATCCAGACAGAGATAGAAACTGGGAAAGAATTTGAGGTGGCAGTATTCACCATCCAGCCAGGGAGGAAGTCAGACATATGGTACCCAGGAGAGATAACAAGCCACATGGCAAAATGTAGATTAATATAAATGGGTTAATTTAAGTTTTAAGAGCTAGTTGAGAACAAGTCTAAACTTAGGCCAACCTTTCAAAATTATTAAAATGTCTCTGCAATTATTCAGGAGCTGGTGGTCCAAAGAAAGAGCTGTTGCATTTGGCACCCAATACAGAGCAAATATATGCAAGCACAAGGCCTGAGGAAGCTCAGAAAAGTTCTGGTTTTGGAGATAGAGGCAACTTCCTAGCTACCATAGACTCTCAAGCAGGGTTAGTGTCTTCAGCTATGAGCCTGAGCTCTTACAGAAAGGAAGAGTGAACATTTTCCCAGAGCCATGGTGAGCAGCCACTGCAGCTTCTCAGGCAGGCTTGTGAGTATTCTTGCTGCATGTAACCACCTCTTTCTGTCTGGTTAGTCACTGCAGGTGACTGGCCCGTTAAGGCTTTGCTCACATGGTCAGAGACAAACTGCAGGCTGCAGGTGTGCAAAAACCCAAGTCTAGATGGAGAAAACTTCCAAACAGGTACAGTATGCTTGAAAGTGTGCTTAGGTGCTGAAGAAAGAAAAGAAAATGTGTATAGGCAGTCATAAAAATAAATACTTTGAAAATAATAAAATGAAATATTTAAAGAAAGAGTAAAGTATTATACAAAGAACAAGCCACATGAGGATGGGAGATACCATAACACCAGGCATCTGAATCCTATAAAGTTCTTTATTAATTTTAATTTTAAAAATGCTAATGAACAAAAAAATGCTGAGAGAGATTGGATTGTGAAAAAAACTGCTGAATTAAACCATCATATATATTTTAAGGACATTTTAATTTCAGAATGAAAGTCAAGGATTGCGTTCTATTGGGGTAGAGGGTATTCTTTCATTTCCACAGGAAATGAAAAGATATGGATTCCTTCAAAATTAATACAGATCAGATTTGACTTGGTAGGAACTCCTGAAAATCTTGGCTGCAGACATGAAAAAAGAAACTAAGAAAAACTACAGGACAGATGACATATAGGCTGGCCCCTCTACATGGGAACATCTCTGGTATTGGATGAGACATGATAAATCTTATTGTCTCCAGAGTCCTCATGACTTATTACCTGCCATCCTTTCATATAGCATGGATGGAGATTTATATTACAGATTTATGCAGTCCAAACAGACTTATAAAGTTGACAAATGTCTTTTACCTGAAACATAGAATAAAAAATTATCTTTAGTTGACTTGCACATATCACACATTCCATAATTACATTAATGTAGATATGTACTACCTTTAAAAGTTTATGTATTTTCAGAATAAAAGGACCAGACACCAATGAAGACAAGACAAGTAGCCAAGATAATCAAGCCTCACAGAATGCCTCTGTTGCCATTTCCTCACAAATATGCACTCAGGCAAATTTTAAAGTAGCTAGCTAAGATGGTCCATCCTCATAGACTATTCTATCCTGGACTTCAGGATAGCTCTGCACTTTCAATTCACACAGAGACTGGATAACAGCTAGCTTTCCCAGGAATGGGCCATTATCCCAATTTTCTCAGGGTCCCCTAAAGATGCTATCAACCCCAGACAACAGGAAGTAATTTTAAGAACAAGATGTCCACATTCCCAAGAGATGAGATGGTGTTTTTTGGTCATTCAGTGTGTTATAGATGTTTGTCTTCATTTAGTTGGGTTGGTTAGAAGTTGTTATTGGTCATGACCAGGGAGGAAACTAAACAAAAGAAGTTAGATTAAGGGATTTCTTTCTTTCTTTCACTCTCTCTTTCTCTCTTTCCTTTCTTCTTTCTTCACATTTCCTCTATCTCTTTTCTCTCCTATCTAGTGAAAAAAAGGGAAAAAAAGAAATGAGAGAATAAAAGGGTAGATTTTTTAATCTTCTTTTAAACTAAAAAGCAACTACTAGTCTCAAATATGTTACATTGGTATGGGATTTTATATATTGATACAAATTTAAGGTTATTTTTGTTATAACATACTCTATATATGTTTCTACTCTTGTTTAAGGTATTGTACCTATGCACCTCATTTAAAAATATAATGTAAAGTTCTAGCCCTTGAAAGATATTATTATAAACACTTTAGAATGGTTAAGACATGCAGGTAAGTATTTACTCATCTATGACAATCAAACTTGTAATCATGTTAGGTATTTTTTAATGGCAAAGAGAGATATATTTTAGATAGATAGGTGGTCTTGAAACACTTCAGGGATCTTCAGAATATGGCATTTAAGATGGCATGTAATGTTTTTAATAACATAAGGCTTTTTATGACAGTGAGATACATCTGTTCCTGGCAACAACAATCTACTTAAGAGAAGATGATGAGCATTGAAATACCTCCACATGGAGTTTTCTTTTAATGTGGCAGAGCTAACAACTGGCAAGAAACTTCCCTTGCTCAATTTCCTGACAGTATACTGTCCAAATTGTACCAGCAGGACACACTGGAAGTTGACTGCCAAACTTTGGCAAGACAAGGTTTGTCAGTCCTCCAAAATTACAGCTTTCTAGAAAAGTCTGTGAGATATTCTAGGCCTGTAGGCTGAAGGTGGATGCCCCAATGCTGCAGAGGAAACTTGTGTGACTGCCAGGCAGCCAGCTGTCTCTGTCATTTCTATAGTTTTGGAAGTTGCTTGTTCTGCAGTTTCTGTTTATTTAGGTAAAATTTTATTGTTCTCAGGGCTCTGATGAGGTTGAAGACTAGATAGTCATAGTTTTACAGTTTTTCTTGTTATCAAATTCAGAAAAGTAACTCATAAAAGAGATGTAAAGTTAATAAAGGTTGGAGACATAAACACTTAAGTTATTTATCTAAGAAAATGTTTTAAGGTCCAAAAGATTGATAATATAAGTTATGATAGAAAGTAATTTAGGTCCAAAACTTTGGACTCACCAAGATAGCATGGATAAGAGAGTACTTTCTCCAAAATTGCCAAATACAAATGAATTGGACATTATGAATGTAATTCTTATCTTATAATTCTTCTTATTGTATATAGTTTATTGATATTAGAAAAAGAGCCTTTTGGGGAACTAAAAAAGGAGCTGTTGGTATAATCCTTTTGTAAACTATGTAAAGATGTGTCTCTGTCCTTCCCCACCTGCCTAAGGCACCTTCAGATGGTTTAAAAAAGAGATAAATGGCCAACAGCTAGACAGGAGAGGATAGATGGGACTTCTGGGCAGAGATAAGAACTCTGGGAAAGAATCTGAAGTGGGAGGATTCACCATTCAGATGTGGAAGAAGACAGATATGAGCTTTGTGGCAAAACACAGATTACTGTAAACGGATTAACTTAAGTTTTTAAGAGGTAGTTGGAAACAAGCCCAGGCTAAGGCCAAACATTCATAATTAATAAAAAGTCTCTGTGTCATTTTTCAGGAGCTGGCCATCCAAAGAAAGACCTGTTACACTCCTCACTATTCTCCTTGTGCCTAGTTGTCTTACTGGTTGTTTGGAAAATGAAGAACCTGAAGGAATAACTGTTTAAGTTATGGAAGAGTGCAATCTGAAAATGGTGGGGAGAGACAGAAAATGCTGAATCTCAGAAATCTCATAGTCTACGATGACCAGTTGTAGTTGGTGAAAGAAAGCGAAAGTTTTGTCTACTTTAAATGAAATTCATTACAATTCATGTGCAGGCGAGGCTATGAAAATAAGAGTGTGTGACTTCTCTTACTGAACTCACTTCCCAACAAAAGATAATCCTGACTGTCTCCCACTAAATGACAGTGACAGCATTCTTAAATGAATGTTAATGAAAAATATATATATATTTTGTCTTGAATGCCTTGTCTACCGTCCTGCACACAACATGTATTTGGTAGGGGGGTAATTTTTAATAAAGATTGTGAGAAAATGAGCAAATAAAAGATGTTTTGATATCTTTGCTTATTCAAATGAAAATGCCAAAGTAGGACAACATTGAAATTGATCAATTGTAATAATTCATATCTTTCTACCCCCATAATATTAATAGCAAATATTCATTTAATATTATTTTGAGTCAAGCTATTCATTCTTCCGGAGAAGATGCTGCTTCCCTTGGCAGGTAGCATTGGATATTTTCACTAATTTATCTTCACTTTTGCTTTCTGATTTTCTGTGACTATTTATGGCATTTCAAACCCGTGTCATGGGAAAGAAAGTGAAAGTTTATGGAACTGAGAGTCAGGTCAGACAATGATTAAATATTGAATACTTCGTGAAAAAAAAAAAAGCAAACACATCTGAGTGGCCTGACAATTTTTTTCAGTGAAAATTCAAGATTGTAGTTGGAAAGAAGAAAAGAACTTAGATATATCACAAATCGAAATACAGGTAATACTTTAACAATTGCAAAAAATTAGGAAAGCGTATAGTTCTTGATTCTCTTCTCAGTTTTCTATATTCTAACCTAGTACTGCTATTTTGAAAGTTTTCTTTTTCCCTGAATCATGTACATTCTTGGTGTGTAGTGTGTTTCTGCACATGGCATACGCATTTCTACATGCATATGCCATGTGTGGAGAGATTGCAAAGGACAACTTCTTCATCATTCATCATTACTGTGCTCAGAGCTTCTAAGCTCATTTCATATTGTTCACTATAAATTTGGCACAAGTTGAGCAACAGTTTACTCATCAGATTTATAGTATTCTGAGGAAAGAAAGCAAATGTGCCAGTGAAAATAGTACTTTAATGTCGGGAAGACATGTCTCTTATAGCTTCTAGTGTTCTGAAACTAACAAACAGCTGACAATAAAATATTTTGATCAAAAATTTGTATGTTTTAGAATAAATAACAATTTGATAAAGAGATCAGAAGTGTTACAATATGGGTTATGGAGCTATGTGACAAAAAGAGAAACACACAGCATATTTTCAAGATTGTAGGGGATAGAAGGACCCCACTATACATTCTGATAGATGTATAATTCCCAAAACTTGCTCAATGAAATTTAAAGTATTGTTTTCAATAATAACAAGAAATAGATAAAATGAAAATATAGCTTTGTAAAATCAAGATTGGAGTGGATATTTGGATCTAATATATGTATGTATGTATGTATGTATGTATGTATGTATTATACATACACATACACACACAGATACAGAACTTGGTTTTTCAAGACATGGTTTCTATGTGTATCCCTGGATGCCCTGGAACTCATTTTGTAGACCAGGCTGGCTTTGAACTCACAGAGATCCACCTGCATCTGCCTCCCAAATGCTAGAATTAAAAGTATATGCCACCACCACCTATGCTTAAATCTAAAATATTAACTGCCGCTCTAAATATAAGTACAGATGACAATTTTTAAAAAGATGATTCAATATTCATAATTCAATCAATACAGCATGTGAATATTGCCTGAAAATTAGACCTTGCTTTATAATAAATTAAGGTTCATCAGGTATAATAGTACCAGATTGGAATCTGTTAGCTAAGTGGCAAGTTCATTTGTCTTGTTTGGTATGGCATTATAAAAAACATATAATGGCAGGATCAACTTCTTATAAGGTAATCAGGATTTTTTAAATATAACCCTAGAGCACAGCACCTTACCTTCAGAATAAAAAAATTCATAGAAAAAGTGTTAGACCTTAATCTCTCTTCTACTGAAAGATGGATACTTGAAACTATGCTATTTTTTTCAGTTATGTTTAATGGACCTAGTGAGATCACATGTATTTTATTATCATTTCATCCCTTCCTTGTTATACACTGGGTCTGAACTTCAATTTCAATGCTCTGATTCATTGGCTCATATGCCATCAAATGTTTGGATTCAAAAAAATTTTGGATTGTATGTTTATATTTCAGCACTGCAGAGACCGTATTTTCTTGGTATCTTGTGAGTTTTATTTAATAAGAGCACAAAAGGAATTGGGAATGAAGAGAAAATGATAAAACTTGATTTTTGCTATTTCTATATGATGTTATCATTATCTTAAAATAAATCTGTTAAAATATCATCAATTTTGAAAGCCCACACATGTCAATATTACTGAGTAGTCTGTCTATACACATAACGATCACAAAAGAATGGGAAAAGTACAAAAATAAATCAATTTTCATTCAAACTCTACCATTTTATGTACTTTTCTAATGCCATGGCAGCTAGTGAAATAAATTAAATTAGGCTGCTTTTGCTTATAGTTAGGTAATATAGCTAAGACCAAGTTAGCACTTGTTAAACGTTAGTAAATAACTGCAATGTCAGGACCCAGTTATTTTCCAGAAGAAGTTAATCAGTTATTTTGAAATGTCTAGTTGGGAGCTGTTCTGATGTCACCCAGGAACTTATTAGCCAGAAACAGGGTAAGAAACAAACCTTAAATTGTGGTCAATCAATGTGGTGAGCAACATTTCCCACCATTATGTGATATTTGTTCTTTTAGACAACATTAAATAATATCAAAATAGTAAAAATCAATGAAACTACTTAAAATCATTTTTCTACTCCATGAGCAGGCTGTTTTGGTATTATGTTTTTCAATAGTTTGATAAAAACATTTAAACCATTATTCTCATGAATTTTTGATAACTTGATGAATGATTATCCACTGATCTTTTACATATTCTTTCAACGAGTATCCATGGAGTGTGGCATACTGTACATTGTTCCAGGATAGGTGGATACAGCAGCAACTCAGTTTGAAATATAGCTGGGTAATGCCTGGACTAAACAGGCAAACAAACCATAAGATGGCTGTGGAAAACTATGAGGAACCCAAACAAGGCTAAGACAAGCAACTTGGAAGAGTAGCATCCAGAAGACATTGGCAATAGCATCATGTTTTAGTGCACATCTATAAATCATTTAGATATTGTGGATATGACAGTGCTGGGCAGAGGGCAGAATGAAGACAGTGGCTCCCAGGGAGCATCATACTGGACATATGAAAAACATGGCACAGCTATCACAGTGGCTTAAGTAGAGGAAGCAGAGAGCAGAAACAGGACAGGGCATCTGAACAGTGATAGAGCAATCTGCATACTTAGCATGAGCCACACCCGAGGGAGCACAGATGTAGATGTTCTTTTTTTTTTGTTTCTATGTTTTTACTCTGGAAAGGGTCAAAAGGCCTTAAAAGAGAACAACATAATGCTTAAAGCAGATGAATTATTAATTATATTGTGCACATTTTATGATAGCAACTAATTGTTCTAAAATTAGTCTAAATTTCCTGACCTTGGAAGAACTGCATTAACTTATAATTATCTTTAGAATGTTTTTTGCTACACATTTAATGTCTTATGAATCTGAAATGCAGTGTGAATGTTTTCAAGAAATAGGCTTGATTATATCCTGTAAAATAAAGAATGTCAAATTTAACGTTGATGAGACATTTATTTCTCTAATTATTAATTCTGATCTGATTCATAAGCATTTGAAGTAAAAACAGTGAGTGCCAGGAGATAGTATGTCCATGGTTATATGCTTACCTTAAATTTTCTTTGCTTTAAAAAAAAGTGTGTGTATTTTTGAAAAGAAAATTTTTATACAGTATATTCTAATTATGATTTCCCTTATGTCTATCAAATTCTCCAATATCCTCCCCACTTTCCATTCACCAAAGTCCACACAACCCACAAGAAGCAAAATAAAAAAGAAAACTAAATAAAGAAAAACCATGAGAAACACATAAATGCGCACATACATCAAAAACCTGTAAAAACAAAATTGAAAACCGTACTAGAAAATTTAAAATGCAGTAAGACAAAAAATGCCCCCCAAAGCAACGTGTAAGATAAAATGTCACAAAATACCATTGAGTTCATTTTGTGTTGGCAGTGTATGGTGCTTATCCTTAAGAGTAGTTAATATACTCAGTGATATTCCATTATAGAAAACTATTTTTTCCTTTACAAGTGAATATCATAATTAGAGGTGGGAGCTCATGTCTACTTCCCCCTCTGATCTGTGAGCTCCCATCTTCCTGAACCTACATAGGCCACAGTCTCTGTGAATTTATGTATGTCAGTTCTTTTACATTAATAGGACACTGATTGCTCAGCGTCATCCTTCCCCTCTGACACTTAAAATCTTTGTATTTCCTCTTTCACAGAACACTCTGAGCCCTGAGGGAAGGGATGTGATTAAGATATTGCATTTTGGATTGAGTGTTCCAAAGTCTCTTACTCTCTGCTCATTATCCAGATATGGGTCTCTGTGTTAGTTCCTATCTACTTCAAGAGGAAGCTTCTTGGATGATGATTGAGTGTGTCACTGATCTATGGGTGTAGCAGAATGTCATTAGGAGTCATTTCATTGCTATGTTGCTGTACTTTTCCCCTAGGCCAATTGCCTAACTAGTCTTAGAATTTTAGCCACCCATACAGTGTCAGACATGGGCTCCCTTTCATGGAGTGGGCCTTGAATCCAACCAAAGAGTCATTGGTTATTTCCATAACATTTTTTGCCACTAATGTACCAGAATATCTTGCAGGAAAGTCATTGTTGTTGATCATAGGGATTGTTGCTGCATTGGTGGTTTATTCTTTTCTGAAAAAAAAAAAAACTAGTGTGGTGGTATTGTGTTCCCCAAAATATTGTGCACCCTAATAAACTTATCTGGGATCAGAGACAGAACAGACACTAGATACAAAGGCTAGAAAATGGTGGCACTCACACCTTTAATCCTAGCATTTCAGAGGTAGAAATCCCTCTGGATCTCTGTGAGTTCAAGGCCACATTGTAAACAGCCAAGCATGGTGACACATGCCTTTAATCCCAGAAAGCGAGCCTTTAATCCCAGGGAGTGATGGTAGAAAGGAAAGATATATAAGGCATGAAGACCAGAAACAAGCATTTGGCTGGTTAAGCTTTCAAACTTCTAGCAGCACAGTTCAGCTGAGAGCCATTTGGATATGAGGACACAGAGGCTTCCAGTCTGAGGAAACAAGACCAGCTGAGAAGTTGGCCAGGTGAGGTTAGCTGTGGCTTGTTCTGTCTCTCTGACCATCCAGCATTTCACCCCAATAAATGGCCCCAGGTTTGATTTTATTAATAAGACTCTCTAAGATTCCTGCTACAAAATAGAGAAATTAGGATTTGAAATCCTCCTATGTCCTTGGAATTTACAAAGGAAAGATTATTGAGCTAAAGGGAGAAACATTTTGTGGTGTCATTGAATCATTGTTAGGACGAGTATCTCATTGAACAACTCTATTGTAGCAACACTATATTAAAGGTTTATATAGGTCTTGTAGTTCTGACTTTTGAGCATCAGCAAATGCCAAATGAAATGTTACCACACAATTAAAGCACATTGGTGAGCAAACAGATAACCTTGTGAGAGAAAATGGAAAACAATTGGATCACATTTATAGAAGGGCCCTATCACCCACCCCAGGGTTAAAGCACACAGAGCATCTGCCTGGGGAGAGGACTTAATCTTATGCCTTGATGAAATATAATGTCAGCTAAGCAAGGAGGTGACAGCCGTGACAGTGATCTGGGGAGTAAGTACAAGGATTGTGAAGCTATTCTGTGGCTGAGACCACGTTTTTAGATGCATTAAAGATTGGATATCTAGAGGGAAATTGGTGATAGAAGAATGAATATATAATTGTGAGTCAAACTAATCTTTTTTTATTTTTCATATATTAATAGTTTGGTAAAAAAAAAAAGTGATCCAAAATTGTGAATCAGAAAGAGAATGTGTCCTGTTCTGTGGGGCATGGATTTTATTGCCCAAGTTTAAATTCCAAAGTTTTAATCCCCTTGCACTTCAAATTGTGACCTTATGGAGGAACAGTTGTCTCATGTCTAATTAGTGAAGGTGAAATGGTGCTCATAGGTACCCAAGCCTTTATGACTGGTTTCATTCCAAGAGAGTAATTTGGACCAGACAAACAAACAAGGTGAACCCAGATAAAGATGAAAGAGGAGCTAAAATGATGCAGGAGAAGAGAGAGATGCTGGCAGGGTTTCTTGTTAAAGAGCTCAGAAGGCCTTGATCTGCCACGTCTACCTTTAGACATGTGGGTCAGTGAGTACATGGTTCTAAACACTTATTTGTGGTAATTTCTTAAACGATCTTTGATCAGCTAGGAGCTCGAACTCACAGTGATCTACAAAGTACCAAAACTGGGGTAAATCTCATCAAAGAACTTTCCTTTTGCAGTAACATGACAGAGAACCAAAAGTAGTCAACATGTAGAAAGGGACCGTTGTCACGTCCTAAATGGGATCTCTACAATAAAACTCCTATAGCCAAGGCCCAGGGAATATTATGTAAGAGGTATGAAAAGACTGGAAGAGCCACAGGACAAGAAAGACAGCTAAAAATAGTATTTTTTGGACATGACAAGGGTTTTGAACCGTAACCACTAAACAGCTATGTTTACCTGAACCAGACAACTCCAGGATAAATTCCAGATCTAATTGAGGGACCATTTAATTTTCTTCTTTTTCTTTTTAATTTATTTTTGTATGTGTTTTATTTAAAAGTTTTTTTTTTCAAATTTTACATATCAACCACAGCCCCCCTGCCCCTCCTCCTGATCATCCCCCCATTTACCCCACCCCCATACTGAGGCCGATGCACAAGGTATCCCTTCATAGGCAATGGACTCCAAAAAGCCAGTTCGTTCACTAGGGATAAATCCTGGTCCCACTGCCAGTGGTCCTACAAAGTGCCCAAGGTCCCCACATCTGGTTGAGAAGCTACAGTCAGAGGACAACTAAGGGAAGTTGAAGAAACAATTTTCTTCTTTAATTTAATTTTTTTATTTTATAATTTAATTTAATTTTACATATCAGCCACGGATTCCCCTGTCCTCCCCACTACAATTTTCTTAATAGAAGAGTCCTCTAGTATGTGGCCCAAGCCCCAGTGATTAGCCCTACACCTTTGTTCAAACAGACAACACTGGACTAATTGGACTTGCATATATATATATATATATATGCAAGTGTACTTGTATATATATACATATATATATATGCAAGTATATATATATATACTCTAGAAGAACACATGAATTTGAGAGGGAGTATGTGGTGTGGCTGGGTCCAAGAGAGAGTTTGGGTTGGGAGGGAGGAGAGGAGATGATGAAAATACGTTGTATTCATGTTTGATATTCTCAAAATAAAAGTTGAATTTCTGTAAAATTAAATACAACATCCTTACATGACTCAAGTCTAAGTTTTATATGTAAGTGATGGCAGAGATATTATTCTGCAGTTACATGAAATTTAAAAAGGCATATGTTTTAAGTTCAAATCATGATTACTATGAATCGCTGGCATAGTGAGTAGCTCATCTCTTTTAAATGTATTGAAAACGATGACACCGTATAATGAGAAAATGTATTGCAGTATTCACCTGTACACATTTCCCGTAGCACGTTCCTGTAACTTGACTGTTTTCTACATTTGTCAGTAACATAACTTACATTAAAAATTAGCTTCATGTAACAGATTACAGATACGAAGAAAAGTAACTTTTCTTTACAAAACTCAGGAAGTGTTCTTGAAGTTCTAATTAGAAATCTTATTTTTATCTATGTCCTGTCATTTGTAGTAACCAAGGATTTTGCTGTAATATTTTGGGTTTTTATTTTTGTTCATGTTTGAGAGAGTGATAAAGAATTGGAATAATCAGCTTGAGGGAAATGACAGGGGACTTTTGTCCTATCAACTTATAAATGTATACAAGCGTCTATGATATATACATAGATTTGAGAAATAGGCAAATATATTTTTATACATTTTTTCT
Source organism: Peromyscus eremicus (assembly GCF_949786415.1). NCBI lineage: Eukaryota > Metazoa > Chordata > Mammalia > Rodentia > Cricetidae > Peromyscus > Peromyscus eremicus. The sequence goes on from NC_081428.1 coordinate 34,330,104, forward strand.
TTCTCATTTATAAATTTTTATGCATCTGTGGATATTTGCCACCTGGGAAAATTATTCATCTTTTACCCATAGCTTCCTTCACTGCATTTGGTTTGAATATTATGCACACTCTCATCCAGCTTCCTCACTGTGCCTGTAATCTGACTTTCTCTGTTCTTTTCTAGGTGAATATGGCAGAATTTCCAGTTACATATCATTGTATTTAAAGGGGAATGCAAATGGACACATCACAAAATGAAGACGCTTTATTCTATTTTCCCGGTTAACAAATGCTGAAAAGTTGAAACTAACTGGGAAAGTTGAAATCTGTGGGAACATTATGCTCCCCTGAAAAATGAAGAATATTTTTATTCTTCTAAACACAATAAATAGCGACTAAATATAACATTATATCATTAGTTGAAATCTGTGGGAACATTATGCTCCTCTGAAAAATGAAGAGTATTTTTTATTCTTCTAAACACAATAAATAGTGACTAAATATAACATTATATCATTAAAAAATACAAATTGCTCTTTTTTTCCTTGAAAATAGGTTATTTTTCCATAAAATATATTCTGATTTTGGTTCTCTCTCCGGCAACTCTTCCCAGATCTTCCCAACTTCTCCATATACCAAATTCACATCTTTTCATGCTTTCTTAAACATCACACACACACATACACACACACACACATACACACACACACACACACACACACACACACACACACACACACACACACACACACTGGAACATGTAGAAATCCCTTAAAAACACAAAATTGGAAACCATAGCATATAAGCAAAAGACCAGTAAGGTAAGAAATAAAAGAAAACATGCGGATCAAACATTATGAGACAAAAATGAAAGTTCCAAAAGTAACATTCAGTGCATTCCGTGTTGACCCTCTGCTGCTGGGCATGGGGCCTGGCACTAAGAATGGTTTACACCCAGTGAGACTCTACAGAAGAAAATTAATTTTTCATTTAAGAGTGGTTATCAGTAGGGGACAGCTTCTGGCTTCAGGATTTGGGCTTGTGTATACTTCTACCCTCAGAGATGGGACCCCATCAAGCCCAAACTTGTACAGGCTCTGTATATATTGCCATACTGTCAGTTCATACATGCATTGATACTGCTGTATTTAGAGGATTTGGTTTCTTTGGCATCCTTCATCTCCTCTGGCTCTTACAATCTTTCTGCTTCTTCTTTCAGAGGGTTTCTTGACCTTTGAGGGGAAGAAATGGATAGAAGCATCCTATTTGGAACTGAGTTTTTCAAGGTCTCTCACTCTCTTCACTTTGTCCAGCTGTGGGTCTCTGTATTTATTTTCATCTACTCTAGGCGGAAGCTTCTCTGATGATGGCTGAGAAAGATACTGACCCATGAGTATACAAGAATATCATTAGAAGTGAATTTATTCCTATAGGTTCCTTTAACATAAGGTAGTATTTGGTTTTCCCCTATGTCCTGGCCTATCCTCTAACATTCTAAAGTTAACAAAACTTTTGTAGGTGGACAAGTACTACACAGCCCATCTATTTATGCTGTTCTTTTAAAATTATTTTTATTTCTTCCTTTGGATTAATTATTTTTGTTGTTCTATGTGTTCATATCTCCAGTGATCACTTCTTGAGTAACTCTATGACTGAACTCAATATTGAATTATTTGTCTGCAAAGGCTCTCAGTAGACAGTCATTCCTGGTTCTAAATGAAATAGTCTGATTCAATGTCAAGTTTAGTTTGTAATGAGATGAATAATGATATTAAATGAATTTAACTTATAGTTACACTTGTAATAAGAATATAGGTGAAACTTCCTTCTGACTGTACTTTACATCACCGTGAGTTCTGTAAGGTACAGCCTATATACTTTGTTTACTAATGTATTTGAAATCCTTAGAATAGAACTTGCTTAAAAAAATAAAACATGCAATAAATTCTGTTTAAAGTGACTAGTGACAACAAATGAAACTTTTTTCTTTTTTTGGTTTTTTGAGACAGGGTTTCTCCATGTAGTTTTGGTGTCTGTCCTGGATCTCACTCTGTAGACCAGGCTGGTCTTGAACTCACAGAGATCTGCCTGGCTCTGCCTCCTGAATGCTGGGATTGAAGGCATGCACCACCACCACCCGGCAAACAAATGAATTTTTAACAATATGTATTCCAGTCTTTACGAAAACAATAAAAAATAATTAAAATTTCAGTCATGTTTCAATTCCTGTCTGATATCATATTCTTTTATTTAACATTAATTGTAAAACTGTATTTTAGGCAGAGTTGTAATGAGAAGCCGACCATAATAAAATAAAAAAAAAAATGAAGTACCATTGCATGAAATTCTTTTTTTTTAATGTTGGCACACCTATTAGAAATGGAATTTAAGTTCAAAAGTGAGACAGAAATGAAGGAAAACATAAAATTATATAAAGAATCACTGCCATAATTTTTCTGCTTTTAGAAATAGAATGATTGTTTTTAGTCTAGATCATTCAATCATGGTGTATTGAGAATAGAATTAAAGGAATGTCTATGATCTGTGTTTCTGTCAATTATTTATCTATCTATGCAATTTTACCAGAGGGGAGGGGAGAGAGAGAGAGAGAGAGAGAGAGAGAGAGAGAGAGAGAGAGAGAGAGAGAGAGAGAGAAAGGAAGAGAAAGAAGAGGAGGAGGAAGAGGAGAAGAAGAGGAGGAGGAGGGGGATGAAGAAGAAGGAGAAGGAGAAGACTATTATAAAAAATTCATACACTGGATACCTTTGCTACAAATTTGCTGCTATCCAGTTACTTCTGTACCAATCCCACCTAGCTCACTCTCAGAGGGTTCCCCTTTTCCCAAGTGAAGCAGTATCTGCAAATCTCCATCATTATTTCTGAGCTATGGTAAGGACATAGAAATGTTACTTAACGTGCCCTGACTATGGCAGAGACAACAATGATAATATATTAAAATTAGTAATACTCATTTTACTAATACTTATTTTTAATTCAATAAAATCAATTTTATAGGAAATTCCATCACATTTCTGCTATGAATTCATTGGTAATTCCAAAATGTCTATGGGAACATGAATTGCTGCTTACGTTCTGATTATTCCATTCATTCCTATTATTGGTTGACATCAATTATTGAAGCATATTTGAATACTTATTCAAAATATGATTTTCAATTTTTCCTATTGAAAAATATGATTAAATGAAGATATTATTCCTTCTTTATTTTCATTCAATGTTCATAACGGCACTTTATTCTTTAGAAGCATCTTATCTGCTATTGTTTTTCAAATCCTTCTACAAAATGTATAGCTTTTATCTTCCAGGTGACCTTGTGTTGCCATTAGAGAGTGAATCTGCATTTTATTTACCTGAATGCAAATAAGAAGATCTTGTCTCTTGAGCAGCTATCCACTTTAGAGAAAGCCATAGACAAGAAGGACTGTATTCAGATGTGGTCTGACACTGTTATGTGAAGACAGGGCTAAGAAAAATCATTGAACAAAAAGATTCCTCATACATGTAGCAGTGAGAATTCACACATGACAGAAGAATCAAGAAGGCCCTTTAGTGTGATTGTTGTATTAAAAGTACTTCAGTTTCATGCAATAGGACTCCATATCACACCACCTCATTTTAGAGAAACACATAATGAGAAGTAATAAGACTTCTAACTTACCAGTTATTTTCTAAATACAAAAATATAGTTTCATTTTCTGATGAATGGAAAACATTTCATGTGATTTCAACTTTTTAAAATGTCCCCTGTTGTGATTTTCATGACGGTGGGAATTCATGTTTCATAGTTCTTGAGAGAAGGTGGAGACAGTTCACATTTCTTACATTTTCTTACATACTTAGAAAAGCATTCAAAGTATAATAAAATTTTATGTAGACATTACATCTAAATAGACCAATTCTGTGAGATGCATTTTCTTTTCTTTTTCAAATGCCTACTGCTGTTTGCAGGCACATGAGGCAAGCCATGTGCTTAATAATACTGTTTCTTTATGACTTAATTTTGCTGTGATAAGATTTTAATGTCATACAGAACACCAACATACACAATGTATGTTAACCTTATGATTTTAAGTATAACTTGTATTTTAGCGGAATAGTTTTTATGTTTAATAATTTGTTATTTTTTTTCTGGAATTGAATTTGACAGATTAATTTTCCGAAGGAACAGAATATCCTTAATTGTTTTAGCTCATTTCAGTATGTTCTAACCTTTAAAAATAAAATGTATTTGTTTTGTACAGTATTTTCAATTTAGTGATGTGTTCTGTTCTAGGGTCTCTGATTGGAAACCTTGAGAGATACTCATCTAGAAGACAATAGAGGACCTGAGAAAATTGCAATAATGTAATAAAAAACATAGCCACAGGGAAAATGGTCTTCATAGAGAAGTGTCAGATAAACAATGTTATAGATGTAAATTTGAGAAAGAGCAAACACTTTTCTAAAGTGTAGTCCTTTCTCCTTCTGATTTTCTGAACCCTAGTTTCACATTTTATCTTATCAGGTTATTCTAGTTGTAGTACTGACTAAAATTCTTCTAAGCTACTTTTTTCTTTCACTTCACCTCTCTGGGGAAAAAAAAAATGACGAGCAATGCACATTCAATGCATTCTCCCCTTGACAGGGATATATTTTTCCTAGAAAATCCTATGAAACATATGCATGGACCTTAATGAACATTAAAGGGCTTCTTTGTTGATACAACTTCCTAATATGCAAACAATCATTGCCGCCCCTCCATTCACAGCTTTCATACATCAATCTGAGCCTTTCTACCTCCTTAGCAAGCAGGGGACAATTGCACTCCAGTATCCCAGATTTTCTTCCCTTTTGTCTGTGGTAACAATAATGTATATTTTTTAAGTATTAGTCAAGTTGATACTAGAAAAATTATGATTCTTATAAACCTGCTTATCAAAACCATTCCTTTGTGTCAGTTAGAAATTTAAATGAAGTGATGCCCAGGGCACAAAACAGGTTGTCTTGGTAATGACCTTCAGAATTAGAACAGATCATTTTTTTAAAAAAGATCACATAGTAACATGATAAATAAAGTGATTATCAACATATTCTTATATTATATATTCTCATCAATCTTAAGACTGGTTGCACCTGAAATATTTTGTCCCAGTAGCACACATTAAATACTTTTGTACCACTCAAATATATTTGTTGAGATCAAGTATCTGGCTATGCCTCACATTAAATTTGTTGAAATAGTTTCTGCACTATTTGTCAGAAGAAAATTCAGCCATGACTGAAAATCACATGTTTTAATTGCTTCTTTACTTGTTCAAAGAAGAAATTATTAATGGGATACAAAAATAGAGGAAGGAAAAATCGGTTTAGAAAAACCTTCACCAAACTTAATTTAATTTCTCATCTCCACTTTTAAGCAAATGATTTGATGTGGATTTTAAAGAAGGGCTTGGGAGCAATTGCACTAAGCCAACATTGAAGGCCATAAAGTGATTATCAACAAACAATATTATAAAATTATAAACAACTGATCATTCTGCATATTCTTCAAATTACTCCTTACAAATACATAGCCGTACAGCAAAACTGAATACAGAAAAAAGTTGGAATGAGACTCTGAATGATGCCTACCTCAACCAATGCAATACAAGAAATAGAGGATTCACATGGTTAGGTAAATAACTGTCCAAATCTTAGCTTCTTTTCTTCCTCCCTCCCTTCCTGTTTTCCTGTCCTTTGTCTTTCTAATTTATATTAAAATATAAAGTATTTGGAATAAAACTCACTTTTCATAAATGAGTAGCCTACAGAGGAATTACTTTCTTGAACTAGTAAAACTCATTATTAAATAAATAAGGATGTTGAAACAAAGTCTCATCTCTAAAAAGGCACTTGATTGTAACAGGCTCACTAATAACTATATAACACAGATAGACTAAGGAAGCCATTTAAACATTCACCTGTCCATCACAAACTCTATCCATCTCAGTGGTCTTATACAATAAGAATAGGCATGCTCAACCCTTGAAGTTTCAATTAGGGTTTTACACTTTTACTATCAATAACCTTTTTCTTCACTTATCCTGCACACACATGAACACACACATACACACACACACACACACACACACACACACACACACACACGAAAAAGAAAACCATGATAGAGTTGAAACTAGGAAAAATAGCTTTATATCATCTTTCATAAGTCATGTATACTTCTGCCTGCACTGTTTGTTCATTAGAGTTATGTGTTTATATATGTATAAAATATCTGTTACATAAGACTAGCCACAGTGACTCTTGTCTTTAATCCCAAAACTGGGAAAGCAGAAACAGGCAGATTTCTGTGAGTTCAAGACCTACCTGGTTTACACAGTTCATAGTGAATTTTAGGCAAGCCAGAGTTTCATAGTGAGACCATATCTCAAAAAATAAGTCTAATCAAGTCCAATTAAAATAGCCTTATAGGACCAAGCATTCTGATCTTCACAGAACCATGAAGCAATGACGCTTATGACACAATCAATATTTCCTACTGAGTTTTAACGAGTGTGCAGAGCTTTATAACAAAAATTCAGACCAAGGAATGGAGTATAAAAAGTTTAGATTTCTAAGGCAGCTAAAAATATAGAAGACAGAAATAGACAGGAGTCTGACTTGAACACATGAGCTATTTCTTAGCATACACAGCAAGAGGCAGCCACTCTCTCATGGGAAGCTGAGTGGTCTGCCAGGGGAAAAAGTTGACTTGTGACCCTTTATAGTGGTGGGGTAAAGGCTTGGAAAGGAGGAAGATGTTTCATCCATTATCCACATTTCTTTCCTGCAGTTTCTCCTTTTGAAATTGTTTACTCAAGGTGAGACAGATACCCTAGGGAGACAGGCTGTCTCTACAGATATTTCTTTCTGTACTGACCATTAATGTTGAGTAAGGTTGTTGAGATGCAAAAAAAACAAAAAAAACAAAAAAAAAACAAACCAAAAACAAAAAAAAAAACCAACACTCTGTATGGTTTTAGAGAGGAAGACAGGTTCACATTTGGATACTTTGATATCCTAATCACAAAAAGATGAAAAAATGTCCAGCCTGTTTGTTAATGATGCTATGAGAGATATTTATACACTGTGAAGATGTATTGCTATGATACGTTTAGTAACAAGCTGAATGGTCACTCTATCAATGAGTAACAGAGAGAATGAGTATTTATGTTATAGTTTAGAAAATATAGAATCATTACTAAAAATATCAGAACAACAAAACGTCTTTAGTTATAAGAGGAAAAACCATATTAATAAATTTAAGTAACTATTCAAAATAACTACATTTATAGGAGAGAAAGTGACATTTTAAATCAAAAGAATAGTTTGAAAAACAAAACATTTAACCTCCATAATAAAACAGATATCCAGATGCTGTTGAAATGGAAAGTTCATTTTGTTACTCTATTTGCATTGATATATACTCAATCTGTTACAATGAAACACATTGAGAAAAAAAGAAATGATAAAATATATTGTAATTATAGATAAAATCTTAATTAGTTTCATGAAGTTTATTTTTAGATGATGTCAATCAATTACTATAATCTAAGAGTTATAAAGGATATATATTATCACTTTTGACTTATCATTTATTCATGGGAGTATTCTTTCACTGCTAATTCTGTATTTAAAAGTCTCAGATAATTATATGAACCAGATACTGTGATAAGAGTTTTGAAAAAAAACTAATGCCATGGTCTGTCTTCATAAAGTTTTAGAATGTATTCAAGAAAGAAAATTTAGAGGTAAATTTACTTCTATTATTATAATGTATTGGTTTGCATTTTCTCTTAACAGGAACAAGAAAAACCAGGACTGGAAATATAGAGGATGGTAATAAAAGTCTTCCAAAATCAGATTTGTAATTTGAATTATCAACACTACTGAAGAATTATGCAGATCAATTGTATCTGAAAAGATGGCAGTGCTATCAAGGAAGAGGGTAAGTAAGAACATGGGAAAAAGGACCATACTGTGCCTGGAACAGCTGGTTTGATGGGGAGATGAATAAGAAATAAGAATTTAGATATGACAACATTTCTTGCCCTTTTTCCTATAGATATGAAGGAATCTTTAGAAAGCTCAATAATAAGTGTGATACTAGCTGATCACACTTTGAAGGAAGTTTTTCAGAGCTATACATACAAAGAAATTGATTCATCCTCACCCACCCCTTATTGAAGAAACTTCTTATTGCAGAACCCAGCCCAGACTGATACATCTATAACTCAACTGCATCTACGGATCAGGAATCATGGAGGAGGAAGAGGGATGGAAAGACTGTAATAGTCAGAGGGACAGAGTGTTCTCTATGAGATTGTGTCTTGTAGAAGCATCAGAAGGTACACCAATAAAGTATCATTAACATGACTGCCTAAGCATAAGCTAAACAAGGATGACACTGGTCAACATGCTAATGTTGACAAGGAGAAATCCCAGGAGAACTTAACAAAACACAAAAACTACAGGCAACTAGAGAGTATTGAGATCTACCACATCCTATTACAGCATACTCAAGTTTCTAACTGTGACCCGCTTACCTAAAATATTATACTTTCGGCAACTTCATCCTTTTTATGATGTAAGTGGCCTTTTTATGCTGACTCTTCTATAATTATTTCCAGTTTCATACCTTTACATGAAGAAGGAGAAATAGTCTTCCCAAGGGAAAGGTAAATAAATTGGTTATGCTTTAATACCAAATGATCAGATCTGAAATCACATTCATGCAAGTGTTATATACAGACTGAGTAGGATGGATTTAGGCATAGACCAACATTTAAAAAATAGGTGATAAGGAGGGATTGAACTGGGTTTATGGAAGGGCTTGGAGCGAGGAAATTGAAAGACAAAAGATATAATTATATAATAATCTCCAAAAATAAAAGACATTAAGACAAAACAAAACAAAGCAACAGAAATTGAGGAAGACAAGCTATAGAGTTATCGAGAAGCAACTGAAGAGTTTGCTAGATAAATCCAGGAACACAAGAGGAAATGCACTAATGCAGTGACAATAGAAGTAGAAATTGATGAATGAATGAAGCAAAAATACTGTAGAAAACAAAATTTGAGATCAATGTTTGTTTGAGCAAATGTTAGTGCATATATTTTCAGGAAAATAATTAAATGCCTCTGGGAGAGGTACCATTGAGATGCAAAAAAAAACCCAAAAAAAAACAAAAAAAAAAAAAACAAAAAAAAAACAAACCAAAAACAAAAAAAACCCCAACACTCTGTATGGTTTTAGAGAGGAAGACAGGTTCACATTTGGATACTTTGATATCCTAATCACAAAAAGATGAAAAAATGTCCAGCCTGTTTGTTAATGATGCTATGAGAGATATTTGTACACTGTGAAGATGTATTGCTATGATTCGTTTAGTAACAAGCTGAATGGTCAATAGCCAGATAGGAGAGGTAGATGGGACTTCTGGCAGAGAGAGAAAACTGGGAAGAAAAAAGGCAGAGTTTCCAGTCAGACACAGAGGAAGCAGGATGGGCAATATAGACTAAAGATAAACGAGCCATGTAAAAAAATGTAGATGAAAAGATATAGGTCAACTTAAGTTATAAGAACTAGTTAGGAACATATCTAATCTAAATCCGAGCTTTCATAATTAATAAGAATTATGTCATTATTTGCAGGCTGGTGGTCCCAAAGAAAAATTACTGCTACATAATGTTGTTTAAAATTCATGTGAAAATACAACACTGTAGATAATTTTAGATGATCCAGCATAAAAAGTCCACTTGCCATACTGGGGGTAATTTACCAAAAGTAAGAAACTTGAGAACGCTATGTCAGGATATTGTAGAGACTCTGTGTAATGGTTTCCCATGACTATTGCAGCCACAGAACATATAAAATACAGAGAACAGAAGATGAGACATTTTTTACCTTACCATGCACAGGGTCTGTGGTGATATATTGTGTCCCCCCAATGTATTGTATACCCTAATAAAACTTATCTGGGGTCAGAGAACAGAACAGCCACCAGATTAGACATAGAGGCCAGATAGTGGTGGCACACACCCTTAATATTAGCATTCTAGAGGCAGAGATTCATCCAGATCTCTGTGAGTTCAAGGCCACACTGGAAACAGAACAAGGCATGGTGACACACACCTTTAATCCCAGCACTTGAGATCTCATGTCTTGCTTGGGAAAGATACATGCCTTTGATCCCAGGAAGTGATGGCAGGAAGCAGAAAAGTATATAAGGCATGAGGACCAAGAACTAGAGGCTTTTAAGCTTTTGGGCTTTTAGCAGCAGTTCAGCTGAGATCCATTCCGGTGAGGACTCAGAGGCTTCCAGTCTGAGGATTCGTGGAAAGAGGATCGGATGAGGAGTTGTCTAGGTGAGGTTGACTGTGGCTTGTTCTGGTTCTCTTATCTTTCATAATTCACCCCAATATCCAGCTCTATTTTTTTATTAATAAGACCATTTAGTAATTTGTCTTACAAGAGTCCATAACTATTTAACCTGTTCTATAATTTTCAGTATCACTAACATGTTCAGTATGGTATTTTAGATATTATACATAGATTACATGTGCATATATATGTGCATATATGTGTGCACACATGTGAATATCACTTAAATGGAGCAGGTTCCTAATTAGGAAATAAATTTAATATTCTATGTGAATATAGAAATAAGAAATATGAATTCTTATAAATTTATAAATTTTCTTGTAAATTTACAATATGCCCAAACACACACACACACACACACACACACACACACACATACTTACACTGCATACACACATGGTTTCTTCCATGATTTTCTATATATCTAATAGCAATGAACAAGGCCTTCTGGGGAAAGTCTTCCATAAGGACTGAATGATTCAGTAGAGTCAGTGTGTTCTGGTCCTCTGAGAATGCTTTCTTTTGTCTCAATTTACTTCATATCTCCTAAGTATCTCCTTTGGTTAAAATACATCAATTCAAGCTCTTCCTAATATGTTCTTTTTTTTGTCTTTTAATATATCACTCTGCTTATATTTAACTACAATTTTTCATCTGGTCTCAGTATGGTCCTGAAACACATGATTGTTAAGCTCTCTTTTTGAGGGCAACCACTTCTTACTTTTCATTCTTTTACAGAGTATTCATTCTCTTTCATTCTATTCCATCCTCTTTCCTCTGGACCATTCTTGCCTATGGATTAGGAAATTTTGCATAGTCCCTAAAGTTCCTTCACTGTCTCTGTTTTAGTAAGCTCTCTGTTACACAGACAAAACTCTGACATAATGGACTTCTAATGAGTAAAGTTCAGATCTTTCAGTCCAGAGCCAGCTGATTCCAGTGCTTTAGGTGAGGTGGTGATGCATCATGGTGGTTGTTTCTTTAACTCATGGCCAAAGAGGAAAGAGAGAATGGAAGGAGGCAAGGTCTTATAATTCCCTCAATTACTTGCACTCTAGATATGATAGTTCCCCTTCCTGACAATACAGATTCTATCACTGTTCCTTTAACACAATTACCTTTATGGGTCAAACTAGAGAAATCCATCTTGTCACCAAAAGCTTCATACCCAATTCAACATCAACAATAACCTCTACCCACACACACAAATTCTGTAGTTCCACATTGATAGTGAGACAGGCATTGAGGGTACACACTGAATCCCAAAACAAGTAATAAAGAAATAATGAGGAATTAAAGAAATCCCAGTCAGAAAAACATTAAATTCCTGTGCTGATACATAAAGCATCCAAACTGTGGTGGAATATGGACTGTGGGCTCTTATTATATCTGTTTTTGTTTTGTTGCTGGTAGTTTTAAAGTCATGTTTTAGTTTATGTTATGCATGACAATTTACATATTATATAACTCTATAATAGAATAATAGAGTGATGGAAATAATTCTGAACAGAACAAAAAGGGAAAAAACAATTATAAAACTTCTACCATAGAAACAAAAAAAATTAATAAATGGGTCACTGGGACAAATGTATTCATGAATTTGTCAAGTCAAATTCTTACTGCCCTAGTGATCAACGGAATTAAAAACAAACAAGCAAACAAATAGTCCAACTATTGTTTGCTGTTATTTGTTTTCTTTGAGATAGTGTTTCATGTAGTCCAGGCTGGCTTTAAACTTACTATGTAGGTGAAGGTGACCTTGAGCTTTAGATCTCACATTTCCACCTCCTTATAGTACTAAAACTGCAAAGGTTTATCGCCTCACCTCTTTGGTTTTGCTGGTGATAGCACATAAAGACATTTACTTGGGTGGCTTTACATGTTGCCTGCAGCTTCTCACAGTGGAGGTTACATATTGCTGGAATCTACATCTTCCTGGGGTCACTATTGAAGTTGTGCCTTGCTCTTATAGCTTTGCGCCTTGCCCTGTCAAGGGCTGCTTGTAGCAGTATAATCTTTTCACACTGCCTGACCTCCCAGGCTTTGGTTCAAACTCATACTGGAGGTCTTCAAACATTGCATTAAGTCTAATCGTGTCTTTGGACTCTGGTTAAAGGCTTCCATCTTACCATATCTCCTGTATTTTGCGTGCCTGCAAAGCATTATTGTGGCAATTTTCCTCCCTGGTTGTATTAGCCACCTTTCTGTTACTGTAAAAATCTATTTGAAATAATTAATTTATTAAGAAAAAAGTTTTATTTCATCTAAAAGTTTTAGAGGGTTTGGTCCCTGGTTGACTGCATCCATTGTTTTCCTTTGGGCATTACTTCATGCTAGACCAAGCACAGTTAATGCAATCTCTCTGTTCATGGACAAAGAACGAAGAGTGGGAGGACTCCAGGACTTCACAACTTAGTTTAAGGGCATAACCTCTAATGACCAGTCTGACATTTTAACAGCTGCATTTCCCAATAATAATATCCTGGGGATTAAGCACATAACATTGTGAAATTAAAGATATAAACTATGTTATGTTTAACCTCACTTGATCCATGATAAGCATGGACCTTTTAAAGGATAACATCCAGATATAAATGCCAAAGAAGAGAAGAGGTTTAAATGATATAATGCAGAGCATCACTTCTTTCTTTTCAGCTCAGTGGACAGGTTGGATTGCTAGCCAGGTGCTCTGAAGTTTAAGTGATTTTTCCTTCAAACCGCTACCTTATCTTGTAGCATAATGGATCACACTTCCCATTAAAGTGAACAGAATAGAACAGTTTAAATAGAGCAAAGTTGTCTCACAAAGCATGTAAGAGAAGCAGAAGTAAGTTATCACTGGAGAGCAATTGGGAGAACAATCAAATAGGTCAACATTAGTCCTACACAGCATCCAGAAAATGATAATCTTTATCTTCAAAGCTTTACTGTAGTTGAAAACAGACTTTTAAAATGTACTCTCCACATTGGGAAACTGCTTTGCTTTTATTACTTTTGTTATATGATCATTTGAAGAATTTGTTCTCAGGTTCATGTCTCCAGTGTTCCAAGTGAGTTGTAGTTTGCTCCTTAAGGGTCTATGAGTTAGAGACACTATTATGAAAAACGAGAGAACTTTAAAGAGGTAGGGCCTAGCCACAATTCTTTAAGTCTTGGAAGGTTCCATACAGGAGTGTTTTTTTTCTGGGCTGGACTTTCCTCCGAGGGAGAGTTTTTTAGATGCCTGAGCTAGACCTTCCAAGTGTGTTTCATACCCGCCTGCTCTGCTGTCACGCACTAACTTGATACTGTCATTCTCACGACCTAAACGTGACACAGCAACAAGTGAGCCAGCTCTAATGCTGTGTCCTTGAACCCACAAAAACTGTGAGTTAAATTGATCCCTTCTCTTAAAAAGTATCCAGCATGAGGTGTTTAGTTATAGTAGTGAAAAGTTGACTGAAATATCCTACTCCAAAAAATTGTATTTCTATCTAGAGACCCTCCCGCCTTCGACTTTGTCTTTCTTCAGCTTTAAGGCATCAAATCACCATCTGAGATTGTTTCATATGACATAACACTCCAGGCACAGTCAGAAAAAAAAATGCGACATTTGGTCCAATAAAAATGAAGCGAAGCTCACCAGGGAGCATGCCAGTAAAACCATAGGATAATTTTCCATTCGAAATTCTGACAAAAACCCACCCTGGCAGAAAACTTGGATATAACCTTATGAGAAGTCCTAAAGTAGACACCCATTTGAAATTTTGTTCAGATTTATGATTTACAGAGACCATCTAATAAAAAGAAATTTTAAGGTAAGTTACTATGAAGTAATAGATAACTTAAGAAGGTCCATTAAGTTTTAACTCCTGTGACAAAATGATTTAACATGTGTCTTTATTTTATGTATGCTACAAATAAAAAGATTATCTGCATGTCATTTTATATGCATCCATTTCTTTCATTTCTTCTATTAACTCCTTGATTGATATTTTAACGAGTGCATCAAGACTTGTAGCCCTGGATCCTTCTAACTTTTCCAGGAGAAAGAATTATAACTATCTGCAGATACATCATAAAGTTCAATTTTCAGAGCATTTTCCATTAAGATAATACTTCACTAGACACCAGTTCTGTGGTCAGGTCATGAAGAATGTTTTCTATTTACATTGGCTGAACAGACAGGGAACACGACAGAGCAGTGCTATCCATATGGCATATGACTTGGTTCAAATCTATACTCTACTTCTGTTATTGTGTCTTAAATTTTTTGTTCAATAGTAATTAAGTCATGTTACTTTTGCAAAAAATCCCCCACACACGGATTTTAGAATTTGAAGTCTTAACTGTTATAAATCATTGCCAAAGAAAGTGAATCAAAGATCAACTTTTAAAAATAGCAGTTCAAAATATCTATTCAAAATATTCAGAAAGAAACACTTTTGCATAAACAACTGCACATAACTTGAAATTCATGATGCATATAGTTAAATATCTTGATTGAAAACTAATACTGGCAGTAGTCATGACAGTTGGCATATTGTAGACAGTCAGCCATGTATGTGTTGAATTCAAGCTAATGATTTGTCTTTTTTCACACATTCATTTTTTGGTTCTCTTATAGGTTAGTAAGTCAATTGACTAGAGTTTTATATACAGAAAGTTGCCTTTACTGAATGTAGGAGATGTTCCTTTTATTAACAGCAACATATGTAATGCTGTATTTCAGAACAAATATTGACAAGTAAACATTTTGGATAGAGGTGTTAATAAAGCTGTTTTACAACAGGCTTAAGTATAAGAATTAAGCACTGAGACAAGAGAGATGTTTTGAATTAAAGTGACACCAGAACATTGGTGAATACTTCTTTTTTATTTATTTTTATTTTATAATTTAATTTAATTTTACATGTCAGCCATGGATTCCCCTGTGGTCCCTCCTCCGGTGCCCCCCTCCCCCCCCCCTCCCCCCCCAGCCCACCCCCCATTCCCATCTCCTCCAGGGCAAGGACTCCCCTAGGGATTCTGCTCAGCCTGGTAGATTCAGTCCAGGCAGGTCCAGTCCCCTTCTCCCTTCACCCAGGCTGAGCAAAGTGTCCCTGCCTAGGCCCCAAACTCCAAACAGCCAGCTCATGCACTAAGGACAGGTCCGGTCCCACTGCCTGGTGGCCTCCCAAACAGTTCAAGAAGTGAGAAAGAGGAGGGATTGTATGAGTGAGAGTTGTTGATACCATGATTGGAAAAAGCACAGGGACAAATAGCCAAACTAGTGGAAACACATGAACTATGAATCAATAGATGAGGAGCCCCCAACTGGATCAGGCCCTCTGGATAAGTGAGACAGTTGATTAGCTTGAACTGTTTGGATGAATACTTCTTTTATTATGTATACAGTGTTCTGTCTGCAGATATCCCTGCAGGCCAGAAGAGGGCACCAGATCTCATTACAGATGGTTGTGAGCCACCATGTGGTTGCTGGGAATTGAACTCAGGACCTTTGGAAGAACAAGCAGTGCTCTTGAACCATTTCTCCAGCCCATAGATGAATACTTCTTTAAGAGAGAGACACAGGAAATATTTTATCAGTGACCTAAAATATTAGTATGTTCTCTAAAAATCATCTATTCATTGTCATATATGTCTAATGCATACCTTTCTGTTTTTGATAAAATAATTAAATTACTTACAATTTAAGATTAAGTATTATATACTTAATATTTCTTATTCATATTTTCTCATGTTGGCATATTACTTTGGCCCCAAGGCCATGTATCTTAAATAAAACTGGGCCTCACTTGTTTCCACACTTGGGATTACAATTTTCTCTAATTTATTCATTCTTCCTTGAAGATTACATAGTTACTTCCTACCATGACAACAAAATAAGGGTTCTAATCTATGTAAATTACTTGCTTCTTTATGTAAATATGACTACTATCAGGTGGCCAGCCCCATATTTAACCCTTGGCACTATGCTGTTACTTTTTCTAATTGGTGTTTCTCTGAATTCCTAATATTGAGTTATTTGTTTTAATTGTTAAAAGTTTACTCTTTCTAATTTTACTCTATAAATTATTTGCCAGCACTATATTAATTTTTAGGAATTACTTTTGTGTTTTTATCTTTCTGTCTAAAGTCTTATTTTATTCAATTTCATTTGCTTTTTTATAATATTTGGCTATACTTCTAGAGTACTTGGACATTATCATTGAGGATAATTAGAAAATTAATATTATACAATAGAATATAGGGATCTGGCTCCTAAGGTAATAGATTAAGTTTACTAGTATATACATATTTTCCTGATTCCAATACAATTTCATAATTTCAAATATTTAGTAAGTTATATTTTAGTTTAGCCATGTTTAAAGACCAATTATTTCATATAGTTTTCATTTATGAATCTGGCAGAATAAACTTTTATATATTAGCAACAAAATGAACATTTGAATATTACCTGGTCCAGTATCTTACAAGATGTAGTAAATATTCTTTTTAGAACTTGATGTCCTATTAGTTGTGAATTGCATTCTGGATAATTGTTTAGTAATAACCTCTGCTAAATTGTATGGAGCCTTTACTATGCTTAAAAGAAAACATAGATGCTCCACACTCTAATATTATCATCATTCAAGATAATGAGCCATACAAACCAGTCCATTACCAATCTAAAAGCCATAAATGTCAAAGTAAAGGAGTACACAATATTCTGGCCCCAAAGAACAAAGGACAAAAGTAATGATAGTACCTCTTTGTATTTGCCTTCTATCATGCCATGCATAACAAACGATGCCATAATTGTAGACAATGTTATTTTAACAGGTTATCAAGGGAAAATAGTGAGGGAGGTTAGTGGATATTTTGATTACTGCTGTGAAAAATAATTCAAGCACATTAATTTAAAATAGCTAGCCCGAAGAAGATAGCAATTTTAAAATGTATTTGATTTTACCTTTTCCAGTTTTACAAATGGAAGATTTCAGTATTTATCTAATTCATTATATCAGTCACTTCAGCATACTGAATGAAAATGATGTCTATTTTACCAACTGCAGATATCAGAAAGGACTGTAAATAAGCAGTTCCTCCCTCCCTCCCTCTCTCCTTCCCTCCCTTTCTTTAACATAATTCTTTATTGATTCTTTGGGAATTTCACATCATGCACTCCAATCCTGCTCACCTCCTAGTCCCTCCATGTCTGCCCCTCACCTCTGCAGCATGCTCCCACCAAATTAATTAAAAACAACAACAACACAAGCAAGCAAGCAAAAGCCCACCTTGCTCCTCTGTCTTTCCCACACCTCTTCATTCATTCTAGTGGCATTGGGAGCTGTGGTATGTCACTCAGTATACCCTTTTGTCCAATCAGCCCCATCCGCAAAATTTTCATTGCAATGAGTCATTGGTCTGGTTCAAGGCCTCTGGTACATCATCATCACTGGACCCTCACCAAAACTCCCCTTGGAAATCGTGCTATTGTCCTGAGTCATGGAGATCCAGCATTTATTGTTCAGCAGCACCAGACCCTTTATGAACTTCAGCAGGTCATATACAGTGTGGATGTTCGAGTGGGCTAACCCAAGGCCCAGAATGTGGGTTTGGGTGGTAACTGAGCTGGTCAGTTTGAGCCACTGGATCCATCCCTGCAGGTGAAAGCCAGAGCCAACTTTCCTAACCCCGAGCAATTGGGGCCAGCCCTCCCAAGTCCGTGGTGACGGGTGGGGCCAACTTTCATGAGTGTGGGAGCCAGCTCTCCTATTGGGCGGGTGGGGGACAGTCCTCTGCTACAGTATCCAGTGACAGTAGGGCCAGCTATCTCAGGCCCAGTGAGGGGTGGGACTAACTCAGCATTGCCCTCAGATTTAGACATAGCATGGTTCCTATGGTAACACAGGCTGTGGACATTATCACAGACCACAGCTACAGCAGGAACATGGACCCAGGCATGCTCTTGGCAATAGCTCGGGTAGACATCACCGTGGCCCCAGTGGCACCACAGATCACTCAGATCAGAACGGCCCCAGTGGCAGCAAGGCCCTTGGACATCCAGCAGCAGCCAGGGCCTGAATGTCATCATGTCTCACAAACATGATCCTAGACAGCAGTCCAGGCCCAGATGCCACACTGGTCCCATGTGGCAAGGTGACGGCCAACATTAGCCCATTCCTCACTGCCCTTGCTTCTTTAGAAGTGCCTCTTACCACAGCATATGGACCATTCTGCCTGGCTTTCCCATCCATTTCTCCACCAAACACTTGCTCATCATAATGGCACCCCCCACCTGGTACTGCAAGGCACCTCAGATTCCTATGGATACTTCAGGTTGGTCTGACCATGTGGACTCAAGCTGCCTCATGGGTGTCTTTTGCCTACCTCCAATAATCACTAAAAGGTAAAGCCAGTGCCCTCTCAACAGCATTACAGTTCTTATAGGTCTGTGTCATTGTGAGCTTCGAAAGTTTTGAAACTCAAGAGATGTGTTCACAAACACTACAAATGAATATATGTTACTTAAACCCCAATCCTTCAACTAACATGTGAAATACTTTTTAATAAAGGTTTTCTCAAACAGTAATGAAGATCTTTAGTCTACATAAATCATGTGAAATACAAGGATACTCAAGAAGTTCTAATTTAACTAAAGATGTTTTGTGGTTTAAATTAAGCTCACCCAGTTTATCCAGAGATAAAAATCCCTTTTCTGTAGAGATGATCTGTAGATCCTTTGTACGTGACATATATGGTATTTGATCAAGCTCCTAGTATCAAGGTTCCCCCTTTCATTTTTGGTTTAGTGGCTTCTTATAGAATAGTATTTTAAGGTACGTTACTTTTCTTTGTGCTGTGAAACATTTATTTAATGATGCAAAGCTGTGTTATATGCTTTTATGTTGCATTTGTTTAACTCTGTGAAGCTGTGTTACTTTGCCTGTCTGAAACACCTGATGGTCTAATGAAAAGCAGGAGAAAAGATAGGCGGGGCTGGCAGGCAGAAGAATAAATAGGAGAAATCTGGGAGAAAAAGAAGATCTGTGTTTAATTTTTAACACCTACATAACAATGCAAGTGTAGTGTCACATGCTTCTTATCCCTGCCCTGGGGATACAGAAACAAGAGGTCTGTTGGAGCTTTCAAGCAAAAATATTGTAGCCTAATTTGGGATCTCTAGGTTCCATTGAGAAATACTGTTTCTAAAAATAGCTTGGACAGCTCCTGAGAAATGACACATGTGCTTGGTCCAAATGCACATGCATAAACCTGAATGTGTATCAACATGTATGTTTGCACTCAACAAAACATGAATATACATGTACATACACTCAATATTGGTAATATACTTATAAATTTTAATTTTGACTTCTTTGAAAAAAAACATTAAACAATAATTGGAAAATTCAATAGTTCTCTAGGTTATTGAAGAAAATTATGGTTTAGCTGATTATTCAGGTTGTATATGTGTAACATGCAACTTTTTCTTAAGTCAAATTCAGCTTTAAGTGAGATGCCCATAAAGTGACTAGTTTCTTGAAATAACTCATTTTTAGAATAGTTATTCATTTTTGTTACACATAGCTTAATTTTGATATTCAATACTTATGCCTCTATAACTCATTGAATTAGCACTATCAAATGATACGATGCAGTAAAAAGATTGAAATGACTGTGATGTTATTTTTCATAAAGATAAAGATTATCACCTCATGAATCATTTTAGTTTATTGAAGAGTAATTTTCAATAATAATGGCACTCTGGTTTCTTGTATGTTTTATTTTTAATATGTGGAGTTATCATTTATCTCAGGAGAAGCAGGAAAGAAAAACGGCATTTATCATGTAAGTTACTAAAATATGTCACTTTTTCTATATCCTTGTATGAACAGACCTAAATTAGTGAACTTCTGCCTCTAGCAGGTAGAAAAATTAGGGAAAGATAAGCCATAAGGAATCCAAACTCCTTAAAAAGCAATGCTACTGTGTATATGTAACACATTTTCTTTATCCATTCTTCAGTTGAAGGGCATCTAGGTTGTTTACAGGTTCTGGCTATTACAAACAATGTTGCTATGAACATAGCTGAGCAAGTGCCCTTGTGGTATGTTTGAGCATTCCTTGGGTATATGCCCAAGAGTGGTATAGCTGGGTCTTGGGGGAGATTGATTCCCAATTTTTTAAGAAAGCACCATATTAATTTCCAAAGTGGTTATACAAGCTTGCATTCCCACCAGCAGTGGAGGAAAGTTCCCCTAGCTCTATATCCTCTCCAGCATAAGGCCTGAACTGACCTACTCTGGTGATAGGATGGCCAAACACCCCAATTGTCATGCTAGAAACCTCATCCAATGACTGAGGGAACCAGATGCAGAGATCTATGGCCAGGCCCCAGGTGGAGCTCCAGGAGTCCAATTGGCAAGAAAGAGGAGGGTTTGTATGAGTGAAAATTGTTGAGACCAAGATTGGAAAAAGCACAGGGACAAATAACCAAACAAATGGAAACAAATGAACTATGAACCAATAGCTGAGGAGCCCCCAACTGGATCAGGCCCTCTGGATAAGTGAGACAGTTGATTAGCTTAATCTGTTTGGGAGGCATCCAGGCACTGGGACCGCACTGGGACCAGGACCTGTCCTCAGTGCATGAGCTGGCTGTTTGGAACCTGGGGCTTATGCAGGGTCGCTTGGCTCAGCCTGGGAGGAGGAGAATGGGTCTGCCTGGACTGAATCTACCAGGTTGAACTCAATCTCCAGGGGAGTCTTTGCCCTGAGGAGATGGGAATGTGGGGTGGGCTGGGGGGAAGGCGGGGGTGGTGGTGGGGTTGGGGGGTGGCGGGAAGGGGGAGAACAAGGGAATCCGTGGCTGATATGTAAAATTAAATTAAATTATAAAATTAAAAAAAAATAAAAGCAAATGCTGTGGAGCCTGCACAGCACTGGACTAGACCCTCTGCATGGCAAGACAGTTGTGTAGCTTGAACTGCTTGGGGGCCCCTGGCAGTAGGATCAGAATCTATCCCTGGTGTGTGAGTGTGCTTTTTGGAGCCCACTACCTTTGATGGGACACCTCGTGCAGCCTTGAGGCAGAGGGAAAGGCTTGGACTTGCCTCTACTGGATGTGCCTCCCCATGGGAGGCCTTGCCTTCTTGTGAAGGGGAGTGAGGGGTGGGTTGGAACAGGGAGAATGGGGGGGCAGGAGGAGGGAAAAGTGGGATCTTTGATTGGTGTGTAAAATGAATGAAAAATTTTCTTAATAAATAAAATAAAATAATAGTTTAAAAAAAGCAAAACAAAAACCCCACAAAAACCTGGTCAGCAAGATTTTTGTCCTGCTTTCTTGAAGATTTCTAAAAACACACCAGTTTTCTAATTCTGTTCCCTATGGCACAGATGGAGTAACTCATCATTTTAGTGCAAAGCTAACATGCTTATGAATTGAGATCTAGACAGATTTAAAATGTAACATAGTCATATCTGTACTGATTTTGAATATATTTTGAAAGTCCATAATAGCTTGTGAAATCAAAGCCTTCAAGGTTCAGGAGCAGCTGTTTTACTTGTTGCTGTTTGTTCAATTTCAGTCTTCTTCATACTTAATCTAGAGCAAACAGAATTACTTTTGGACTTCATAACAATCTTGTAGCAACAATGAATGAGTGACATCTCCCACCTCTGAGCCTTGTAGGGAGTAGTATAGTGATATAGATATCAGATTTAAAGATATATATCCAATAGCCACTTACTCTCAGCATTTTGACCAGTTATGAATCTTTGTATTCTCTGCTGTCTATTCAATAAAGAAACTTCTTTGATCAATGTGTAAGCACAAATATTTACAAGGCAGTTTGTCACTATGTCCATTTAGCAAAAAAACAGTATCACTTTCTTCCTAGGACCTTAGACTTCCCTAGTCATGGATTTTTGATGTGGGACAGAGAAACACCAATATTTTTATTTAAAACAGGTTGATTGCGGTACAGTCTCTTTCTAGAGAAGAAAAGGCAATATGATATAGATGTGATAGGATGAAAAGGTGGATTGATGGACCTACTTTTAAAGAGCAACAACTTGTTTGAAATGTTTTACATTGGTATAGATTTTAGTTTATTGATACAAACTTAAAGTAATTTTGTTATACTGTGTGTATATTTCTACTCTTGTTTAAGGTATGTTTGTACAGCTTATTTAAAATTGTAATGGATAATTAAGAAATAGATTAATAATTAGTCATCTATGATAATCATACTTGTAGCCATGTTAGTTAAGTCTTCTAGGTATACATAGATATATTTCAGATAGATAGGTAATCTTCAAACACTTCCAAGACCTACAGAATAGCATTTAAAAATGTTTTTAAAAATTTAGAGTTTCTGGTCTGTAAGACATGTCTGCTCCTGGCAGCACCGATTTACTTCAGAGAGGAGGATGGACATTGAAGACACTATGTATGGAGTTTATCTTCTTCTTGACAAAAATAGCCATTTTGGGTGAGAAACTGTTCTTGCCTGGACTGCTTGAAAAAATGTATCAAATGGACATGCAGGACCCATAGGAAGGTGACCACTGAACTTTGCTTGGCAAAATGGTCCTTCAGGTTCCTGCTTTGCAGAAGAAACTGCCAGACATTCTAAAGGACACAGAGAGAAGTGACTGAGAGATTCTAGGCCTGTGGGCTGAAGACAGATGCTCCAACTTTACAAAGGAACTTTGGATGACTGTCCAGGCTATCAGCTGTCTCTGTCTATTGTCACAAGATTCTCAAAAGTTGCTTCTGTCCTTCTCCCATTTCTCAGGTAATATTATATCCTTCTGAGGTCTTTGATGCAGTAGAAGACTAGATAGTTATAATTTCCTTAGTTAGGATAAGAGATAAGGTAGATATAAAAGCTTAGACTCACAAATATAAGATAGATATCTTCTTTAATTTTGCCAAATACAAATAGACTAGATATTGTAACTGTAATTCTTATTAGATAACTGTTTTGTTATATGTAATTTTACTTTTATATGTTAATGTTAAAATCTTCCTTTAAAAAAAAACAGAAAAGGGGAAGTGCTGTGGAATGTCCTGTATGTTGTGAATATATGTTGCTATGGATGATTGATAAATAAAACACCGATTGGCCAGTAGCCAGGCAGGAAGTATAGGATAGGCAGGACAAACAGAGAAGAGAGGCTGGGAGGTGGAAGCTGGGAGGAGCTGGGTGGAAGCCTGCCATTCAGGGAGCAGCATGTAAAGGCAGCAGGTAAAGCCAAGGAACACATGGTGATATATAAAATAATAGAAATGGGTTGAGTATAAGTGTAAGATCTAGACAATGGTAGGTCAGAGTAAATGGCCCAACAGTTTAAATAATATAAGCGTCTGTGTGTTTATTTTATAAGTGGGCTGCAGGACTGCGGGGACTTGGCAGGACTGGGAGAGAAGCACTCCAGCTACAGGTGTTTGTCAGTTTTATAGTAGGAGGCTTAATTTTCTTCCTGTGGAATGGGCCACAAATTGGATGATACAGTAGGTCACAATATCTTATATGTCAAAGAGAATAAAACATGACTCCCTCATTACATTTTTGAATGTGAAAATTTCTTCTAGAAGAATGAATGGCAAAAGAAACTCTCTTAGTGGCCACAGAGAAATAAGGCACCACATTTTGAGGTACAGAAGTATATATGGTCACATGACAAAGATTTTTGTGGGAAGTCTGTGGAACTTCAGTTGGCTGATAAGAAAAGAATGTTGACCCAGCTCCTACATCAACAAAAAGGTGAATTCTGCCAAACACTTAGGGAGATGAGAACAGGTCCTTCCTCTGTTGAGCCTCTGATGAGAACGCAAGTAGGTAAACATCTGAAATAGTAAAATAGCATGTGGAAGATACAACTAATGCAGTTGTAGATAAGAAATAGAAGCAATTGTTTTAGCTCTGTAATGTTGCAAACTCTCACTCTTGGCTGAATTTAAATCCCCAGTATTATTTTGTATTTGTGTTATCAACAACAACAACAACAACCAAACAAACAAACAAAAATAGACAGGTTGAGCTGGAAAAGGGTTATTTCAGATAGTATTGAGGCAAAGATAGATGCGTTCAAATTAATGAGGTATGCCTTTTGGGTGTTAATTATAATCTTGTGACAACTATGAAGAAAATAGTTAAAGAATATACCAAATGGAAATGAAGAAAATAATTCACTCTTTCACTTAATAAACTGAAATAGATGAAGATGGTAATGCTGTCAATGAGGGTCAGGAAGAAATTTATGTAAGACATTAAAAATAAGTAATAAAGCAAAGGGAGAAAGCTCCTCCCATATTCTGGATCTACACCCATGTATTCAAAGATTGCTAATAAAAATGTGCAATTTAAAATTATATATCATATATATATAATTTAAATTATATATATTACATGTGCTTTATACTCATACTGTATATACTCTTACCTTGTAATTGGGTTTTAAACAATAGAGTGTAACAACATTTTACACAGAGTTTAAATTAAGTTTATTATTCATTCATTTTAGATGATAAAGTAGATTATTTAACCATTTGAAAGGATGTTCACAGGTAATATGCAAATACCATTTTATGCACTTAGGAACTTTAGCCTCCTCAAATCCTAAAAAGAATGTGAATTCTGAGGCATCCCTTTTCTCAATACCAAGAAACAACTGTAATCCCAATAAATGTGTTAAGACCTGATTATGTGAACACCATATATTGCAGAAAATAGGAACTCTGGGCCAAATTCTTTTTGATAGTGTGCACCTGGATTCAATGCCCTCAACACTTTGACCCAAGAGCAAAAGTCAGTGTTACTTCCATCAGATTGTCTTTGCTGACTAGAATGCTGAATGAGTCCCAGGAATGTTCTCTCTCTCTCTCTCTCTCTCTCTCTCTCTCTCTCTCTCTCTCTCTCTCTCTGTGTGTGTGTGTGTGTGTGTGTGTGTGTGTGTGTGTGTGTAAGTGAGAATAGAATTCAGCAGGATATAAAGGAAGCTTATCTGATCTCTCCTCATGCTAATATTACAGTATTTTTCAAGTGTGTATGCATAATGTTGAATACACATGTTCTAACCCTATGTGTACTTTGAATGAAGTAAATTGAAGTTGGAAGTTATTCCAGTCCCACCAACCCCCGACAGTCCCATGATCCACTTATAAAATAATCAATCAGAAGCTTATATTACTTATAACTGCTTGGCCATTAGCTCACGCTTATTAGTGATTAGCTCTTACACTTAAGCTCAGCCCATTTCTATTAATCTATATGTCACCACATGTTCTGTGGCTTTATCTGTGTGCCATTACATGCTGCACCCTGGATGGCGGGATTACATCTCCCTGCCTGTCCTTTCTTCTTTCACTATCTCTCTTCGATTTTTCCACCTGGCTCTATCCTGCCCTGCCATAGGCCAAACGGCTTTATTTATCAACCAATTAGAGCAACACATATTCAGTGTACAGAAAGACATCCCATACCACTTCACTTTTTCTGTCTAATCAAAAAGGAATGTTTTTGACCTTAACATAGTAAAATTACATATAATAGAACAGTTATCAAGCAAGAATTACAGTTACGGTATTTAGTCTATTTATAATTATCAAATTAAAGAAAATATTCTATCTAGCCTATGTTTGTGAGTCTAAAGTTTCATATCTAATTTATCTTTTATCATAGCCAAGGAAAATTATGACTATCTAGTCTTCAACTATATCAAAGACTCCAGAAAGATATAATATTGCTTAAGTAAACAGGAAATGCACTGTAAGCAACTTCCAAAATTCTGGAAATGACAGAGACAGCTGTATGCCTGGACAGTCATCTAAAGTTCCTCTGTAATGTTGGGGTATCCATCTTCAGCCAAAAGGACTAGAGTTTTTTAGTCCCTTCTCCTTGCGTCCTGTAGAATATTTGGCAGTCTCCTCTGCAAAGCAGAAACCTGAAGAACCATTTCACCTTGCAAAGTTTGGTGGTCATTTTCCTATGGGTCTTGCTTGTCCAGTTTATATAACACGTTTTCAGCAGTTCAGGCAAAAGCAGTTTCTTGTCAAAAAGGCTATTTTTGCTAAGAAGAAGACAAACTCTATATAGAGTGTCTTTGATGTCCATCTTTCTCTTTGAAGTAAATCAGTGCTGCCAGGAGCAGACATGTCTCACTGTCCAGAAAAATCTAAATTTTCAAAACAGTTTTTTCTTTTTTCTTTTTTTTTTAATTTTTGTTTTTATTTTGCAATACAATTCAGTTCTACATACCAGCGACGGATTCCCTTGTTCTCCCCCTCCCGCCCCCCTCACCTTTCCCCCAGCCCAACCCCCATTCCCACCTCCTCCAGGGCAAAGCCTTCCCAGCGGACTGAGATCAACCTGGTAGACTCAGTCCAAGTAGGTCCAGTCCCCTCCTCCCAGGCCAAGCCAAGCGATCCTGCATAGGCCCCAGGTTTCAAACAGCCAACTCATGCAATGAGCACAGGACCCGGTCCCACTGCCTGGATGCCTCCCAAACAGATCAGGCCAATCAACTGTCTCACCCATTCAGAGGGCCTGATCCAGTTGGTGACCCCTCAGCCGTTGGTTCATAGTTCATGTGTTTCCATTTGTTTGGCCATTTGTCTGTGCTTTATCCAACCTTGGTCTCAACAATTCTCACTCATATAAACCCTCCTCATTCTCGCTAATTGGACTCCCAGAGATCTACCTGGGGCCTAGCCATGGATCTCTGCATCCAGATCCCTCAGTAGCTAGATGGGGTTTCTAGCACGACAATTAGGGTGTTTGGCCATCCCATCACCAGAGTAGGTCAGTTCGGGCTGTATCTTGACCATTGCCAGCAATCTGCTGTGGGGGTATCTTTGTGGATTTCTGTGGGCCTCTCTAGCACTTTGCTTCTTCCTATTCTCATGTGGTCTTCATTTACCATGGTCTCCTATTCCTTGTTCTCCCTCTCTGTTGTTGATCCAGCTGGGATCTCCCATGAACAGCCTGGACATGAGTGGGGGTAATGAAGGACGAGGGTCGAGGTAAATTTTTAAAACATTTTAAAAGCCATATTCTTTTTTTTTTGTTTGTTTTTTGAGACAGGGTTTCTCTGTGTAGTTTTGTGCCTTTTCTGGATCTCGCTCTGTAGACCAGGCTGGCCTTGAACTCACAAAGGTCCGCCTGCCTCTGCCTCCCGAGTGCTGGAATTAAAGGCTTTCAGCACCACCGTCCGGCCAAAAGCCATATTCTATATGTCTTTGAAGTGTTTGAAAATTAACTACCTTAGCCGGGCGGTGGTGGCGCATGCCTTTAATCCCAGCACTCAGGAGACAGAGCCAGGGGGATCTCTGTGAGTTCGAGGCCAGCCTGGGCTACCAAGTGAGTTCCAGGAAAGGCACCAAGCTACACAGAGAAACCCTGTCTCGAAAAACCAAAAAAAAAAAGAAAAAAGAAAAAAGAAAATTAACTACCTAATTGAAATATATCTATGTATACCTAGAAAACTTAACCAACATGACTATAAGTATGATTATCATAGACGACTAATTATTAATCTGTATTTCTTAATTATATATTACAATTTTAAATGATCTGTACAAACATCATACCTTAAACAAGAGTAGAAATACACATACAGTATAACAAAATTAACTTTAAATTTGTATCAATACACTAAAATCTATAGCAACATAAAACATTTTAAACAAGTTGTTACTCTTTATCCTATCATATCCCCTTTTCTTGTTTAGAAAGAGATTGCATTTATAATCAACCCCCTTTGAATAAAAATGAGCATTTATAAATAATATTTTGGGAATTGGGATATAGCGTCTCATTCTACTTTCTGCTTGTTGAGGGTGCTGAAAATCTAATGGGGATCCTGAGAAAATTAAGACTTGTGGTCAAGTCCTGACTGGAATAGTCTGTGAGGCTGCATTGTCTGAGCCAGTTGCCTTGAAGCTATTCTGGATATTGCATCATCTGGGCCATGGTGTCATCAGAGACCTTTCAGGGGGTCTTGGATGGTCAAACCATATTAGCCTGGAAACAATCCACAGGTTCTCATCTGTGGAAATAAAAGCAGAACCTCTTTTCCAAAGCAACATATACTTAGACATAAATTTTGAAGTCAAGATACCTATAAAATATATGTATTGGTTTAACTCAGGAGCATTTATAATTAAATGTCTTTCTCCAGTTAAAAATCCAAAAACAACACAATCCAGACTCTCTGTGTAATTTCCATCTTTACATGGCTTATTTTTTACATTACTTTTACTGTCTCTTTAAGGACTTTATTTTTTAAACTATTTCTTTATATAACTGCATATATTCCTTTTCCTCTCTCTTCCAAGCCTATGTACATTTTTACATATAATAATAACCATTTAGAGTTTTATTTCATCTGAATCTGACTTATTGTGAATCTATAATCCTTCTCTGACCAGGAGAGATTTTAAACTGCTAAACTGTATGTTTAGGACTGAAGTGTCATCCTTGGCTGCTGATTCCACCCATTTTAACTTTTCAACATGGCAGAGGTAATTTGCCTCCAGCTCTGGGAGCCATGCTCTCCACTAACTCTGGGAGGCAGGCAGTCCATGCCTCCATCCAGCAGTGTGTAGCCCAAAACCCCCACCCCCTTTTTTTATACTAGCGAAAGCTAAATCCACCATGCAGTGCCCTGTGCATCTTGGAGACACCACTGTGTACTGTGGTGGGAATCTGCTATGCTGCTTAGCTTATGGCAGCTGGTGACCAGCTACATCTCACAGGCAGCTGTTGGGAGAAGATTCTCTATGCTGCTACTGGCATGAGACTATGAGACTAGAAAGCCTAGTGTGGCTCTGTTTCTATGCGTTCAGAATCTTTAAGCTTTCTTATGCCTATGTGGCTCAGTGCCCACTGGTGAACACCAAATTTAGTTGGAAGTTTTTCCAATCCCACCAAACCCTCACAGTCCTATGGCCCACTTATAAAATAAATACCCAGAAGCTTATATTAATTATAACTGCTTGGCCATTAGCTCAGGCTTACTACTTACTAGTTCTTATACTTAAACTCAGCCCATTTCTATTAATCTATATGTTGCCACATGTTCTGTGGCTTTACCTGTGTGACTTTGCATGCTGCTAGCTGGACAGCAGGATGGTGTCTCCTTGCCTTTCCTTTCTCCTTTCACTCTCTCCCTTCTATTTTCCTGCCTGGCTCCATTCTACTCTGCCATAGGCCAAACAGCTTTGTTTATAACCAGTCAGAGCAACACATATTCACAGTGTACAGAAAGACATCCCACAACAATAAATAAAAATCAAAATATTAACAATAAAGTGCAAAAGAAATGACTTCAAATGCAAATGTCTATGTGGGACAAAGGTATCTTTGCTGGTGGGAATGCAAACTGGAGCAGATACTATGGCAACCAATGTGGCAGTTATTCAAAGAGTTAAAAATCAACCTATCACATGAGACAAACTTACTACCAGTCCTCGGCAAGCACCTAAGGAACGCCATATCCTCCTCTGGAGATAATATGCTCATCCATATTTGTTGCCATTTTATTAACAATAACAAAATGGGCAGAGAATGGGAACAGCATAGATTTTCATCAAGTGATGAGGGTAACGAAAATGTTTGTTTATACAATTTAGGAATGGACTACAAAGCCAACCTCTTTTTCTCTGTCCTCTCCCTGCTCCCCCTTCACCCTTTATCTGTGAGATAGATGGAGGCTACAACAAGAAGATGACAAAAGAAGGAAACAAAAAGAAAAGAAACTAATCATATCCACATGCCACACCTGCCAGCAGACCAGGCTGAAAACCTGCTCAGTGGTTTTAAAACAGTCTAAAGGCAACTGTATCCTTCATCCAGCATCCACTTTCTCCCCCTTTCTCACCCATCTGTTATTTTCCAGAAATGGATGTTCTCATTTTGTTTGGCTCTACTTATAATTGCAGAAACCAATTTATGTCATTTAACTTTTCTATTGATTCCTATTACCAATAATCATCTGTAGCTAAACTGTAGAAACATAAGGAATAGGCATTCCTTCCTATTGCTTTTACCAGAAACATGGCTTGTCGGCCGACTTTCAGGACAGTTTGCATGGGTCATAAGTCAAGGACAATTTAGTCTTTGTTATTCAAACAGAGAAATGTCTCATGCAATAGAAAAGACACAGAGGAGTGCACCTAAACATTTCTTCTCACAGATAGAACACTATAACTTCTTCATCAATTATAATTTGATTTCCCAATTTACTCAGGATAAAAAGCAGGCTTGAACTCCAGAAAAAAAGATCTTTTTTGTTGTTGTTTATTACAGATGTTTTTATGTCAAGTGAGATCCAGAAAAATATTATTTATAATTCTGTGCTTTCTTTAAAGACATTTTAAAAAATTATCACTTCAAATTGTCTTCTAAAAGAACAAATAAATAACATACTTGTGGTGAATTTTATTTCCTAAAATAAAACCATTTCATTTTTTATTCCTCTTTTGCTGGATAGGTTCATCATTGGTAGATCAAAAGTTCATAGCTCTTATATTATCTCACAATATATTATTTGAAGTACAAATAAAATGTGTTTTATGTAGTCAGCTGTTTGCTCACATTGCATGACTTGATCTCTCCCTCAAATAGAGATGGTGCTGCCTTCAGAGCTGGGAGTTTTGAGAGTCTGAGCTAGTTAAGCTGCCAATGGCCCAGAGTTTATAGACCTCTGCTATTACCCTGATAGGTTCTATCCAGCACATCCAGCATTTTTTCAGGGTAGCTTGACATTTACAATCCTGGTAAATTGTGGAAAAAGGAAGGTATTCTAGCTCACTTTTCCTTTGAATGCTATTCAGACATGACTCCAAGATTATTTTCTTATTCAGCCCTCCAGGTTTTAAGAACATAAACCCTTGAGAAAGGGTTTGGCCATTTGAATAGGTAAATGGCTCAAAAATATAAAAGATCAGTGAACTGAGTATTTTTTTAAAGTAAATATATGTAATTTTCAAATAAACTGCAACCATGTTCTTTTCTGGTATATAAAGCAGAACATTTAGGAATAAAGAAAAGCAAGTTTTATATGAGTTTTCAGGATGATCATTGAGTTGCTACATGAGTATAAGTCTTATCAAACATCTGAGAGTATTCTCATACTATGTGATGCACATGTGATGGTATTTTAAAGTAAGTAATTATAAGTCTTTTAAAAGTACATGGTACACTAAAAGATGTCGGTGTAGGAAAGGACTTTCTGAACAGAACCACATTTGTAGAGAGTAAGGCCAATAATTGACAACTGGGACCTCATAAAACTAAAAAACTTCTCTATAGCTAAGGACACAGTCACATGAAGAAGAAATCCACTGAGTGGGGATGAATCTTTTCCAGATATACATCTGACAGAGGATTAATATCCACAATGTGCAAAAGAACTCAAAAGTCAAGGAGTCAAGGAAACAACCCAATTGAAAAATAGGCTACGTATATTAAAAGAAAATTCTCTACAGAAAAATATATGGCTAAGAAATGCCTCAAAAACTATTCACTTTCCTTAGCAATCAGGAAAATCCAATTTAAAACACCTTAGAGATTTCATCTCACCTCAGTCAGAATGGCAAAAATCAAAAAAAAATTTGTGACTTTGTGAGATTGTGGAAAAAGAGGCATTTTATTCACTATTGGAAGGAATGCAAATTGATGCAGCAACTATAGAAATTAATATGAGAATCCTCAAAAAAACTAAAAGTAAATCTCCCATATTACTCAGCACATGACCTTGGCATATGCTGAACAAAGACTGGACATCCTTTTCTGCAGATACTTTCTCAGCAGTGTTCAAAGCTGCCCTCTTCACAATTACCAATAAATAAAAACAACATAACTGTTCTCCAAAAGATAAATGGATAATGAAGAGGTGCAATATATACACAGTGGGTTACTATTCAGCTAAAAGACAAAAATGAAATTAAGAAATTTTCTTAAATGGATGGACCTAGAAGAGATTATATTGAACTCAGACCCAGAAAAAAAAAAAAAAAACACCACATGTTCTCTCTCATTTATGATTCTTTGCTCCAAATCCTAAAATATGAGTATACAACATGAAATAATCACAGAATCCAGGAAAGCATAAAGAACTATAGGTCTATGTGAAAGTGCTTGAGAAAGGAGTAAGACGGTACAGGTGATGTAAAGATGGAAACAAAAAATGAGTGGGGGTTCTCCAAATGCAGAGGAGGGGAAGAGCTTGATACAGTGAAAGAAGGGGAGAGTAGGGACAAATAAGCCCATGATTACTTGATAAAGCCTCAAGAAATCATATTATCTTGTATTTACTTAAAATTATACACTATATATTAAAGAAAATATATATGTATATACATATATAAGTATACACACACATATATATATATATTTGTTCATTATCTAACAGAAATACACACACACACATTATATATATATAATTATTGTTTTGTTGTTATTGTTCAGGTACACGAGAAGTTCAGGTACATGGGCTAACAATGCTCCTCACAAGAATAATATACTTACAAAAGCCCCAGTACAGGGCGTTGATGGCACGAGAAATCTCTTTTCAGATTATGTTCAGTTTCTCCGAAAACTGTATAGATTACTTATATAGTCCTTAGTTGCCTCTCAGGGATTTAGAGTGAACCTCTATTTTAAAAACACACTGAAGACACAGGACTCAGACGATTTTAGCTGGATCTTACCTGAAAGCCCCTTTTCTCCAGTCCAATTTCTATGGGTTCCGGATTAAAAAAATGAACTAGGGGATTATACAAGCTACCAAGGGAGGGAAGCAATTCAACAGTCTTACACAGCTGCAAAATCTGTGAGCCATGTTGATCACCATCATGCATAAAGTTGCAAAAGGTGTCACTCACATGTTTGTGGCAAGCAAGAACTGTCTTATTAGACCTGAGATCCACTCAACAGAAGAAAATCATACTTGATACTGGAAACCTACCCAACTTTCAAGGACTTGTGAGATGATGAACCTTAAAGAAGAATCTACTACTGCCTCTTTACTAGACCAGTATAATTCCTGACTCCATTCTAAATCTTTTTTTTTTTTTTTCGAGACAGGGTTTCTCTGTGTAGCTTTGCACCTTTCCTGGAACTCACTTGGTAGCCCAGGCTGGCCTCGAACTCACAGAGATCCGCCTGGCTCTGCCTCCCGAGTGCTGGGATTAAAGGAGTGCGCCACCACCGCCCGGCCCCATTTTAAATCTTATCCTTTTACCTACAGATAAGTGTAGCTACCTCTCATCAAAGAAACTTCTTATTATAGTAATAGCGACCATCACAGAAATCCACAACTGGATACAATGCATAGGTCAACAGATCATGGGGAGCCCATCCCCAGTATATATCTATATTACAGCTCCTGCATCTGTGGTTCAGGGACAGAGCACTGAAAAGGGAGCAAAAAGGATGTAAGAGCCAGAACACCAAGAAATATGCTGTGATACAATGTCTCCTAGAATGACTGCAAAAACAAAACCTGAAGAATGGCAATTATCGATAGACGTATTAATAGAGAAGAGGGGAAATTTCTCAGGGTCTCACCTATAGAAAAAACAAAACAAAACAAAACAAAACAAAAAACCCCTGTTGGTGACTAGTGACCGATGGAAGGAGAATTAGCCAAGGCTAAGCCCCCTTACTGATTGTCCAATGTAGAGTCACCAGTCTTGTAACCACATACACACAAACAACAAATGTAGATTCAGTAGGTTCTAGTTATAGATATTTGTACATATCCATGATACGAACATACATATTTATGTATATAACAATAATAATCAAAATAAAAGATGCTATAAACTTGAAAGTGCAGAGTCATAAGAGATATTTGAGGGAAAGTAGCTGTGAGGTGATTGATGGAGGAAAGAGAAGGGGAAACTGATGTGAAATTTAGGAATGCATATATATGTGTGTGCATAAATATGCATATATGTAACAATTAAAGAAAAGCTGACATGAATTTGAAACAGAACAATTATGGGTAAATAGAAGGGCTTGAAGGAAGTAAAGAGGAGGGGTGAATTATGTAATTATATTATAATTTCAAAAAATAAGAAAATCTATATGAAAAAGAAAAAACACAAATTTCTTTATCACTTACCATTTTCTCCTTCTTGAAAATTCCAAATAAAACATATTTGCCCCCAAAGAGAGTATAGTTGAATCATACTGTAGTCTGTGAGCTTTTGTTGTTTTATCTGGAGCAAATGTCTTGCTTGTTATTTAATAGAAGGTATAATATTATTTGTACATTTTTTTACATACACATTATGCACATAATCAACCCCATAGCACGTGACTCATTGAAACAATGTTCCACATTGGAAAGTATTTTATACCAACAGAAGTAAGTCACAGATGCAGTCTATTTTATCTATGATGTGGGCCTTGAAGACAGGAATAGACTTCCTTTACTTTAGGTTGTCTAATCTATGAAGTAATGGTGAGAATGTTTCTGATATGTAAATGGGTGGCAAGTGGTGATACATTCCCTATTGTAAGGACTGACACATTGACAACATGAGAGCTTAGCAAGAAAAACAAAAGAAAAGTAAGCGTGGCTTTCTATGGTACAGTCTTTTAGAACAAACGTTGAGGAAAAGGAGTGGGGGATGTATATTTTATGCTTAATATTGATGAGGTCAGGAGAACTGTGTTGATCCCACCAGACAACAGGGTGGGATCTCACAGTCATAACCTGAACTTGGAGGTTTGGCAATGGTTCTCTTTTATGATTCTTCTTCTCAGTTGTAGCTAGGGTTAAACCAGATTTTCTCTGGTTCAGGAGTATGTGACTTACTATTAGACAGGGTCAGACTAGAGAATTTCATTATTACCAGTTCTCACATCTAAAAGTGGTTCAGCTGGGCAAGAAAAAACAGTATAGGTTTTATGGATGCCCAGAAGGAAAGGAAGTTTTGTTTCTACAATCTTGCTCAAGAAAGATGTATTTTACTTTTTATTAGTTTCTATAACTTGTTTCAGGGACAAAGGAAGGCTGAGAAAGCACATGGGAGAAATTGAGAGAGACCTGGCTGACTGCTTTGAAGGGCATCCAGCACTCTTTAGTCAAAGTATTTGACATTGCAGATGGCCATAACAGAGGCTACTGCTTCCTTCCTAAGAGCCAATTTTTACTAAAACATTGTTAGCTGTTATGACCAAATGAAACACTCGTTTGTAAGTATAGACAAAATAGAAGCAGATATGTTAAAAGTACATGGTCAGATATAAATGAAGCTGAGACTATTTAGAAATGATTTGGGATGAATCATAAATCAAACTCTATTTTAGATAAACAGTGTGGAGCAAGAATCTTCCATTATTGCTTCATATATTACAAAGTACTACTTTTCTTCTAAAGCAGCAACACTGACCGAAAGGTCCTTGCTATTCACTTGGCTACTTTTCACAGAAGATTCACCCTAACTTTGGGGTTTTGGTCTTTCTTACAATATTACTTTAGAAAACTTTTAAATTGTTCTTTTTCATTGTTTAAAATTTTAAAAACTTCTTTTTGGTTAATTTTACAAGACAAGATTATGATCCCAAGTACCCCAGAGTCATTGCTTTGAAATTGGTCATAAAAGAATCTGACAATCATATATCTCATTTTCTGTGAGTGGGGAGATAATACCAGACAGAGGTCAGGGGCCACTGGAGGTAAACATTGTTTTCTGGACATGACAGGACTTTGAACTTCATGGAACCATAGTAGTGTAGTTTCCACCACAAGACCTGAACACAGTCACATTGTACATGGAAAAGGGAGAGACTCAAAGAGTACCTGTTCCTAACTGAGAAGCTACTGATAAATGACGATTTCTGGATTAGAGATAGTCAGTTGTCTTTCTGATTATGGGACCTGTTAGGTTAATCTCTATCAAGAGGATGATCCACATCTCTGGTTATAAAGGTATCAAAGACTGGATTTGGGTTATTGAAAAAATACAGGACAGAAAGCTGTGAGAGAGTTGAGAGGTAAAGGAGCATTAAAGGATTCCTGAGGTGAAGGGGGGAATTAACATGATCAAAATGTATTTTATGAAATTCTTAAGTAAAAATAAAAAGTTGTATTTTAAATGTTATTAATGAAGGTTTATTGTTTCAGAAAAGTGTTCATATTTACTTATAAAGAGAGCTTTTCCTAGATTCAAGGTTTGTTCAGTTCTTGGACTTGTTGATACCAATGCTATAGTGGAAAGGGTTGATCTTGTTGATATCTTTTGAATCAGACACTCATTTGTGCAATAGTTGATTAGTAAGGAAAATGTCTTAGATCATTTATTATTTGTGTGGGCACATATGTTAGGAACATTTGCCTCACAAAATAACTTTATTTTTTGTTTAAGGTTTTTTATGTTTTTAGGCCTATTCATTTAAGGATCTGCTAAGTAATGAATTGAAGGAAGACGCATTCAATTTAAGCATAACTGAAACTGAATTATCTGAATATCAGTTTCTCTTAGGATGTATAATTTGAGACCTTCAACTATTATAACTTCTACCACCAACTCTAAGCTACTGAGTGATTTATAAATATCACTCTGAGATTAAGCAAGTATAAAAGAAGAATGGGTAGAAATTAAGCATAATGATTCAAGTATCATTTTATTTTATGAAACTGACTCAATCCCATACTATAATGTCAAGTATGATTGTTATGTCATAGAAGAACCTACACATTGACTTTAGAATACTAGCTATTAAGGTCACTGCTGTGATGATTTGATGGTTGAATGTCTCACTAAGGCACATGTTGAAAGCTTGTTCCCAGAGTGACCCTATTATGTAATAGTAGGTGTTCTAGGGGATGGAGCTTAAGAAAATACTCGTAGGTTGTTGGGGTTGGGTTGTACAAGAAACTGTCATCCTTACCTATTGTTTCTCTGTGGTTAGAGCACATTTGTGGATGAAATGGAGTTAGCTTGAACCTTCTCAATAAAAGTGTGCCAGCCAGATGGCACAGTGCTTGCTGCTCAGTCTAACGGTCTGCATTCAGTCCCTTGAACCTGCGTAGTGGAAGCAGAGTTCCTAATCCGAGTTGTTTGCTTACCTCCTCATGAACACTGTAGATAGAGTTTACATTATTGTAAAAGCAAACTCTTTTGAGGAAATAGTGTTAAATAGATTGTCATTATTATAGCCTGCAAAAAAAAAATTGTTTTGGAGTTCTATATCTTTCTGGTTTAAAAGGAGAAGCTCTCTTGTAAACCAGATTTAAAATCTCTAAAATAATTTGAATAATTAGAGAAAAATTACAAACACTTAGTAGAATATTCAGGCATAGAAATTACCATGAAGAACCTACCTTGGCAAAAGTATATGTTAATAGACAATATTTAGTAAATAATATCTGAGTAGACATTCTGAATATCCAAAATGGTAAATCAATCATAATTAAAATTTATCCATAAGAGAAAAATCTTAATAGTTAAACTTACGAGCAAGTAGAATAGGAAATTGGATAAAATACTTACTTTTAAAAAATCTAATTGAAAAGACTATGCTATAATTTATTTCATATACTTTTGTAAGTATACAAAATACAGTTTCTTTTTTATTGTATTTAAGTCTTAAAAAAATATACATCATTTTACTAAGAACCGTATGCTGTAATCTTTCTTTATAATTTATAATTTCTCAAATTCTAGGTCATTTCCTGTATGCATATAAAATATTGCATAGCACATTTTCCCAGGAAGAGCTCGGGCATCATGTTGTTGTACATTCAAGAGTGTTAATGATTTAACTTGATTTGAAGCAACTAGAATAAAGTTTCAGACTTGTACTTTGTAACTCTATCACCAGGGTAGCATGTTTGGCTTCTTGATCCTGATTTTCTTCACATGTGAAATGAAGGCTGTTCTTGTTTCTTTCCTTCCTAAAATATTAATTTTTTAAAAGAAAGTATGTTCCATTTCTTTGAATTTACATTGCTTATAGTTTCCCCATGCCTATGCAATTTAATGCAATTTATATTTAGTATAGTTTATACTTACCTTGATATTCATATAGAATCTGTCTGAGTAGTCATGCCCCAATGCTCAGTTTTTTATTTTTATTTAGGTTGCTTTCTCTAGTACTTCTTCAGGCTTAAAAATTTAGAGTCAAGATAGACTCTATATATTTAGAGTCAATATTATCAAACTATTGAGGTATAATAAGCAAGTTCTAGAGAAGTTAAATAGTACATGTGTATAAGTTAATGCTTCATAGACTTGATCATCTTTCTTTTCTTAAATCACAACCATACATAATCCATACTTTTTCTTCTCTTTACAGATCCCTCCATCCATATGTATAACCATGCAAAATTTTATACATCATATACATCAAATATAGTCATAGAAAACTGATCAAATCAGGTAACTCAGAGCAGTCTGTAAGACAAATTGCTAAATGGTCTTATTAATAAAAAACCTGGAGCCAGATATTGGGGTGATAACTGAGAGATCAGAGGAGTAGGAAAAACCACAGCCAACCTCATCTTACCATCTCCTCAGCCTCCAGAGAGAGCTACTTCCTGTATACTCACACCTGTGTCCTTTCTGTGCCCTGTTGTCTCACTTCCTCTCTTCGTCCAGCTACATTACTTCCTCTTTCTGCTCAGCTCTATCACTTCCTGTCTGTCGGTACAGCCCTCCAGACCTCTATGGTTAACTAGTGCTGGGAACTAAACTGCCACCACGCCTGGCTCTGTTCCCAGTGTGGCCTTGAACTCACAGAGATTCAGATAAATCTCTGCCTCCCGGATGCTAGAATTAAAGGTGTGTGCTACCATTGCCTGGCTTCTATGTTTAATATTGTGGCTGGCTTTTCCCTCCAATCTCCATGCAAGCTTTATTTAGTAGAGCACAAATAAAATATCGCCACAGCAGTCTCATTCCTTGGTTGTAGAATCAGCCTGCCTGCTTTGCTCACCACCTACTGGAGCAATAGCATATAATGTATAACTATGTAGCCATGGATGTTACAGAAGAAGAAGTATTACTCCCATAATCATCTCAACCTCATTTTATATTCCATTAATATTCACATATATCTAAGTCATGGAAGAGATGGAATTTCTAAAATTTCATGAAGACCATACCCATCAGAGCAGAGATATCCTATTTCAATATTCTGTTGTGATTCAGTTTAGAAACAGTTATAGTACTTCATAAACAGGGTAGTAATATGGTTTTTGGTGGTATCTGGTGTTCAAAAGAAAAAAGTCATTTGATCCCTCCATCTAAATTGTACCTTTAGCAATTTGAATGACTGAAGAGAAAGGATAACTTTAGCAGAGTTAGATTTTACTCAATGAATAGCTAAGGAAAACCGAAATTTCCAGAAATAAGGTATTTGACATGTGGTACATTCTTCCTAGGAGTTATAAGGTTGAATATTGCTCTGCTAAAAATATCTGTAACAAATTAGCACAGATAGGGTGGCTAAAAGTAACACATATTGATTATTTTGTCTTCT
Source organism: Peromyscus eremicus (assembly GCF_949786415.1). Lineage (NCBI taxonomy): Eukaryota > Metazoa > Chordata > Mammalia > Rodentia > Cricetidae > Peromyscus > Peromyscus eremicus. The sequence goes on from NC_081428.1 coordinate 34,369,981, forward strand.
GCAGGTCAGAAGTTCACTTGAATGTGGGTGGGCTAAAATCATTGTGCAATCAATGTTGTTCCTTTACAAACAGGAATGGCCAGTTAAATAATCTTAATATTACACACTCTGACACATGGATGCCTTCCTTTATTATATAAAATCTGTGATTGAATTGGCCAACCAGAATACATGCTTTCTATAATTCTGATTCCTAATCTTAATTATATTAAAAAATCTCATCTTTTCGTCTTTGCCATATGTTATGCTCACACATTTTGAGGTTTGGCCAGTTGTGTTTTGGAGCCAAGACATTTTTCTTCCCACCTCAGGTTCTCACACAGCTTTAACTCTCTTTGACATTTACTTTATTTAATGGGATTAGAGAAGATATACCAGCCTAAGTTTGCTTCAGGACTGCTTTCCAATGAAACAATTTTGGAAGCAGAATCAGTAACTATTCTCAATGTTGTAGAAATGAGAATCCTTTTCCTCATTCAAGAGAGACTGATGAGTTAGGTTATCTGCATTTGATAGAGTGACTAACCCTCCCTGAAAGTCTGGTTCTTTATATAGTGGGAATAAGTATAAGGTGGAGAAAAATGATCAATTGCATATAAAAATGATGCTCATTTAATAGTTATTTAATAGTCATTCAGCCTTGGGATGCGGCTGGAATTCCCAGGTTCTAGAAATATTGTAAAAGCCAATTGCCATGGGTGTAAATTCTTAAAGACTGTGTTTTCCTCAAACTCAACACTTCTTATAGTGGTCCCTAGTTCTGATACTATTTTCAGATAGTTACTAGACAACATAGAAGCATATGAAGGTGTTGGATGCCTCAAAGAGAATAACAATAAAAGTATTTAGGAAAATGACAAATGAGAGAGGTCACAGATAAAGAAAAAGTAAATAATTTTATAAACCATGAACACAATGAGAAATTTGAAAATACTTATTCTGAAATGACCTACTAAAATTTGGTTTAAGTACCTTCTCCCCCATTTTGCTTAAAACTACAGAACTTAGTCTCAAATCAAGTTGTTGGCAGAGTCATACTCTCTCTGAAGGAGTGTTGAGGAATGTTTACTCCAGACTTGTAACTTCCAATGGCATACACACATCTCATTATTTTGTTTCTGAGCTGACAGAAACTTTGACAGGGTGAATGTAATACGCAATTTCACATGAAAAAATAGGAGCCAATTTTGACTTAGACCTCACCATTTGGAACTAGTTTCTGTATTCCTTTTGATAAAACAATAAAGTCTAAAATTAAAAAAGAAAGGGGGAAAGAGAGGTGGACAGGACCTTGCTTTTTTCCCTCACTTTTGTTTCCTACCAGTGAATGAAATTCTGCAGTACTGTCCCAAATCTAAGAAATTCCTTAAAATCTGCCTGCAATTGATTACTAGTACTATTTCAAATGATTCTTTCAATGTTATTACAAGGAGCTGCTAATGGTTTGGTTGATGGTGCCCAACTGTTCCATCCTGTTCATGCCGTAGCCACTATTTCTCTCCACTTTAATGGCCTTTTGTCCACCTTAAGACTGGCCTGACTGCTTTGTCTATACCTTTAATGTATCACATTGTGTGATATGACTCCTCAATACTGAAAGCCTGTGGTCGTAAATTCCACCTCTGTAATAAGTAACATACTGTGCAGTTACAGACATAGAAACACATAACACTGTATAAGAATAGCAGGACATGCTCTTTTCTGGCACATCAGAATTTATGAAAATGGAGTTTGAAATTCAAAATAAAAGGTACCAGATGACTTGGCACTTAGCTCTCATAAAAATGTTACTTCATAGTAAATCAATAGGAGTATATTTTTGTTATCAGTCTTATAGAACATGAGTCACTTTTATAATATAAAGTGATAGCAATTAACTCTTACAATGGTGTTAATTTCTCATTAGTTTCCCTTACAGATATTGACAAATTACAATGAAATACACATAGGAAAAAGTAATAATGAAACCAATTATTTTGTGACTAAAACTAGTTAATAAAAACCAGAAAAAAACTTACAAAGAGCAAATTTGAATTACATATAGAAAATTAGTGCTGTTTCACCACCATAAAATTAATTACTCAATATTTTGTTAGTTTGTCACAGCATACACATTATATAGCTATTAAGGTGGATTAAATAAATAAGTATGTATATTTGTAATGCATTTTAATGTACTTTATGTATTTTTTAAAGGAGTTTTTGGCCTAAATCTATCTCTGGTGGATATTCCAAAGTTTATTAAATCATTTCACAATAATCTAAATAGTAGTTAATCTCTATTTTTAAGTGTCATAAATATACTATTTCATATTTTAATTACTAAAACGTCCTTTTGCGTTAATGAGTAATCTCCTATATTCTCAGGTAGGTAAAAACATATGGTATGTTCGGTGCCTTTTGAATTTACTTAGATATTTTTTTGCTAGTGTTTGAGATGAAAGTTTCTCCCCCAACTCATTATTTGTGATTAAAATTAAGGTAACATTAAATTTTCTAAAGAAGCAAAGTTTTAAAATCATATTTTAATACTGGAATTATCATATCTATGATTTATAAGAGTAATTGTGGGAATCGAGTCTGTGAACCATTCTAATCAGAATTGATTTATTTAGCCACTTAACAAACTGTGCAGTAGGAATGTTTACCTTATTGTGATGGGAATTCCTCTGGAAAGTGCAAATGAGGGGTTAGCACAAATATATCACAAAGATCATTTAGAAAAAAATGATTTTGGGGAAATACAGAGACCTGCTATATAATGAAATCAATTATCAAAGTCTTAAAATCAAATGCCAACTTTTGTGAAATTTTGGAAAAGAAACAACTGGATACCCAATAATTTAACTGCGGGAAAAATCATGAAAACTTCAGTTGTCCTTAGCATACACTGAGAATATGTCTATATGTTCTCTTAGTGTCTCACGTATCTGTTCATGAGGGAGAGATTGCATTTAAAAAAGGATTTCTTCCAGTGTCAAAATCTGATCATCACAACTGGTTTAAATAGATCTCCAGAAAATCTTCACAGGAGCTAGTGAAAATATCTGACTACATTTATCTCTAATGTTATTTGGTTAATTTCCCTTATACCTACTCTACAAATTAGAAGCTTCTTTGGAGCCATTAGGCCAGGCTTGGAATAAGGTGATGGGTTTTTATGTCTACCATCAGTAAACCAGCCTGAACAGATAAAACCCGAGCTAATTATCAATCTATTTACATGTCTATATTTTGCTCTTTTAGAGGATTTGAAGTTATTTATTGACAAAACCAATAGAAGTTTTTAGTTCATTTAGAATACTCAAATTATCTCTGAGGAAACAAAAGCCATGAGTCTTAAGGTCAGGATTGATGGTAAGAACTAAAGAGTGTGTCTGAATTTGAACTTATTCCAATTGATTACCCATTGCTCTTTCTTTGCATTTCAAAGCAGCACTTTGAGTCTATGTTCATCAAACATGACTGGTCAATCATTTTAGAAATATTGACGCCCAAATCCAAATTATAACACTTTACAAATACGTCAGAATTTTATAATGAAAAGAAGCAATAAGGGCTCCCAGTCTTGATCTGTGCAAAGCTGTGCTTAAGCCAGGCTGTGGTTCTCACTCTGTTCCTAAAGTCCCTAGGTTCTGTAGCTTACAACTTTTAGCCTGTACTCTACAGCTTTTATCTTTTTGCTATCCTCTTGCAATTCTCACAGCTTCTCTTCCTCTTGCCAATGCCTTTGGAAAACCATTTTAAAGAATTTGAGCCTGAGAAGGATTTAAAGCCTGTATGCTGGGAGGTTTGGAGATAAGACAAAAGCTCCTGGATGATTGGCTCCTGTGATAGAAGGCATGTGGCAGATGCGCTCAGTGTTTACTGAGAAATTAGCTTAATTTAAAAAGTCTTTTGTTTTCAGGTAAGAACTGTTTACTATGTATTTATTTTCTGGTTTTGTGCAGGATACACACACACAACACTGTCCGTGGCTAAGATGGAAAAATTAACATTCTGATAAATACATTTTGAGTAATCCTTGCCAGATGGTCGTTTCCTGTTTGAAATCTTGCTCGTTTATTTTCTAAAGCAATTAAGTGACAACCATGAAAATGAGTGACATATATGAGATCCAGAACAAATTAGTTGCTCCCTCAGTGAATATTGTTGTATAGATGAAGGCAAAATTCTTTAAAAATACTCTCTCACTCAATGGAAGTAATGTGAATATATTATTTTCTACTACATTTTGATTAAACTACAAATTTTGTTATTAATTATGTATTAATTTGAGGATTAGAGATAATTTTAAAGACGTTATGATGTTGTAAATACTGTTCTTTGGGAACTTACATGATAAAACTAAAATTTTTTTTTTTTTTTTTAATTTTTATTTTGCAATACAATTCAGTTCTACATATCAGCCACAGATTCCCTTGTTCTCCCCCCTCCCGCCCCCCTCACCTTCCCCCCAGCCCGCCCCCCATTCCAATCTCCTCCAGGGCAAAGCCTTCCCCACAGACTGAGATCAACCTGGTGGACTCAGTCCAGGTAGGTCCAGTCCCCTCCTCCCATGCTGAGCCAAGGGACCCTGCATAGGCCCCAGGTTTCAAACAGCCGACTCATGCAATGAGCACAGGACCCGGTCCCACTGCCTGGATGCCTCCCAAACAGATCAGGCCAATCAGCTGTCTCACCCACTCAGAGGGCCTGATCCAGTTGGTGACCCCTCAGCCATTGGTTCATATTTCATGTGTTTCCGTTTGTTTGGCTATTTGTCTCTGTGCTTTATCCGACCTTGGTCTCAACAATTCTCTCTCATATAAACCCTCCTCATTCTCGCTAATTGGACTCCCAGAGATCCACCTGGGGCCTAGTCATGGATCTCTGCCTCCAGATCCATCAGTAGTTGGATGAGGTTTCTAGCACGACAATTAGGGTGTTTGGCCATCCCATCACCAGAGTAGGTCAGTTCGGATTGTCTCTCGACCATTGCCAGCAGTCTGTTGTGGGGGTATCTTTGTGGATTTCTGTGGGCCTCTCTAGCACTTTGTTTCTTCCTATTCTCATGTGGTCTTCATTTACCATGGTCTCCTATTCCTTGTTCTCCCTCTCTGTTTTTGATCCAGCTGGGATCTCCCACTCACCCAAGCTCTCTTTCCCTCGACCCTCGCCCTTCACTACCCCCACTCATGTCCAGGCTGTTCATGTAGATCTCATTCCATTTCTCTGTCGTTGGGCGATCCCTGTGTCTTTCTTGGGGTCCTGTTTTCCAGGTAGCCTGCCTGGTGATGTGAGTAGCAGTCCAGTCATCCTTGTTCCACATCTAGCGTCCTGTTATGAGTGAGTACATACCATGTTTGTCTTTCTGAGTCTGGGATACCTCACTCAGGATGATTTTTTCTAGATCCATCCATTTGTCTGCAAACCTCATGATGTCATTGTTTTTCTCTGCTGAGTAGTATTCCATTGTGTATATGTACCACATTTTGTTTATCCATTCTTCAGTTGAAGGGCATCTAGGTTGTTTCCATGTTCTGGCTATTACAAACAACGCTGATATGAACATAGCTGAACAAGTGCTCTTGTGGTGTGGTTGAGCATTCCTTGGGTATATGCCCAAGAGTGGTATAGCTGGATCTTGGGGGAGATGGATTCCCAATTTTCTAAGAAATCGCCATATTGATTTCCAAAGTGGTTGTACAAGCTTGCATTCCCACCAGCAGTGGAGGAGAGTTCCCCTAGCTCCACATCCTCTCCAGCATAAGGTGTCTTCAGTGTTTTTGATCTTAGCCATTCTGACAGGCGTAAGGTGGTATCTCAGAGTTGTTTTGATTTGCATTTCCCTGATGATTAGGGATGTTGAGCAATTCCTTAAATGTCTTTCAGCCATTTGAGTTTCCTCTGTTGAGAATTCTCTGTTTAGTTCTATAGCCCATTTCTTAATTGGACTGTTGGGCATTTTGATGTCTAATTTCTTGAGTTCCTTATATATTCTGGATATCAGTCCTCTGTCAGATGTGGGATTGGTGAAGATCTTTTCCCATTCTGTAGGCTGTCGCTTTGCTTTGTTGACCGTATCCTTTGCCCTACAAAAGCTTCTCAGTTTCAAGAGGTCCCATTGATTGATTGTTTCTCTCAGTGTCTGTGCTACTGGTGTTCTATTTAGAAAGTGGTCTCCTATGCCAATGTGTTCAAGACTACTTCCTACTTTCTCTTCTAGCAGGTTCAGAGTAGCTGGATTTATGTTGAGGTCCTTGATCCACTTGGACTTAAGTTTTGTGCACGGTGATAGATATGGATCTATTTGCAGCCTTCTACATGTTGATATCCAGTTTTGCCAGCACCATTTGTTGAAGATGCTTTCTTTTTTCCATTGTGCACTTTTGGCTTCTTTGTCAAAAATTATTTGTTCATAGGTGTGCGGATTAATATCAGGGTCTTCAATTCGATTCCATTGGTCCACATGTCGGTTTTTATGCCAGTACCAAGCTGTTTTTATTACTGTAGCTCTATAGTACAGCTTGAAGTCAGGGATCGTGATGCCTCCAGAGGTTGTTTTATTGTACAGGATTCTTTTGGCTATCCTGGGTTTTTTGTTTTTCCATATGAAGTTGAGTATTATTCTTTCCAGGTCTGTGAAGAATTGTGTTGGTATTTTGATGGGGATTGCATTGAATCTGTAGATTGCTTTTGGTAAGATTGCCATTTTTACTATGTTAGTTCTGCCTATCCATGAGCATGGGAGATCTTTCCATTTTCTGACATCTTCTTCAATTTCTTTTTTCAGGGACTTAAAGTTCTTGTCATATAGGTCCTTCACTTGCTTGGTTAGTATTACCCCAAGGTATTTTATGTCATTTGTGGCTATAGTAAAGGGTGATGTATCTCTGATTTCCTTCTCCGCTTTTTTGTCCATTGTATATAGGAGGGCTACTGATTTTTTGGAGTTGATCTTGTATCCTGCTATGTTGCTGAAGGTGTTTATAAGCTGTATCAGTTCCTTGGTGGAATCTTTGGGGTTGCTC